>NC_037093.1:29614210-29938283 GCF_002994745.2 Rosa chinensis | reverse complement strand
TAATCAGAAATCTCTCTAGCCTAGCCGTGTTCTTCTCCATCCTCTAGGGCAACCACGAAGTGCAAGCAAGGCCAAGGAAGAGAAGACAAGCCGTGCACACCATCCACCCCCACCTTGAAGATTGCTTTCGAAATTCAAGAGACCACATCATCACTTCATTCATCTCATCTTCATCACGGTGTAATCCGATTCTCCTTGTACCTTTGCTTTGTATTTTCGTTGGTTTTGCCTTAGTTGACACATATGTATGAACAAGTATTGTTTTCTGAAATTTTATGATGAATTGTTAATTTTCAGATTCATATATTGCGATTTATGGTTGCTTTTGTGTGAGTGTTTGATTAAATTTGCATGATAGAATCTTTTGTATGATATCTTGAATGGTTCGAAACATTTAGGGTTTTATGTGATTGTTGCTACGAATTTGAGAACATGAATCAACTTTTTGGTTTTGTGTTCTTGAATCGATAAGTAGTAAAGGTTTTGTACAAAAACCGAATTTAATCAAAGAAGATTGCAATTAGGTGGACTTTTTCATACTAAGTTGCACATTTGAGTTGATAGCCTTTCTAGGTGCTTATTGCGTTAAACATGACATGATTGACTAGCTTTCTAGGGTTGATTGCATGTTTGATAGAATTAATCTAGGTGCTTTCGCTTAGGTTAATTAGCATTGAAAGTAAAATATGGGAAATTGTTTGCTTTTGAACGTTTCACATGATCAACTCCTCTTGCATGACTATGATGAACAATGATGAACTTGAATCAATTTTAATCATGAGTTTCGACTTTGATCTTTGTTCTTGCATTCCATTTGTATTTTTATGTTTTTGCATTTTAATTATTTAGTTAGCTTTTATTTTCGAAAAGAAAACCAAAAATCAAAAATCCCCCTTTTCGTAAATTGTATATGTTTTATTATTTGTAATATATACTTTGTTTAATTTTAATTGTTTAATTGTTTGACAATGACAGGTGTACCTCAATCCCGGATAGAACGATCCCTATTACTTACTACTAATGACATTTCAGGGTTAAATTGCGTCGATAAGCGACCATCAATTTTTGGCGCCGTTGCCGGGGATTGAAAATCATTTGCCATTTGTGAATATGTGTTTTGTTTATATTGTGACCGGAAAAAAAAAAAAAAAATTACTTGTTTATTTTGTAATTGTCGAAATTTAGTTAATTACTTACTTAGGTGTTATTTTTATGTTGAATAGAATTTAATTGTGAGTTGTAATTAAAGAAGGAATAGGTGAAGTCGTGTTTATTAATATTGGCCTAAACCCCTTATTGGTACTAGTCCAGGTCCCTTAAGGTTGAGGGCGGCCTTTATTAACATTCATTGAACTGTCTTCACACTTGGACCTTTATATCAAGTAAGTATAGCTATGGGATGGTGTCTAGGAGGGGACAACGCTCATGACTGGTTCTTGAATCCAGAAGTGCGTGCAATGAGCTAAACCACAATGTGGGAGTAGCTCATGCCAAAATGGATTCTCCTCTCGTGGTCGCCCTCCCTACCTGGCCATTTCAGTAAGGTTGCCCAAAGGATGTAGGAGAGACTTGTGTCTGACGATTATACTTGGGCGCACGTCCACTTGATTTACCGCTTGGAATTTAATTCGAAATCAATGGTATTTAACAAAAGAAATGTTGTGATGCACCTAAGGTATATTGGATTAAACATAGTCTTGAAAAGGGTTGCTGTTTCAGTCCATTGCACATCGAGACTCCCTGTTCCCGTACCTAAGTGTTGAAAATAATTGTAAAGAAAGGAAAGAATAGAAGTAATTTTACTTATTCGTAAAAAAAAAAAAAAAAAAAAAAAAAAAAAAAAAAAAAAAAAGAAAGAAAAAAATAAAATAATTAGATGTGAATAGTGACGTTTTGTTTGTTTGTGTGAAAGTTTTGTGTAATGGTGTTAATCTTGTAAACAAAGAAGTTTAAGAATTAATGAAATATTGTTAAATTCTTGATTTTATAAGTGTGTAAAATCGTATGAGTAGATAAGGGCCCTTTTGTTAATATTGGCCTTAACCCTTCATTAGTGCCTTCTAAGGTCTTATGAGGTTGAGGGCGGCTTTTATTAGCATTTGGAGAACTGTCTAACACATGAGTCTTTCCAAGCTGAGTAAGGGGCATATAGGTGGTGTCTTAGGTGAGACCTGGGTGATGGGTTCAAATTGGATCTCAGAGATACTATAGACCGTGCGTAAACCACAATGTGGGAGTAGCCAATAGGGCCTAAACCTCAATGAGGGAGTAGCCTCCGTAGTGTCACCAAAATGAGTCTCCTCTCACTTACCTCTTAATCTGGCCATCTAGCCTTCTGAAACAAAGGGAAGTGACTTATGTCTAGGCGACTATCCCTAGATCGTATCTCACCAATAGTAGTGGTTCTATTGGGCTCGACTTACAACTTGTAATCAATGAGATATTAACTTTATTTTGTAAGATAATAAGATACTTGAACATAACCTCACTTGTAAATTGTGTTGTTTTGTACATTTATACTTGTATAAATTCTTACGTGGTTTATTTGTGAAAAGATTGTGGATAGTTGTAATTTATACTTCTCTTTATACTTGTATAAATCATAAATAGTAAAGTCGTGAATAGTAACTTGTGAATAGTGACTCGTGAATAGTAAGGTTGATGTATAAATCACTAATTTGTAATTACTCACTTTATACTTTGCTAACTTCTTTGAATTTTGATGATGTTCAGGATTCCTATGAATGACCGAGCCTTTTAGATCCTCTACACTAAAGGAAATTGAAGCAAGGCTCGCTCGCTTGAAGGGTCCTTCACTTCTTGAGCAGACAAGCCCTTCCCTTCGACACACAGAGGGTACATCTTTAACGAACAAGGGAAGAGGACCTACTGTTCTGAGGATCTACATCACCTACACCAAGTCCATCTCCTCCTTCACGTTCACCTTCACCTGTGATTTCGTCCAACTCTACACCACCACTTCACCACCACCTGAGAAGTCGAAAAGAGAGAATGGCATCTATTAGGGAACTTTCCACTGCAACTGTTGAAGGAGGACCCCCTACAGGCATAGTATACCCTCCCCTGCAGCTGGAAGACAAGCAGAGTTTGAGCTAAAGAGTGGTTTGTTGCACAAGCTCCCTATCTTCCATGGACTTAATATGGAGGACGCTAACAAGCATGTTCGAGAATTTCAATCTGTTTGTGCAAACATGCAACCACAAGGGGCAGATGAGAACCTTCTTAAGATGAGAGCATTTCCATTCTCTCTAGCTGATAGAGCCAAGGATTGGCTATATGAACTCCTGCAGGACGTATCACTCATGGGAACAATGAGAAAGGCCTTCTTGGAGAAATACTTCCCAGCTTCTAAGGTCATCACACTCAGAAGAAGCTCAGTGGAATAGAGCAAGCCCATGATGAGTCCTATGCTGCCTACTATGAGAGGTTCAATTCCTACTTGCACAATGTCCTCAACATCAGATGAAGGATGAGACCCTACTCACATGTTTCTATGAAGGACTCTTACCCTTGGAAAGGCAAATGTTGGATGCTGCAGCTGGAGGAGCTTTTGTGGATAAGTCCCCTACAGTTGGGAAGGAGCTTATAGCTAATCGTGCTTTGAACTCCCAACAATATGAGGGAGTAGGACACTCTACTCGTAGGGTGCATGAGATGAGCAAGAATACTGCAATTGAGGACCAACTGAATAAGCTTACTCTACTCATGAATCAAGTGGTAAGTTCCAAAGGACCAAGTGCAACAATAGCTTGTGGGGTATGCTCTATGCAAGGGCATGTTACAGATCAGTGCCCTCAACTTAATGAGAATGGAGGATGGGAATCTGCAAATGCTATTGGAGGATATCAAGGAGGATACCAAGGAGGACCTCAACGTCCTAGACATGACCCTTACTCCAATACGTACAACCCAGGATGGAGGGACCATCCCAACTTCAAGTGGACTAACAATGATAACGTTCAGAATCCTCTTGGTGGGAACTTCCAACGTCCTCAAGGGCCTTCATTCCAAGGATCATCTTTTCAAAGGCCCTACATGCCCCCTCCTCAACAGAACTCAGGACCTTCAATGTCTCACTATGACAAAACGTTGGAAGCCTTGACTAGTTCCACCCAGGCCTTGACAAACTCTACTCAAGCTTTGATTCAAGGACAACAGACCCACACTAAGGATATTGCAGATCTTAAGAAACAGATGGGCCAAGTCGTGGACTTCATAGCAAGATTCATGAGACTGGGAAGCTTCCTAGTGGCACAATACCTAACCCTAAGGGTAATGTGGAGAATGCATCAGTTGTGACTACGAGGAGTGGGAGACCATTTGTGGATCCACCCAAGCAACCCAAGAAGGTCCAAATGAGCATAGAAATTGAGGAAGACCAAGAACCCACCAAGTTGGGTATTGAGAAGGACCCTGCAACGTCAAAGGAAGAGACCAAGGCATCCTCATCTTTAAAGGCAAAACCGGAAATCAAAGGTAATAATTCTAACTTATCAAATTCGGTTATTGCTAACCCTTCTTCTTCTTGCATGCCCTTCCCACGCAGGTTTGCCCAATCTAAGAAGGATGAAAGTGACCAGCATCTTGGAAACTTTCAAGAAGGTGCAAGTAAACCTACCCCTCCTAGAGGCCATCAAGCAAGTCCCTAAGTATGCCAAGTTCCTCAAAGAGCTTTGCACTACTAGGAGAGTAAACCGTGAAAAGGAGGTGGTAAAGGTAAGTGAGAATGTCTCTGCCCTAATTCAGAGGAAGATTCCTCCAAAGTGTAAGGATCCTGGAAGCTTTACTATTCCTTGTACTATTGGTAACTCTAGATTTAAGAATGCCATGCTAGACCTAGGTGCATCTGTTAATGTTATGCCCTATTCTGTTTATGAAACCCTAGGTCTAGGGGAACTCAAATCTGACAATGTTATCATTCAGTTAGCTGACAGATCCAATGCATACCCTAGAGGTTTGTTGGAGGATGTGCTTGTACAGGTTAACCATCTTATCTTCCCAGCTGATTTTTATGTATTGGAAATGGAGGACTCCCCTGTAAGTTCCACTCCATTGCTTTTGGGACGTCCTTTCTTAAGGACAGCTAGGACGAAGATTGATGTGTATGAAGGCTCTCTTACAATGGAGTTCGATGGTGACATTATTGGCTTTAACATCTTTGAAGCCATGAGGTATCCCCTAGAGGTTAATGATTGTTTTTCTGCTGACATTTTGGATGAACTTGCGCAGAAAATGTTTGATGTTATGCATGAGGATACCCTAGTCACTACCCTTGAGAGTGGGGTAGGCTATACAAAGGAAGGCGTCACCATCTCAGAGGACAAGTTGAAAGACACTTGTGAGGATAAAATCATTGAAAACGTCTCCTTCCTTGAGGCATCACCCTTTATAGGTAAGTCTGTTTCTCCATTGTCCATTCAGTTATCCACTAACAAGACTTTACCTTCAGTGGTCCAGGCCCCAGAACTTGAGCTAAAACCTCTTCCAGACCATTTGAAGTATGTCTACTTAGGGGACAAGGAAACCTTGCCAGTGATTGTGTCCTCTGCACTAACAACTCCACAAGAAGAGAAGTTGGTGGAAATGTTGAAGCAACACAAGACCGCCATAGGATGGACATTGGCGGATATCAAGGGAATCAGCCCTACAACTTGCGTCCACAGGATACTTCTAGAGGAGGGGTCTAAACCCACTAGAGAGGCTCAACGTCGTCTCAACCCTCCAATGATGGAAGTAGTGAAGAAGGAGGTTATCAAACTCCTTGATTGTGGGGTAATCTACCCTATTTCTGACTCCAAGTGGGTCTCTCCAGTTCAGGTCGTGCCCAAGAAGTCTGGGATCACTGTGGTAAAGAATGCTGATAACGAACTGGTGCCCCAAAGGACAGTAACAGGCCACAGAGTATGCATTGACTATAGGAGGCTCAACGCAACCACAAGGAAAGACCACTTTCCTCTGCCATTCATTGACCAGATGCTTGAGCGCCTAGCTGGACATGACTACTACTGCTTCCTGGATGGATACTCTGGTTACAACCAGATTGCAATTGCAAATGAAGATCAAGAGAAGACAACCTTCACTTGCCCTTTGGAACGTTTGCCTATAGACGTATGCCTTTCGGACTTTGCAACGCTCCAGGTACCTTTCAGAGGTGTATGGTAAGTATCTTTTCAGATTATATTGAGAAAATCATAGAGGTATTCATGGATGACTTTTCAGTTTTTGGAAAGAATTTTGATGATTGTCTTAATAATCTGGAGATAATTCTGAAACGTTGCATGGAAACTAACCTTGTCTTAAACTGGGAAAAATGCCATTTTATGGTTAAACAAGGAATAGTTCTAGGACATATTGTCTCTGCTAGGGGTATAGAGGTTGATAAAGCCAAGGTTGATATTGTGCGTCACTTACCCTCTCCCACTTCTGTGAGAGAGATTCGTTCTTTCCTTGGTCATGCAGGTTTTACAGGAGGTTCATCAAGGACTTCTCCAAAATTTCGAGACCCTTATGTCAACTACTCCAGAAGGATGTGCCCTTCCACTTTGACAAGGAGTGTCAAGAAGCTTTTGACAAGCTTAAGGAGTTGTTGACATCTGCCCCCATCATGTTACCTCCAGACTGGTCCTTGCCCTTTGAATTAATGTGTGATGCCTCTGACTACGCAGTTGGAGCCGTTTTGGGACAAAGGAAGGAAAAGCTGCCCTATGCCATCTACTACGCCTCAAGGACTCTCAATGATGCACAAATGAACTACTCCACCACAGAGAAAGAGCTCCTTGCAGTTGTCTTTGCCCTTGAGAAGTTTCGCTCCTATTTACTTGGTACCAAAGTTACTATCTTTACTGACCATGCAGCTTTGAAATACTTGATGACCAAGAAGGAGGCGAAACCAAGGCTCATCAGATGGATCCTACTCTTGCAAGAATTCGACGTGGAAATCAAGGACAAGAAGGGTAGTGAGAACGTGGTAGCTGACCACTTGAGTCGCTTAGTGCATGCAGAAGATTATCTCCCTCTGGTGGAGACATTTCCAGACGAGCAACTCTTTGGACTTCAGGTAAGTGAACCATGGTATGCAGACATTGTGAATTATATTGTGTCTAGAAAGATTCCTGATACCATGTCACGTGCTCATAGGGATAGGCTTAAGAAAACTGTTAAGCAATATGTTTGGGATGAACCTTATTTGTGGAAGTATTGCTCTGATCAATTGATTAGGAGATGTGTGCCTGAACATGAACATAATGCTATACTTTCTTTTTGCCACTCTAAAGCATGTGGGGGACACTTTGGGTCTAAGAAGACTGCGTTTAAGGTGCTAGAGTCTGGGTTCTATTGGCCAACATTATTTAGGGATGCACATGCCTATTGTTTAACTTGTGATAAGTGCCAAAGAACAGGAAATCTAGGTCCTAGAGATCAAATGCCATTGTCCAATATAGTAACTGTTGAAATATTTGATGTCTGGGGTATAGATTTCATGGGACCTTTCCCTTCATCTTTTGGGTTTCTCTATATCTTACTTGCAGTGGACTATGTTTCCAAATGGGTGGAAGCAAAGGCCACTAGAACTAATGACTCTAAGGTTGTTGCAGATTTTATCAAGTCTAACATCTTTAGCAGGTTTGGAATGCCTAGAGTTCTCATTAGTGATGGAGGATCCCATTTTTGCAATCGGACGATTGAGGCTCTCTTGAAGAGATATGATGTCACACATAAGGTTTCTACACCTTATCACCCACAAACTAGTGGGCAGGCTGAGGTCTCTAATCGTCAGATTAAGGGGATATTGGAGAAGACTGTGAACCCCAACAGGAAGGACTGGTCCTTGCGTCTAGAGGATGCTTTGTGGGCCTACAGAACTGCATACAAAACTCCCATAGGTATGTCACCATATCGAATTGTCTATGGCAAACCATGCCATTTACCTGTGGAGTTGGAGCACAAAGCTTGGTGGGCTGTGAAGCAGTTCAACATGGATATGGATGCAGCTGGGCTTCATAGGAAGTTGCAATTGCAAGAGTTAGAGGAGATAAGGAATGATGCCTTTGAAAGTGCTAAAATTTACAAGGATAAGACTAAGGCATTCCATGACAAAATGATTCGAAGAAAGACTTTTGTTGTGGGTCAAAAAGTTCTTCTCTTCCATTCTCGTCTCAAACTCTTCCCAGGTAAGCTTCGTTCTCGTTGGATTGGGCCTTTTGTTATCACTCATGTGTTTCCTCATGGAGCTGTGCAGATAAAGAGTGAACATACAAGCAACGAGTTCAAAGTGAATGGCCATCGCTTGAAGCCTTACTATGAGGCATTTGTGGAACATGAAGTGGAGGATGTACCCCTCCAAAACGTTCCAAACCCTGAGGATTAAATGGAGGTACAAGTCTAGGCTGAAAGACTATAAACATTAAGCGCTGCTTGGGAGGCAACCCAATTCTGAAGTAGCTGTGGAGGAATCATCAACGCAGATTTGTTTTCTCTCTCCCTTTTACTCCTCCAATTTTTCTTTATGTTGGTAGTCATTTTCGTAAATTTCATCCCTATATGCTTAAGTGTTTCATTGCATGCTTTTTATTGATTACATTGAGGACAATGCAATATTTAAGTGTGGGGGAAGGGATTTACACTTTTATCTTGAGTCACATATTGAAAAATACAAAAAAATTGAAAAATGTCAAAAATTTAAAAATTTTCGTTGCTTTTGTTTTTGTTTTGAGTCTTAGGATGCCCTTTCAACTGTCTAGGATGATTCTATATCTCTAAAATCATGACTAAAAGAGGATCACAAGATTGAGATGATTTTTAAACATGGTATTCTTTGGTTAATTGAGATATATGAAAAATGTGTGCCTTGTAGTGGATATGGATTCGAAAACTTTGGTACAGAATATGAGCATGTTAGGATGAGTTTTGATTCATATAAGCCCATGTGAGATAATTGAGCCATGTCCCTTTTTCTTGGAGTAAAAATGAAATATATATTCTTAATTTCTTGGCGATGTTTTGATGATCTCATTATTCTTTCATTTGATTGACTGCTTGCCATAGATTAAGTTTGATGGACTAGAGAATGCTAGAATTCACTCTTGTGCTTGTTGAGACGTTTGTCAATACATGGCCCTGATTCTGGAAGGGATAGAGGCATCCTAGGAATTACCACCATTGCCATATAAACTTGTGTCCCCATTTGTGCCCGTCGTGGGACTCCCCTAGATAAGCCCCATTGAGCCTACATTGAGCCTTTTCATTCATCACCCTTAAAACCCTTAACCATGAAGCTTAGTATAGTTAAAACCCTACCCTTTGTTCTAAGAACTTAGTGGAGCTATCTTTTGAGACATACTTCGTGGGTTTGGTGCTAAGGATGAAAATTGAGAAGAGGTGAAAGTTAAAGTGTGGGGGTAGACTTGTCCATAAAAGAAAAATATATGAAAAAGCCGAAAAAAAAGAAAAAAAGAAAAAATGTATACGGCTAAAAAGAAAAGAAAGAAAAATGTTTATGGATTTTTAGTCCCCATACTTGGTGATTTTGGAGTTTACGTTGAACTGAAGGCCCACTACAGAAAAATTTGGCCTTTGTCCATTCACTATAGTTCAAGGGAAGTTTACAATGAAGATTGGGCCCAACATGAAGACATTAGGCCCCTTTTATGTTACCTCTAGGGAAAGTGACGTTTTTGCAATGCCTTGGTGGATTTCTTGTGGTCTCTACATTTACATGTGCTCTGCTAGGTTTTTAGGACACTTTGATAAATCCTTACCCTTCATTTCTTAAAACCTTGAGCCTTGGCCCCATTACAACCTTTAAGAAGACCTTCTTGATCCTTAAGATGGGACAGCCCTTGATGTGGAGATGAGTTACAAGAGTTGAACCTATGGCTTGGGTCCATCTGTGCAAGTAGTTGGTATCCTTCATGAGATCTTTAAAGAAAATTATACATGTGCTTTCGTTTCTTGAATTATGTGATATACTTGCTATCTTTCACATATACTTGAGTGTATAAGCTTTTAAGCATTGCCATGATCTGAGAGAAGAAAGAGTGGATATAACTTGTGAGGATTTGAATCATACTTGTTTGAAGCATGCTTAACAGAAACCATCACCATTGTTTCAACCAAGTCCTACTTGTGTATATGTAAGTTATGTGTTTTAATTAACTCTCGAATGCCTAACATTGAATTTTGGTTAAGTGCTAATCTTGGTGTTATGAAAGTAAGAGATTGCTGAGACAAATAGTTGAAGGGCAATAGAGTCATTGTTTTTGTCAAGTCTTTAAATTTTCGTTGAGTCTTAGTGTGTGTCTTAGTTTGATTTTGCTAAGGGACTAGCAAAAGCTAAGTGTGGGGGAATTTGATAGGAGCATTTTAATGCGACGTTTTAACTGCATTTCCCTACACTTTTCTGCGCCATTTCCTTGAGAAATCCCTGTTTGGGAAAGTTTCCATTCTTTGATTGGGAAAGTTCCTTATTGTAGAAAGTTTCCATTTTTGTCTTCATTTTTCATTTCTCATTTCTCATTTCTCATTTTTCATTTCTCATTTCTGGAAAGTTTCTATTTTTCATTTTTAGTAAGTTTCTATTTTCATTTTTTAGAAAGTTTCTATTTTAAGTATAGTTTCTATTTTCAGGACCTCCGAGCTAGAAAGTGGAAATGAACGCACGAATGGAAAGAGGAGCTTGCGAACATCAAGACGAACGAACATGAGAGAAAATGGCCCACACATTTGAGCAGAAATGAAGAAACAAGCTTTCCTAGTCCAACCAGGAAATCCTACAAAATGGAGGAAGGCTTCCCTAGCAAGTTTCCAACGCAACCATGAAAAAGAAATGGAAAAATATTGTGTTTTGCGTTGGAAAATGAGAAGGCTTAAAGATGAAGCAACGAGGCCCAAGAACTCTTTGGATTTTCGGCAAATTGGATAAAGGCCCATCAAAGCCCATATATTTAGGGTTTATGACGCATGAATAAACCCTAGGGGAGTGTTGCCGTTCAAAGCAAGAGAAAAACAAGGAAAGTGGCGTGAAAATCAGAATTATGTGTGGAGATTTTCTAGGGAGATTCTCTAGGGCTATTTTTATGGAAAGAAAATACTTGGAGATATTCCCTAGAAGTTTTGCCGTGAAAAAGGAAGAGATAAACAAGGGAGGACGCCAAAACCCTAGGGTTTTGGACGGCAAAGATATTCCCTAGAGATTTTTAAGGAAAGAGAAAAAGGTGGAGACCAAGGAAAGATCAAAAGAAGTCTAGATACATTCCTACATTCCCTAAAGAGTTTTGGCCGAATTTGGAAGCATAAAATCAGAAATTATCTCTTTATTTCGGCAAGAATTATTTAGGGAATTAATATTGGAATTTTGTGATTGGTTGCACCACCTCATAGGGCTTATGTGGCAAGAATTCATTGGAGGAAATTATGTGGAGGAAGCAAGCACATGCCGTGAACATCTCTAGGGTTTTGGACGGCTTGGACACCTAGGGGCCGTCCCCTATATATTCCTACACTTTCTCAACGTCAAAGAGTCCGAATTCCACACTTTTGCGTTTATACTTTGAGAAAATAATTCAGAAATCTCTCTAGCCTAGCCGTGTTCTTCTCCATCCTCTAGGGCAACCACGAAGTGCAAGCAAGGCCAAGGAAGAAGAAGACAAGCCGTGCACACCATCCACCCTCCACCTTGAAGATTGCTTTCGAAATTCAAGAGACCACATCATCACTTCATTCATCTCATCTTCATCACGGTGTAATCCGATTCTCCTTGTACCTTTGCTTTGTATTTTCGTTGGTTTTGCCTTAGTTGACACATATGTATGAACAAGTATTGTTTTCTGAAATTTTATGATGAATTGTTAATTTTCAGATTCATATATTGCGATTTATGGTTGCTTTTGTGTGAGTGTTTGATTAAATTTGCATGATAGAAATCTTTTGTATGATTATCTTGAATGGTTCGAAACATTTAGGGTTCTTATGTGATTGTTGCTACGAATTTGAGAACATGAATCAACTTTTTGGTTTTGTGTTCTTGAATCGATAAGTAGTAAAGGTTTTGTACAAAAACCGAATTTAATCAAAGAAGATTGCAATTAGGTGGACTTTTTCATACTAAGTTGCACATTTGAGTTGATAGCCTTTCTAGGTGTTTATTGCGTTAAACATGACATGATTGACTAGCTTTCTAGGGCTTGATTGCATGTTTGATAGAATTAATCTAGGTGCTTTCGCTTAGGTTAATTAGCATTGAAAGTACAATATGGGAAATTGTTTGCTTTTGAACGTTTCACATGATCAACTCCTCTTGCATGACTATGATGAACAATGATGAACTTGAATCAATTTTAATCATCAGTTTCGACTTTGATCTTTGTTCTTACATTCCATTTATATTTTTATGTTTTTGCATTTTTAATTATTTAGTTAGCTTTTATTTTCGAAAATAGAAAACCAAAATCAAAAATCCCCCCTTTTTCGTAAATATGTATATATTTTGTTTTATTTTTGTAAATATTATACTTTGTTTTAATTTTAATTGTTTAATTGTTTGATAATGACAGGTGTACCCTCAATCCCCGGAATAGAACGATCCCTATTTACTTTATACTACTAATGACATTTCAGGGTTAAATTGGTCGCTCGATAAAAGCGACATCAATTCTGGAAGGGATAGAGGCATCCTAGGAATTACCACCATTGCCATATAAACTTGCGTCCCCATTTGTGCCCGTCGTGGGACTCCCCTAGATAAACCCCTTTGAGCCTACATTAAGCCTTTTCGTTCATCACCCTAAAATCCTTAACCATGAAGCTTAGTATAGTAACAACCCTACCCTTTGTTCTAAGAACTTAGTGGAGCTATCTTTTGAGACATACTACATGGGTTTGGTGCTAAGGATGGAAATTGAGAAGAGGTTAAAGTTCAAGTGTGGGGGTAGACTTGTCCATAAAGAAAAAAATATGTGAAAGCCGTGAAAAATGAAAAGAAAAGAAAAAAATGTACGGCTAGAAAAGAAAAGAAAGAAATATTTATGGATTTTAGTCCCCCATACTTAGTGATTTTGGAGTTTACTTTGAAATGAAGGCCTATTAAAGAAAAATTTGACCTTTGTCCATTCACTATAGTTCAGGGGAAGTTTACAATGAAGATTGGGCCCAACATGAAGACACTAGGCCCCTTTTATGTTACCTCTAGGGGAAGTGACGTTTTTGCAATGCATTGGTGGATTTCTTGTGGTCTCTACATTTACATGTGCTCTGCTAGGTTTTTAGGACACTTTGATAAATCCTTACCCTTCAATTCTTAAAACCTTGAGCCTCGGCCCCATTACAACCCTTGAGAAGACCTTCTTGATCCTTAAGATGGGACAGCCCTTGATGTGGAGATGAGTTACAAGAGTTGAACCTATGGCTTGGGTCCATCTGTGCAAGTAGTTGATATCCTTCATGAGATCTTTAAAGAAAATTATACATGTGCTTTCGTTTCTTACATTATGTGATATACTTGCTATCTTTCACATATACTTGAGTGTATAAGCTTTTAAGCATTGCCTTGAATTCTGAGAGAAGAAAGAGGGATATACTTTGTGAGATTTGAATCATACTTGTCTGAAACATGCTTAACAGAACCCATCACCATTGTTACAACCAAGTCCTACTTGTGTATGTGAAGATTATGTGCTTCAATTAACTCTCGAATGCCTAAACATTTATTCTTGGTGAAGTGCTAATCTTGGTGTTGTGAAAGTAAGAGATTGCTGAGACAAAAAGTTGAAGGGCAATAGAGTCATAGTATTTTTGTAGAGTCTTTAAAATTTCGTTGAGTCTTAGTGTGATTTTGCTAAGGGACTAGCAAAAGCTAAGTGTGGGGGAATTTGATAGGAGCATTTTAATGCGACGTTTTACTTGCTTTTCCCTGCATTTTCTGCGTTATTTCCTTAATAAAACCCTGTTTAGGAAAGTTTCCATTCTTTGATTGGGAAAGTTCCTATTTGTAGAAAGTTTCTATTTTTGTAGTTTTTATTTATCATTTTTAGAAAGTTTCTATTTTTTAGTAGTTTCTATTTTTCATTTTTAGAAAGTTTCCCACTTTTCATTTTAGGAAAGTTTCTATTTTTCTTACTAGTTTCTATTTTCAGGTCCTTGTCACAAATGAGCTGAAACGAGCTCACAAATGGAGAGAGAAGCTAGCCAACGTTGGAGGGAGACAAGATGAAGTACAAAGGGAAGCACAAATGAGCAGAAATGAAGAAATGAAGCTTTCCTGGTCCAACCAGGAAACCCTGTCCAGAAAAGGAAAGCTTGCCAAAACAAGACTCTTGAGCCAACCATGAATGGAGATCGAATTAATGAAGTGACATGGCATGAGAGAAGCTTCTTGAAGACTCTAGATGATGACATGGCACAAAGGTGGCGCATGGAGGCCCAAGAACTCTCAAGACTTGTTGGATTTTCGGCAAATGGATCAAAAGCCCACAAAGCCCATGCAATTAGGGTTTGTGACGAAATGAAGAAACCCTAGAGATGTTTGCCGTCCAAAATGAAGAGAGAAACAAGGAAAATGACGTGGAAAATCAGAAATTAAAAGGAGATTTTCTAGGGAGATTTTCTAGGGCTATTTTTGTGGAAATTCATCAAGAGATAAACCCTAGAATATCTTTTGCCGTCCAAGCCAAGAGGAAAGAAGGAAGTTGCCGTGTGAATTAAAAGAAAACCCTAGAGAGTTCGGCAAGGAGATATTCAAGGGAGAAATAAAAGGAAAGAGAAAAAGGTGGAGACCAAGAAAAGCTCAAAAGAAGTCTAGATACATTCCTTAATTCCCTAAAGGAAGTTTGGCCGAATTGAACTACAAAAATCAGAATTATATCAAGGGAATTTCGGCAAGATTATTTAGGGAATTAATATTGGAATTTTGTGATTGGTTGCACCACCTCATAGGGCTTATGTGGCAAGCTATCATTGGAGGAAACTATGTGGCATTTGCAGATTAATTCCATGGAAAAGAAAGAAGAAATACACGGCTTGGAGACCAAGTTGGCCGTCCCTATATATCCTCCTCTTCTCTCAACGTCAAGAGTTCCCACTTTTACGTTTACACTTTGAAAAAAATCAGAAAAACTCTCTCTAGCTAGCCGTGCTCTTCTCCATCCTCTAGGGCAACCACGAAGTTCAAGCAAGGCCAAGGAAGAAGAGGTCAAGCCGTGCACATCATCCATCACCATCCTTGAAGATTGCTTTCGAAATTCAAGAGACCATTCATCACTTCATTCATCTCATCTTCATCACGGTGTAATCCGATTCTCCTTGTAACCTTTGCTTTGTAATTTTCGTTGGTTATACCTTAGTTGACACAATTGTTTGAACAAGTATTTATTTCTGGAATTTTATGATTAATTGTTAATTTTCATATTCATATATTGTGATTTATGGTTGCTTTTGTGTGAGTGTTTGATTAAATTTGCATGATAGAAATCTTTTGTATGATAATCTTGAATGGTTCGAAACATTTAGGGTTTTTATGTGAATGTTGCTGCGAATTTGAGAACATGGATCAACTTTTTGGTTTTGTGTTCTTGAATCAATAAGTAGTAAAGGTTTTGTACAAAAACCGAATTTAATCAAAGAAGATTGCAATTAGGTGGACTTTTCCATACTAAGTTGCACATTTGAGTTGATAGCCTTTCTAGGTGCTTAATGCATTAAACATGACATGATTGACTAGCTTTCTAGGGTTTGATTGCATGTTTGATAGGAGTAATCTAGGTGCTTTCACTTAGGTTAATTAGCATTGAAAGTAAAATATGGGAAATTGTTTTCTTTTGAACGTTTCACATGATCAACTCCTCTTGCATGACTATGATGAACAATGATGAACTTGAATTGATTTTAATTATATGATTTCGGTTTGATCTTTGTTCTTGCATTTCATTTGTATTTTTATGTTTTTGCATTTTAATTATTTTGTTAGCTTAGCTTTTATTTTCGAAAAAGAAAACCAAAATCAAAAATATCCCCCTTTTCGTAAATATGTATATATTTTGTCATATATTTGTAAATATTATACTTTGTTTTAATTTTAATTGTTTAATTGTTTGAAAATGACAGGTGTACCCTCAATCCCCGGAATAGAACGATCCCTATTTACTTTATACTACTAATGACATTTCAGGGTTAAATTATGCGCTTGCTTTTAAGCGCATCACTTTACCTTCAGTGATTCAGGCACCTACCCTAGAGTTAAAGCCATTACCAGATCATTTGAAGTATGTTTATTTGGGAGATAAAGAGACGTTGCCAGTAATTATATCTTCATCATTGACGTCTACTCAAGAGGACAAGCTTGTGGAGATGCTTAGGAGGCACAAGACTGCAATTGGTTGGACTTTAGCAGACATTAAGGGAATTAGCCCTACCACTTGTGTCCACAGGATTTTGCTTGAGGAGGGAGCTAAGCCAACTAGGGAGGCTCAAAGACGATTGAATCCACCCGTGAAGGAAGTTGTGAAGAAAGAAGTCATCAAGCTCCTTGATTGTGGCGTCATATACCCTATTTCAGACTCTAAGTGGGTTTCACCAGTTCAGGTTGTGCCAAAGAAGTCTGGGATAACTGTTGTGAAGAATGCAGAGAATGAGTTAGTGCCTCAGAGAACTGTGACTGGACATCGAGTTTGCATAGACTATAGGAAGCTCAACGCCACTACTAGGAAGGATCACTTCCCCTTGCCATTCATTGATCAGATGCTTGAGAGGTTAGCAGGTCATGAGTTCTATTGCTTCTTGGATGGATATTCTGGTTACAATCAGATCGCCATTGCTCATGAGGATCAAGAGAAAACGACCTTCACTTGTCCTTTTGGTACGTTTGCCTACAGAAGAATGCCATTCGGACTATGCAACGCCCCAGGTACGTTTCAAAGGTGCATGGTAAGTATCTTTTCTGATTTTATTGAGAAAATTATTGAAGTTTTTATGGATGACTTTTCTGTCTTTGGTAAAGATTTCGAAAATTGCTTAAGTAACTTAGAATTGATACTTGTACGTTGTGAAGAAACTAACCTTGTTTTAAATTGGGAAAAATGTCACTTTATGGTTAAACAGGGAATAGTTTTAGGGCATATTATCTCTAAACGTGGAATTGAAGTAGATAAAGCTAAAGTAGATCTTGTTAGATACTTACCATACCCCACAAGTGTGAGGGAGGTCCGTTCTTTTCTTGGACATGCAGGTTTCTACAGGCGCTTTATCAAGGACTTCTCCAAGATTTCTAGGCCCCTATGTCGTCTACTTCAAAAGGAAGTGGCGTTTGAGTTTGATGAGGATTGCAAGAAGGCATTCAACACTTTGAAGGAGCTTCTAACGTCTGCACCAATTATGCTTCCACCAGATTGGTCTCTACCCTTTGAGATCATGTGTGACGCCTCAGATTATGCCATTGGGGCCGTGCTAGGACAAAGAAGGGACAAGAAGCCCCACGCCATCTACTATGCTTCTAGGACCCTTAATGATGCTCAACTCAATTACTCTACAACTGAAAAAGAACTTTTAGCTGTTGTTTTTGCCTTAGAGAAATTTCGATCTTATTTGTTGGGTACTAAAGTTATTATTTATTCTGATCATGCAGCTCTGAGGTACTTGATGTCAAAGAAGGAGGCAAAACCTAGGCTAATTCGTTGGATACTCTTGCTTCAAGAGTTTGACGTTGAGATCAAGGATAAAAAGGGCTCTGACAACGTTGTGGCAGATCACTTGAGTAGGCTAGTGAGTGAAGAGGACGCCATACCCTTAGTGGAGATGTTTCCGGATGAACAACTCTTCGGAATTCAGGTAAGTGAGCCTTGGTACGCAGATATTGTTAATTATTTGGTGTCCAAAACCTTCCCTAGTAATATGCTAAGTGCTCAACGTGATAGACTTAAGTTTTTAGCTAGACAATATGTTTGGGATGATCCTTACTTGTGGAAATATTGTTCTGATAAATTGATAAGGAGATGTGTGCCTAATAATGAACAAAAAGCTATACTTGAGTTTTGTCATTCTAAACAATGTGGTGGTCACTTTGGCTCGGATAGAACTGCTAGGAAGGTGTTGGAATGTGGTTTTTATTGGCCTACTATATTTAAAGATGCATATAATTTTTGTATGACATGTGATAGGTGCCAAAGAACTGGTAATTTAGGACCTAGAGATCAAATGCCTTTAACTCCTGTTATAATAGTCGAAATCTTTGACGTTTGGGGTATAGATTTCATGGGTCCTTTTCCTTCATCTAATGGTTTCCTTTATATTCTCTTGGCTGTTGATTATGTTTCTAAGTGGGTGGAAGCGAAAGCCACCAGGACTAATGATTCTAAGGTTGTTGCAGAGTTTATAAAGTCTAATATTTTTAGTAGGTTTGGCATGCCTAGAGCACTCATTAGTGATGGAGGTTCTCACTTTTGCAACAAGACCATTGAAGCTTTGCTTAGGAAGTATCATGTGACTCATAAGGTTTCAACGCCTTATCATCCTCAAACAAGTGGACAAGCAGAAGTTTCAAATAGGGAGATCAAGAGGATACTTGAGAAAACCGTGGGTCCTTCAAGGAAGGATTGGAGCCAACGTTTGGAGGATGCTCTTTGGGCATATAGGACGGCTTTCAAGACGCCAATTGGGATGTCTCCATTTCGTTTGGTGTATGGGAAACAGTGTCACTTACCTGTGGAGTTGGAGCATCGAGCTTGGTGGGCAATCAAGACGTTTAACATGGATTTGGATGCAGCTGGACTTCATAGGAAATTGCAACTCAATGAGCTTGAGGAAATTCGGAATGATGCCTATGATAGTGCACGGATCTACAAGGAAAAGACAAAGGCTTTTCATGATAAGATGATTCGTGGAAAGACCTTTGTAGTTGGTCAAAAAGTTCTTTTATTTCATTCCAGATTAAGACTTTTTCCTGGTAAGTTGCGTTCTAGATGGGTTGGTCCTTTTATTGTTACTAATGTTTTTCCTCATGGTGCTATACAGATAAAGAGCCATATTACTGGAGCAGAATTCAAGGTGAATGGACATCGTCTTAAGCCTTATTATGAGGCGTTTGTGGAGCATAATGTGGAGGATGTACCCCTCCAGGAGGCGCCACAACCAGAAGAATAAATGAAGGTGCAAGTCTAGGCCGAAAGACTTTAAATATTAAGCGCTGCATGGGAGGCAACCCATTTCATCCGTAGCTGTGGAGGAGCCATCAACGCAGATTTGCTTTCTTGAACTCTTCCATTCTCTTTTATTTTCGAAAACTTTATCTTTGTTTTAGGATTTGTTGCGTTAACTCTTCTGCCATGCTTGCTTGATTTTTTGTGTGCTTTATACTTGTTTATACATTGAGGACAATGCATGATTTAAGTGTGGGGGAAGGGTATAACGTTTCACTTTGTTTTTAGGAGCTAGTTTTGTGGTTATAAAAAGAAAACAAAATAAAAAATCGAAAAAAAAATAAAAAATAAAATAAAATAATTTGCGTTAACTTTGTTTTAGGTTTTGTGTTTCATGTTTCGATTTTTATACTTGTGTTTTTGTTTTGTTGTTTATTGTTAGAGTCAAAATGAATTTTGGGTAAATATCTTCTTCATCATAGGCGCATCCAATGGGATGTGATGTCTAAGGTCTAGTTTGGATATGAGAAGTGCTGACAAAGGGTCTCGTCCCCTGTCAATCAAGTGAGCTGAGCTCCGCCAAAATCGTTCCTCTCTTCACCTGGTCATGTTCCAAAGGAGTTACCGAAAGGAGAAGGGAAATAACCCTAAGTCCAAAACGTTTTTGTCTTGTTTGTGCGTCATTTACATGGTTGTTTTTGGTTTTGTTGTGTGATTGAGTCTTAGGATGCCCTTTTAACTGTCTAGGATGAGTTTATATCTCTGAAATTAAGGCTAAAAGAGGATCACAAGATTGAGATAATGTTTGATGATATTCTTTGGTTAATTATGATTTATGAAAAGCATATGAATGTGTAGTAGATATGGTGTATGCGTAACTTTGGTACAGAATATGAACATGTGGAAGATAAGTTGTGATTCATAATACCCTTGTGAGAATTTGAGCCATGTGCCCTTTCTTTGTGAGTGATTAATGGAAAAAAATGAAGTATACTCTTATTTTCTTGGCGATGATTTTGTTGATCTCATTATTCTTTCATCTTGATTGATTACTTGCCATAGATTAAGTTTGATGGACTAGAGAATGCTAGAATTCACTATTATGCTTGTTGAGACGTTTATGATCAATATATGGCCCTGATTCTTGAAAGGATAAAGGTACTTACTTAGGATTTTACCACCATTGCCAAATATAGCCTGTGTCCCTATTTGTGCCCGTCGTGGGACTCCCCTAGTTTAACCCTTTTGAGCCTACATTGAGCCTTTTCTTTCATCACCCTCAAAAATTCCTTAACCCTTAACCCTAGTATAGTTATATCCATACCCTTTGTTCTAAAGACTTAGTGGAGCATATTTTTGAGACTTTGCATGGAGTTTTGGCGTCAATGATGAATTTTGAAGACATGAAGAAGTTCAAGTGTGGGGGTAGACTTGTCCATAGAAAGAAATATTGTATGTAATTGCCGAAAGAAGAAAAAAATGAAATCATAAAAAAAAAAAAGAAAGAAATTTCGGCAATTAAAGAAAAAAATGTTTGCTATTGTTTTATGTTTATGGATTTTAGTCCCCTATACTTAGTGGATTTGGAGTTTGCTTTGAATTGAAGGCCCATTGTTGAAAAATTTGGTCTTTGTCCAATTCACTTGTTCAAAAGAAGGTTAGAATGAAGTTTGGGCCCAACATAATGGTACTTGGCCCTTTTATAAGCCTTGGAGGATACATGACGTTTTGCTATACATGGTGGATTTCGAGGAAAGTAGTCTCTCTACATCAACAAGTGCTCTACTAGGTTTTTAGGATACTTTGTGATTTTCCTATCCCTTCGTTTCTTTTAACCTTAAGCCTTGGCCCCATTATGATAGGAGCATTTTAATGCGACGTTTTACTTGCTTTTCCCTGCATTTTCTGCGTTATTTCCTTAATAAAACCCTGTTTAGGAAAGTTTCCATTCTTTGATTGGGAAAGTTCCTATTTGTAGAAAGTTTCTATTTTTGTAGTTTTTATTTATCATTTTTAGAAAGTTTCCCACTTTTCATTTTAGGAAAGTTTCTATTTTTCTTACTAGTTTCTATTTTCAGGTCCTTGTCACAAATGAGCTGAAACGAGCTCACAAATGGAGAGAGAAGCTAGCCAACGTTGGAGGGAGACAAGATGAAGTACAAAGGGAAGCACAAATGAGCAGAAATGAAGAAATGAAGCTTTCCTGGTCCAACCAGGAAACCCTGTCCAGAAAAGGAAAGCTTGCCAAAACAAGACTTTTGAGCCAACCATGAATGGAGATCGAATTAATGAAGTGACATGGCATGAGAGAAGCTTCTTGAAGACTCTAGATGATGACATGGCACAAAGGTGGCGCATGGAGGCCCAAGAACTCTCAAGACTTGTTGGATTTTCGGCAAATGGATCAAAAGCCCACAAAGCCCATGCAATTAGGGTTTGTGACGCAATGAAGAAACCCTAGAGATGTTTGCCGTCCAAAATGAAGAGAGAAACAAGGAAAATGACGTGGAAAATCAGAAATTAAAAGGAGATTTTCTAGGGAGATTTTCTAGGGCTATTTTTATGGAAATTCATCAAGAGATAAACCCTAGAATATCTTTTGCCGTCCAAGCCAAGAGGAAAAAAAGGAAGTTTGGCCGAATTGAACTACAAAAATCAGAATTATATCAAGGGAATTTCGGCAAGATTATTTAGGGAATTAAATGGAATTTTGTGATTGGTTGAACCACCTCATAGGGCTTATTTGGCAAGATATTATTGGAGGAAATTATGTGGAATTTTCAGATTAATTCCATAAGGTTTACACGGCTTGGAGAGCAAGTTGGCCGTCCCCTATATAACCTCCCCTCTTCTCAACGTTTTGGGGTTCCAAGTTCCATTCTTTACGTTTACACTTTGAGAAAATAATTCAGAAAACTCTTTAGACTAGCCGTGCTCCTCTCCATCCTCTAGGGCAACCACGAAGTGCAAGCAAGGCCAAGGAAGAAGAAGACAAGCCGTGCACACCATCCACCCTCCACCTTGAAGATTGCTTTCGAAATTCAAGAGACCACATCATCACTTCATTCATCTCATCTTCATCACGGTGTAATCCGATTCTCCTTGTACCTTTGCTTTGTATTTTCGTTGGTTTTGCCTTAGTTGACACATATGTATGAACAAGTATTGTTTTCTGAAATTTTATGATGAATTGTTAATTTTCAGATTCATATATTGCGATTTATGGTTGCTTTTGTGTGAGTGTTTGATTAAATTTGCATGATAGATAACTTTTGTATTTTAATCTTATGTGGTTGCAAACACTTAGGGTTTTGATATAATTGGTGCTACGAATTTAAGAACATGAATCAACTTTTTGGTTTTGTGTTCTTGGATCGATAAGTAGTAAAGGTTTTGTACAAAAACCGAATTTAATCAAAGAAGATTGCAATTAGGTGGACTTTTTCATACTAAGTTGCACATTTGAGTTGATAGCCTTTCTAGGTGCTTAATGCGTTAAATATGACATGATTGACTAGCTTTCTAGGGTTTGATTGCATGTTTGATAGGATTAATCTAGGTGCTTTCGCTTAGGTTAATTAGCATTGAAAGTAAAATATGGGAAATTGTTTGCTTTTGAACGTTTCACATGATCAACTCCTCTTGCATGACTATGATGAACAATGATGAACTTGAATCAATTTTAATCATGAGTTTCGACTTTGATCTTTGTTCTTACATTCCATTTATATTTTTATGTTTTTGCGTTTTTAATTATTTAGTTAGCTTTTATTTTCGAAAATAGAAAACCAAAAACCAAAAATCCCCCCTTTTTCGTAATTATGTATATATTTTGTTATATTTTTGTAAATATTATACTTTGTTTTAATTTTAATTGTTTAATTGTTTGACAATGACAGGTGTACCCTCAATCCCCGGAATAGAACGATCCCTATTTATTACGTACTACTAATGACATTTCAGGGTTAAATTGGTCGCTCGATAAAAGCGACATCAATTTTTGGCGCCGTTGCCGGGGATTGAAAAATCATTTGTCATATTGTGAATAATATGTGTTTTGTTTATATTGTGACCGAAAAAAAAAAAAAAAAAAAAAAAATTACTTGTTAATTATTTTGTTGATAATTGTCGAAAATTAGTAGATTAATTACTTAGGTTGATTATTTATATTGTTGAATACGAATTTTAATTGTGAGTTGTAAATTAAAGAAGGAATAGGTGAAGTCGTGTTTATTAATATTGGCCTAAACCCCTTATTGGTACCTAGTCCAGGTCCCTTAAGGTTGAGGGCGGCCTTTATTAACATTCATTGAACTGTCTTCACACTTAGGACCTTTTATATCCAAGTAAGTATAGCCTATGTGGGATGGTGTCTAGGAAGGGGACAACGCTCATGACTGGTTCTTGAATCCAGAAGTGCGTGCAAATGAGCCTAAACCACAATGTGGGAGTAGCTCATGCCAAAATGGATTCTACCTCTCGTGGTCGCCCTCCCCTACCTGGCCATTTCAGTAAGGTTGCCCAAAGGATGTAGGAGAGACTTAGTGTCTTGACGATTATACTTGGGCCGCACGTCCACTTGATTTACCGCTTGGAATTTAATTCGAAATCAATGGTATTTATAACAAAAGAAAATGTTGTGATGCACCTAAGGTATATTGGATTAAACATAGTCTTGAAAAGGGTAGCTGTTTCAGCCCCATTGCACATCGAGACTCCCTGTTCCCGTACCTAAGTGTTGAAAATAATTGTAAAGAAAAGGAAAGAATAGAAGTAATTTTACTTAATTTCGTGAAAAAAAAAAAAAAAAAAAAAAAAAAAGAAAAAAGAAGAAGATAATTAGATGTGAATAGTGACGTTTTGTTTGTTTGTGTGAAAGTTTTGTGTAAATGGTGTCTAATCTTGTTAAACAAAGGAAATGTAAAGAATTAATTATAAATATTGTTAAATTCTTGATTTATTATAAGTGTGTAAATTCGTATGAGTAGATAAGGGCCCTTTTGTTAATATTGGCCTTAACCCTTCATTAGTGCCTTTCTGAGGTCTTATGAGGTTGAGGGCGGCTTTTATTAACATTTGGAGAACTGTCTAACACATGAGTTCTTTTCAAGCTGAGTAAGGGGCATATAGGTGGTGTCTTAGGTTGAGACCCTGGGTGATGGGTTCAATTGGATCTCAGAGATACTATAGACCGTGCGTAAACCACAATGTGGGAGTAGCCAATAGGGGCCTAAACCTCAATGAGGGAGTAGCCTCCGTAGTGTCACCAAAATGAGTCCTCCCTCTCACTTACCTCTTAATCTGGCCATCTAGCCTTCTGAAACAAAGGAAAGCGACTTATGTCTAGACGACTATCCCTAGATCGTATCTCACCAATAGTAGTGGTTTCTATTGGGCTCGACTTACAACTTGTAATCAATTGAGATATTAACTTTATTTTGTAAAGATAATAAGATACTTGAACATAACCTCCACTTGTAAATTGTGTGATTTGTACTTTCTATACTTGTATAAACTTCTTACGTGGTTTATTTGTGAAAAGATTGTGGATAGTTTTTAATTTATACTCTATTTTATACTTGTATAAATCATAAATAGTAAAGTCATGAATAGTAACTTGTGAATAGTGACTCGTGAATAGTAAAGTTGATGTATCAATCACTAATTTGTAATTAGCTCACTTTATACTTTGCTAACTTCTTTGAATTTTGATGATGTTCAGGATTCCTATGAATGACCGAGCCTTTTAGACCCTCTACACTAAAGGAAATTGAAGCAAGGCTCGCTCGTTTGAAGGGTCCTTCACTCCTTGAGTTCACAAGCCCTTCTCCTTCAACATACAAAGAGTACACATTTAACGAGCAAGGGAAGCGGATTTACTTTTCTGAGGAGTCTACATCACCTACACCAAGTCCATCTCCGCCTTCACGTTCACCTTCACCTGTGGTTTCGTCCAACTCTACACCACCTTCACCACCACCTGAAGAAGTCGAAGAAGAGAGAATGGCATCTATTAGGGAACTCTCCACCGCAACTGTTGAAGGAGGACCCCCTACAGGCATAGTATACCCTGCCCCTGCAGCTGGAAGACAAGCAGAGTTCGAGCTTAAGAGTGGATTGTTGCACAAGCTCCCTATCTTCCATGGCCTCAATATGGAGGATGCTAACAAGCACGTACGAGAATTCCAATCTGTTTGTGCAAACATGCAACCACAAGGGGCGGATGAAAACCTTCTTAAGATGAGAGCATTTCCATTCTCTCTAGCTGATAGAGCCAAGGATTGGCTATATGAGCTTCCTGCAGGTCGTATCACATCATGGGAAACAATGAGAAAGGCCTTCTTGGAGAAATACTTCCCAGCTTCAAAGGTCATCACACTTAGGAAGAAGCTTAGTGGAATAGAGCAAGCTCATGATGAGTCCTATGCTGCCTACTATGAGAGGTTCAATTCCTTACTTGCACAATGTCCTCAACATCAGATGAAGGATGAGACCCTACTTACATGTTTCTATGAAGGACTCTTACCCTTGGAAAGGCAAATGTTGGATGCTGCAGCTGGTGGAGCTTTTGTGGATAAGTCACCTGCGGTTGGGAGGGAACTTATAGCTAATCGTGCCCTAAACTCCCAACAGTATGAGGGTGTGAGACAACCCACTCGTAGGGTAAATGAGGTGAGCACTAGTCCTGCCATTGCGGATCAATTGAGCAAACTCACCCTTCTTGTGAACAAGGTGGCTACTACTCAAGGCCATGGAGGACCCTCTGCTTGTGGGGTATGCTTTACTCAAGGACATCCTACGGATCAATGTCCTCAACTGAGTGAGAATGGTGGTTGGGAGTCTGTGAATGCTATAGGAGGCTATCAAGGGAACCAAGGGGGTCCCCCACGTCCAAGGTATGATCCATATTCGAATACCTATAACCCTGGATGGAGGGACCACCCCAACTTCAAGTGGACCAACAATGAAAATGTTCAGAACCCTCTTGGTGGCAGTTTCCAACGTCCTCAAGGACCTCCCTATCAAAGACCTTACATGCCTCCTCAACACAATGTAGGGAATCCCAATTCTCACTATGATAAGACGATAGAGGCATTGACTAATTCTACTCAGGCATTGACTAGTGCCACACAGACTTTGCTTCAAGGACAACAGACCAATGCCAAGGACATTGCAGAGCTCAAGAAGCAAATGGGACAAGTGGTGGACTTCATGACCAAGTTTCATGAGAGTGGTAAGCTTCCGAGCAACACAATTCCAAACCCAAAGGGAGGCTTTGAAGGTTCCACCAACTGAGGAGAAGAGGAAACCACGTCTAGGCTGAGAAGACGTTAAAACCAAGCGCTACTTGGGAGGCAACCCATGCAAATCAGATTTGCTTTCTTTATCCTTATCTTTTATTTTTCGTTTTTGCTTTTTGAATTTAGTATTATTTTCGTAAATTTCATCCCTATATGCTTAAGTGTTCCATTGCATGCTTTTTATTGATTACATTGAGGACAATGCAATATTTAAGTGTGGGGGAAGGGATTTACACTTTTATCTTGAGTCATATTTTGAGTCACATATATTGAAAAATACAAAAAAAAGTGAAAAATGTCAAAAATTTTAAAAAAATTTTCGTTGCTTTTGTTTTTGTTTTGAGTCTTAGGATGCCCTTTCAACTATCTAGGATGATTCTATATCTCTGAAATCATGATTAAAAGAGGATCACAAAATTGAGATGATTTTAAAATGGTATTCTTTGGTTAATTGAGATATATGAGATATATATGCATGTGTAGTGGATATGGATTTCGAAACTTTGGTACAGAAAATATGAGCATGTTAAGATGAGTTTTGATTCATAAAAACCCATGTGAGATAATTGAGCCCATGTCCCTTTTTCTTGGAGTAAAATGAAAAATATATTCTTATTTTCTTGGCGATGTTTTGATGATCTCATTATTCTTTCATTTGATTGACTGCTTGCCATAGATTAAGTTTGATGGACTAGAGAATGCTAGAATTCACTCTTGTGCTTGTTGAGACGTTATATCAATACATGGCCCTGATTCTGGAAGGGATAGAGGCATCCTAGGAATTACCACCATTGCCATATAAACTTGTGTCCCCATTTGTGCCCGTCGTGGGACTCCCCTAGATTAGCCCCTTTGAGCCTACATTAAGCCTTTTCGTTCATCACCCTAAAATCCTTAACCATGAAGCTTAGTATAGTAACAACCCTACCCTTTGTTCTAAGAACTTAGTGGAGCTATCTTTTGAGACATACTACATGGGTTTGATGCTAAGGAGGAAAATTGAGAAGAGGTTAAAGTTCAAGTGTGGGGGTAGACTTGTCCATAAGAAAAAAAAAAAATATGTGAAAGCCGTGAAAAATGAAAAGAAGAGAAAAAATGTACGGCTAGAAAAGAAAAGAAAGAAATATTTATGGATTTTAGTCCCCCATACTTAGTGATTTTGGAGTTTACTTTGAAATGAAGGCCTATTAAAGAAAAATTTGACCTTTGTCCATTCACTGTAGTTCAGGGGAAGTTTACAATGAAGATTGGGCCCAACATGAAGACACTAGGCCCCTTTTATGTTACCTCTAGGGGAAGTGACGTTTTTGCAATGCATTGGTGGATTTCTTGTGGTCTCTACATTTACATGTGCTCTGCTAGGTTTTTAGGACACTTTGATAAATCCTTACCCTTCATTTCTTAAAACCTTGAGCCTTAACCCATTACAACCCTTGAAAAGACCTTCTTGATCCTTAAGATGGGACAGCCCTTGATGTGGAGATGAGTTACAAGAGTTGAACCTATGGCTTGGGTCCATCTGTGCAAGTAGTTGGTATCCTTCATGAGATCTTTAAAGAAAATTATACATGTGCTTTCGTTTCTTACATTATGTGATATACTTGCTATCTTTCACATATACTTGAGTGTATAAGCTTTTAAGCATTGCCTTGAATTCTGAGAGAAGAAAGAGTGGATATGCCTTGTGAGGATTGAATCATACTTGTCTGAAACATGCTTAACAGAACCCATCACCATTGTTACAACCAAGTCCTACTTGTGTATGTGAAGATTATGTGTTTTAATTAACTCTCGAATGCCTAAACATTTATTCTTGGTGAAGTGCTAATCTTGGTGTTGTGAAAGTAAGAGATTGCTGAGACAAAAAGTTGAAGGGCTATAGAGTCTGTTTCGTGTCAAGTCTTTAATTTTCGTTGAGTCTTAGTGTGTGTCTTAGTGTGATTTTGCTAAGGGACTAGCAAAAGCTAAGTGTGGGGGAATTTGATAGGAGCATTTTAATGCGACGTTTTACTTGCTTTTCCCTGCATTTTCTGCGTTATTTCCTTAATAAAACCCTGTTTAGGAAAGTTTCCATTCTTTGATTGGGAAAGTTCCTATTTGTAGAAAGTTTCTATTTTTGTAGTTTTTATTTATCATTTTTAGAAAGTTTCCCACTTTTCATTTTAGGAAAGTTTCTATTTTTCTTACTAGTTTCTATTTTCAGGTCCTTGTCACAAATGAGCTGAAACGAGCTCACAAATGGAGAGAGAAGCTAGCCAACGTTGGAGGGAGACAAGATGAAGTACAAAGGGAAGCACAAATGAGCAGAAATGAAGAAATGAAGCTTTCCTGGTCCAACCAGGAAACCCTGTCCAGAAAAGGAAAGCTTGCCAAAACAAGACTTTTGAGCCAACCATGAATGGAGATCGAATTAATGAAGTGACATGGCATGAGAGAAGCTTCTTGAAGACTCTAGATGATGACATGGCACAAAGGTGGCGCATGGAGGCCCAAGAACTCTCAAGACTTGTTGGATTTTCGGCAAATGGATCAAAAGCCCACAAAGCCCATGCAATTAGGGTTTGTGACGCAATGAAGAAACCCTAGAGATGTTTGCCGTCCAAAATGAAGAGAGAAACAAGGAAAATGACGTGGAAAATCAGAAATTAAAAGGAGATTTTCTAGGGAGATTTTCTAGGGCTATTTTTATGGAAATTCATCAAGAGATAAACCCTAGAATATCTTTTGCCGTCCAAGCCAAGAGGAAAAAAAGGAAGTTTGGCCGAATTGAACTACAAAAATCAGAATTATATCAAGGGAATTTCGGCAAGATTATTTAGGGAATTAAATGGAATTTTGTGATTGGTTGAACCACCTCATAGGGCTTATTTGGCAAGATATTATTGGAGGAAATTATGTGGAATTTTCAGATTAATTCCATAAGGTTTACACGGCTTGGAGAGCAAGTTGGCCGTCCCCTATATAACCTCCCCTCTTCTCAACGTTTTGGGGTTCCAAGTTCCATTCTTTACGTTTACACTTTGAGAAAATAATTCAGAAAACTCTTTAGACTAGCCGTGCTCCTCTCCATCCTCTAGGGCAACCACGAAGTGCAAGCAAGGCCAAGGAAGAAGAAGACAAGCCGTGCACACCATCCACCCTCCACCTTGAAGATTGCTTTCGAAATTCAAGAGACCACATCATCACTTCATTCATCTCATCTTCATCACGGTGTAATCCGATTCTCCTTGTACCTTTGCTTTGTATTTTCGTTGGTTTTGCCTTAGTTGACACATATGTATGAACAAGTATTGTTTTCTGAAATTTTATGATGAATTGTTAATTTTCAGATTCATATATTGCGATTTATGGTTGCTTTTGTGTGAGTGTTTGATTAAATTTGCATGATAGATAACTTTTGTATTTTAATCTTATGTGGTTGCAAACACTTAGGGTTTTGATATAATTGGTGCTACGAATTTAAGAACATGAATCAACTTTTTGGTTTTGTGTTCTTGGATCGATAAGTAGTAAAGGTTTTGTACAAAAACCGAATTTAATCAAAGAAGATTGCAATTAGGTGGACTTTTTCATACTAAGTTGCACATTTGAGTTGATAGCCTTTCTAGGTGCTTAATGCGTTAAATATGACATGATTGACTAGCTTTCTAGGGTTTGATTGCATGTTTGATAGGATTAATCTAGGTGCTTTCGCTTAGGTTAATTAGCATTGAAAGTAAAATATGGGAAATTGTTTGCTTTTGAACGTTTCACATGATCAACTCCTCTTGCATGACTATGATGAACAATGATGAACTTGAATCAATTTTAATCATGAGTTTCGACTTTGATCTTTGTTCTTACATTCCATTTATATTTTTATGTTTTTGCGTTTTTAATTATTTAGTTAGCTTTTATTTTCGAAAATAGAAAACCAAAAACCAAAAATCCCCCCTTTTTCGTAATTATGTATATATTTTGTTATATTTTTGTAAATATTATACTTTGTTTTAATTTTAATTGTTTAATTGTTTGACAATGACAGGTGTACCCTCAATCCCCGGAATAGAACGATCCCTATTTATTACGTACTACTAATGACATTTCAGGGTTAAATTGGTCGCTCGATAAAAGCGACATCACATTACAACCTTAAATTGTAAGACCTCTTTGATCCTTAAGATGGGACAACCTTTGATCTGTGGAGATGAGTTATAACTGTTGAACTTATGGCTTGGGTTCATCTGTGCAAGTACTTGATATCTTTCATGAGATCTTTAAAAAAAAAAAAATGAATATATGTGCTTTCGTTTCTTATACATATGTGATCCACTTGCTAATCTTTCACATATACTTGAGTGATAAGCTTTTAAGCATGAGCCTTGAATCTGAGAGAAGAAAGAGTGATTTATCCATGTGAGGTTTGAATCATGACTTGTTTGAAATATGTTAAAGAACCCATCACCATTGTTTACCCCCAAGTCTTACATGCTTATATGTGGATTATATGTTGTAATTAGCTCTCGAATATCTTGAAGATGTGATGCTTAGTTAAGTGCTAATCTTGGTGACTTGAAAGTATGAGATTTCTGAGACAATATGTTAAAGGGCAATAGAGGTCATTGTGTGTGTCAACGTCTTGGTCTTTGTTTTTGGTTTTGATTTTCGTTTAAGTCTTTTTGTGTTATATGTTTTGAGTCTTGAGTCTTTGATTTTCGTTTGTTATACTTAGTCTTTTTCGTTAGTTTCTTTGTTTTGTGTTGTAGTCTTTTTGGTTTGTTATGTTGATTTTGCTAAGGGACTAGCAAAAGCTAAGTGTGGGGGAATTTGATAGGAGCATAAAATGCGACGTTTATAATGTTTAAACCCTATATTTTGCTAAGTTATTTCCTTTATCTTGATCAATTTAACTTAGTTAGTGTTTTGCAGGTGTAAATGGAGTCTCAAAGTCCAAAAGTGGCTAAGGAAGGCACAAGTGGCGCAGAAATGAAGAAATGGAAGTTCTCCCAGTTTGACTAGGAAAAGGAATCCTAGTTGGAGTAGGAATCAGAAGCTGACTTGGATTCAAACTCTTAAGTCGCGGAAATTAGAAGTTCTACTTGGACAGGGAAACCCAATTCTACTCAAATAAGGAATCCTAGTGTGATAAGGAGTCCCTGTTGGATAAGGATTACTCAAGAAGGTTCCGGAAGAGTGTAGAAGCATCTCGGAAAAGGAAGCAGTATTCAACTAGGAAACCTACTTGCATATGGAGTTCTACTCATACTAGGAGAGCTATGGAACATTCATGAAGTATCTAGAAGACTCAAGAAGACCATATGCCGTACACATGGAAGAGAAAGCAACAAGAGATTCGAATTACAAAGCAATGTGGAATTTGGACTTCTTGTTGAGTAAGGATTGGAATTTCGTGAGATTCTTGAGGGTTCTTGAAGGTTCTTGACGTTTCTACTTCATAATAGGCGTGCAAGGCATGTGAGAGGCATGTGATGTGAAGGAAAACCGAATTGGACTCAACTTGTGCATTAAAAGTCAAATCCATTACAGATTCGGAAATCTGCCTGTGCAGATCAGTCAACTTCAACGGAGTGTCATAAATCGTTCAGAGCTCAGAAAATTATGATCTTTATATGGTTGGAAAGCTATGGATGTCTAGTTTCCAGAGCGTTTTACGGTTCATCAATAGCTATTTTCTAGAGGAAGTTATGCCGTTTTAGTGGACTGAGGTCAATCCTGCCGGAAATCTGTTTTGGGAGAAAGAAGTCCTAAATCAACACGAACTAAGAGAAACCAAGTAGAAACGAATTGGGAGTGCCTTGAGACGTTCTACTATATATACCTTGTGTATTAGACGTTCAGGGGTCGCACATTATTCTCCACAATTTCGTTTCTCACCGGTTTGCTCTTGAGTTTCAGGTTTTCGCTACTTCAAGTTCCTAGCCGTGCCATCCTCCATCTTTGCCGTGATCTTCACCTTGTGCCACCACCTTGCATCTGCTTTGGGTCTTTGGGACGTGATCAAGGGTTGTTCTACCATCTTCCCTATGTTTTCTTCACGGTTTAGTATGCTTGTAGTTGTAATTTTCTGTTTTGATTCTTTTAAGAGTGAAACCGAAACTATGAGTTAACAATCTGATTTTTGAATGCAATTTTGATGTTCTTTTCAATGATTGATTGGTTTATGTGTGTTTGATCTTTATTAGTTGCCGAAATATGGAATGATAATCTGGTTTTGTTTTATGGAGAACTTTTATGTGTTCTTGTTCTTTGGTGCTCAACATAGAATGATTGCATGTAATTGGAGCTAGTAATTAGGTGAACGCTTGTTGATCCTAGTTCAATATGGTAGTAAAGGCTTTGTACAAAGGTCGAGATCAGATTATGCATGTAATGAAAAGACTTGCTTTGAGTACTTGAATTTGCATGTTTATTGACTAAACTTTCACTTGTTCTTAATGATTTGAATGCATGAGATCATGAGTTGCTTTGATTGTGTGATACTTGCATTTGAATTATATTGTTTAGGCGCTTGTTCTACTCAATTGTGTAAAGGGAAGTCATATAAGGGACATCGGGCGCTTGTAACTTTGTTTCTTGGTTGATATCGTTCCATGGTAACTAAAAGATTAAAGATTGCATGAATGGATTGTTCTTGATTAATTCTTGAAAAATTGTTCTTCGAAAATTCTTCTTTTCCCACCTATGTAAATAAACGTTTTTGTTCTTGATTATTTTCTGAAAAATTTATGTTTTCAATCTTCAAAAACCCCCCATCTTTATGTTTTCTTGTTTGTGTAAATAAATAAAATTAACTTAGAATTTTTAGGTAGCATGTTCATATAAATAATAAAATAAAAATAAAAATAAAATAAAAATAAATGTTTTTAAATTCGTGAATAGTGAGTCCGTGAATAGTAAATATGTGTTAGTGTTTTCTAGGAATTATTTTGGTGGTTTTTAGGGATTTGTTTTGTGTTTTTTAGGAGTTCCTAAATTTTAGGGATTCTTTGGTGTTTTATAGGAAAAGTAGTTAGAGTTAGTTTTGACTTAGTATTTTGTGTTTGACTTAGTCAATAATTTGTTTTCTTAGTAATTAAGTAATCCTAATTAGTATATAACTAGGAATCCTTGTTGTATATGGTTTTCTAATATGATATGGATTTGTAAAATGTATTTAAATAGGAGTAGGATTTCCATAACCTTTTCTAACTCAAATTCTCTCTTTCTTTCGAATTCTATGTATATATATACTTGTATATTTTGTTGTTCTCTCATTCCTTGCTCTCTAATTCGTGATACATGTATGTGTGCTCTCTAATTCTTTGTTGTTCCTTTGTTGTTTCGAAAATCTATGCATGCTTGTACTTGTAAAAATTCTAATTTTCGTGAAACTTGTGAATTTGTATATTCTTGTCTTTAATTTGTTTCTCACATGTTAGCACCCTCAATCCCCGGTTTAGAACGATCCCTGCTTACTCTATACTAACGCTCGACATTTTCAGGGTTTAAATTGGCGAATGCTTTTGCACGTATCAAAAGCTTAAGACGTTGGTCTTGGATCTTGAAAGCGAGGCTCCAAAGCTTCACGACACAAGGTGGATGATGGCGGCTAGGAGGCTTCATGGCTTCTTCTTCTCTTCTTCTCTTTGCTTGAAGACGCAGAGACTTGAAACTAGAGGATAGAGAGAAAGCTTGACATTATGGAGAGAATTTTTTGAATGAAGAGGTGTGTTTTGTGGTGTAGCATAGGGGGGTTTATATAGGGGAAGGCAAGGCTTCATGAATTTAATTTCTAAGGAATTTTCTGGTTGCACCACACAACTCCAACCAATGAATTAATGTCACGTCAGCTCTGCCATGTCACTCAACCAATCAAAAAGCTCCAAAATAAATCCATAATCTTTCCAAATATATTATTGCTGATTTTCCCAAGATTTAATCTGATTTTATTCACCATTTTCGGCCAAATATCTAGGCATGAACCTAGACAATGTATCCGGACTCATTTTGGACCTTTTCTCCCTTAAATCTCTCCATGGCTTTATCCTTAACATCCTCCCCTTGATTTTCTCTTGATTTTCACATTAAAATTGCAGATTTTATTCTCTAATTTTAGCCAACATATCTTGAGGGAATTAAGGAATGAATCTGGACTTGTTTTGAATCTTTTCTTCCTTAAAATTCTCCCTTGATATTCTCCACGTAATCTCCTTGATTTTCCATGCAAAAATAAGATTTAATCTCCCAAAACATCGCCCACGTCATCATGTGGTCTCCTAATGCCTTCAGGTTTCCTAGCCTCATCAGGATTCCTGCGTTGACTGGGATTCCTAGTCAGACCAGGAAAACTCCATTTCTTCATTTCAGCTCATTTCAATTCCATTTATTCCAAGATACCTAGAAAATAGAAACTTTTATTAAAATTACTAAAAATAGAAACTTTCTAAAGATGGAAACTTTCCTAAACAGGAAGGATTTATTTAAGGAAATAACTAAGTAAATATGAGAAAATAACAATTAAAACGTCACATTAAAATGCTCCTATCATTTTGATTCGCAAGTGAAGACGTAGCAGGATTCAGAGGTGAGTAAATCTCACGATATTTGTTATGAGCATGATCGGTATTCGTTATGAGCAAGATTACCTTATTGTCTAAGAGTTATTAGGTTAACTATGATGATAGTTGGTATTAGTGGCATTCCTGAGTGAATGACTACGTATGTATATATATATATATATTTATGTGAAATATATATGTATTGGTGCAATTGTTGTGTTATGGGCAGCATAGGACGTATTGAGTTCAGTATCGTGAGAAATAGTGAAATTAAGTATTAAATCATGATAATAGAATTTTATTTGTTGAGATACCATGGGTCTGGTATTACCATCTTAATTGGTGATTTAAGATATGGTAGCTTGTGTAGGAATATTTGTATAATGAATCGTTGAAATCAGTGTGATGAATCTTCGTGATGATTGTCATATAAAGCTTGTGTAGGAATATTTGTGTAATATATCGTTGAAATTAGTGTGATGAATCTTTATGATGATTGCCATGTAAAGCTTGTGTAGGAATATGATGCGTGCAAAAGCATTCGCCAATTTAAACCCTGAAAATGTCGAGCGTTAGTATAGGATAAGCAGGGATCGTTCAAAACCGGGGATTGAGGGTGCTTACATGTGAAACAAAAATAAGAAAATGAATTTACAAAACAAACGAAAATAACAAGTATATATAGACAACAATTCGAAATTTACAAAGAATCCAAGTTATAATTAAATTAGAAATCCTACTCCTACTAGAATACATTTTACAAGTCATAGTTATATTAGAAATCCATATACAACAAGGATTAAGATTACTTCATTATTAAGAAAACAAATTATTGACCAAGTCAAACACAAAATACTAAGTCAAAACTAACTCTAACTACTTTTCCTATAAAACACCAAAGAATCCCTAAAATTTAGGAACTCCTAAAAAACACAAAACGAATCCCTAAAAACCACCAAACTAATTCCTAGAAAACACCAACACATATTTACTATTCACGGAGACACTATTCACGAAATTAAAAACATTTATTTTTTATTTTATTTATTTTATTATTTATCTAAGTTAACATGCTACCTAAAAATCTAAGTTAATTTTATTTACTTACACAAACAAGAAAACATAAAGATAGGGGGGGTTTTTGAAGATTGAAAAACATAAAATTTCGAAAACATTAAAAGATTAAAAACAAGAAAACATTTTATTTACATAGGTGGGAAAAGAAGGATTTTCGAAGAACAACTTATCAAGAACCATTCAAGAACAACATATTCATGCATCCCTTTATCTTTCTTTTAATTACCATGGAAAGCTATCAACCAAGACACAAAAGATCAAAGCAACCAATGTCCCTTTTAACTTTCTTCCTTAAGTCAAATTGAAAATCAAATCAATTTTATTTTGAAAAGTTCGATATCAATAATGAAAAATCCCGTTTTCAAATCATTAAGTTCAAGAAAGAATCAATAGACATGCAAATCCAAGGGCGTCAATACTCATCATCACATGCATAACCTGATTTCGACTCAAAGCAAGCCTTTACTACTTATTCGAATTAGAGTTACAAAGCATAACCTAATCACTAGCAAGTTACATGCAATTCTTCCTAATTGTTTGTCAGACTTTGAGAATCGTTAACATGTACTGAAGCATAAAACCAGATAAACAATCCATATATTCGGCAATTAATCAAGACAAAGGACACACAAACACATCAATCATGAAAAGAACATCAAAATTATACTTCGAAAACAGTTTTGTCACATCATAGTTTCGGTTTAAACAACAGAAATTCCAAAGCAGAAATTCTAACTACAAGAAAGCAAAAACCGTGAAAATACATGATGAGATTATGGTGTGGACAACCCTTGATCACGTCCCAAGGTCCAAAGCAGATCCAAGATGGTGCACAAGTGAAGATCACGGCTAGGAAGGTGGATGGTCACGGCCTTTCTCCTTGAAGATTGCGAAAACCTGAAAACTAGAGAGAACAAGTGAGAATACGAAATTGTGGAGAAAAATCTGAATCTGAAACGTCTAATACACAAAGTATATATAGGAGAACGTCTCAAGGCACTCCCAATTCATTTCTACTTGGTTTCTCTTAGTTTATGTTGATTAAGGACTTCTTTCTCACGAAACAGATTTCCGGCAGGATTGACCTCAGTCCACTAAAACGGCCATAACTTCCTCTAGAAAAGCTCTGGAAACTAGACATTCGTAGCTTTCCAACCATATAAAGATCATAATTTTCTGAGCTCTGAACGATTTATAACACTCCGTTGAAGTTGACTGATCTGCACAGGCAGATTTCCGAATCTGTATTGGATTTGACTTTTAATGCAGAAGTTGAGTCCAATTCGATTTCCCTTCACATCACATGCCTCTCACATGCCTTGCACGCCTATTATGAAGTAGAAACGTCAAGAACCTTCAAGAACCCTCAAGAATCTCACGAAATTCCAATCCTTACTCAACAAGAAGTCCAAATTCCACATTGCTTTGTAATTCGAATCTCTTGTTGCTTTCTCTTCCATGTGTACGGCATATGGTCTTCTTGAGTCTTCTAGATACTTCATGAATGTTCCATAGCTCTCCTAGTATGAGTAGAACTCCATATGCAAGTAGGTTTCCTAGTTGAATACTGCTTCCTTTTCCGAGATGCTTCTACACTCTTCCGGAACCTTCTTGAGTAATCCTTATCCAACAGGGACTCCTTATCACACTAGGATTCCTTATTTGAGTAGAATTGGGTTTCCCTGTCCAAGTAGAACTTCTAATTTCCGCGACTTAAGAGTTTGAATCCAAGTCAGCTTCTGATTCCTACTCCAACTAGGATTCCTTTTCCTAGTCAAACTGGGAGAACTTCCATTTCTTCATTTCTTTTCATTTCTGCACCACTTATGCTTTCCTTAGTCATTTTTGGACTTTGAGACTCCATTTTCACCTGAAAAACACTAAATAAGTTAAATTGATCAAGATAAAGGAAATAACTTAGCAAAATATAGGGTTTAAACATTATAAACGTCGCATTTTATGCTCCTATCAGAATATTTTTGTAATGAATCGTTGTGATGATTGCCATGTAAAGCTTGTGTATGAATATTTGTGTAATGAATCGTTGAAATCAGTGTGATGAATCTTTGTCATGATTGCCATGTAAAGTTGTGTAGGAATATTTGTGTAATGAATCGTTGAAATCAGTGTGATGAATCCTTGTGATGATTGCCATGTAAAGCTGGTGTAGGAATATCTGTGTAATGAATCGCTGATATCAATGTGATGAATCTTTGTGATGATTGCTATATGTGTGATGACCGGTGAAATCTGTGTGATGAACCGCTGGATATTGGCTATCTGTGTGATGACCGACAAAATCTGTATGATGATCAGCTGCACAATTGCTATCCGTGTGATGACCCTTCGAATCTATGTGATGATCAGTAGGATGATGACTATCTGTGTGATGACCGGTGGAATATGTGCGATGATTAGTGTGTTGACTGCTCGGTAGTGGAGTTGAATTGTTATTAAGTTAACAATGATTGAGAAGACTGCCGTGATGGTCGGTGCTACCTATGGGGGTCAGAGTGTGTGGTTACGATGACTACTATGACTTGAATTGCTTGACTTAATGTCACCTCCTGAACTAAACTATATGCAAGGGTTACCATGAATTGTTTTGCTTGTTTTGAATTGTGATTTCCTTATTTTCTTCTTGATTTATTGATTTATGGTTTGATTTATCTTAAGGGCTATAGTGGTGACGAATTGTACTCTGTGGTGAGGATAAGAAGGTGATTCATTGATTTTCATGATAGGAACATTTTAATGCGATGTTTTAACTGCTATTTCCCTACATTTCCTGCGTTATTTCCTTAAAGAAACCCTGTTTAGGAAAGTTTCCATTCTTCGATTGGGAAAGTTCCTAATTGTAGAAAGTTTCCGTTTTATAGTTTCTATTTTTCATTTTTAGAAAGTTTCCCATTTTAGTTTAGGAAAGTTGCCATTTCTTGTTTTAAGAAAGTTTCTATTTTTGGTAACAGTTTCTATTTTCAGGTCCTTGGAATAAATGAGCTGAAATGAGCTCATAAATGGAAAGAGGAGCTAGCCAACGTTGGAGGGAGTGAAGACAAGACACAAAGGGTTGCATAAATGAGCAGAAATGAAGAAAAGAAGCTTTCCTGTTTCAACCAGGAAATCCTGTTAAAACCTTGCCAAAACGAGACTCTTGAGTCAACCAAGAATGGAAATCGAAATGATGAAGTGTCATGGTGTGAGAGAAGCTTCTTGAAGACCTTAGAAGATGACATGGCAAGGAGATGACGCAAGATGGCCCAAGAACTCTCTAAATTAAATTGGATTTCCGGCAATTGGACAAAAGCCCATGAAATTAGGGTTTTGTGACGCAAAGGAGCATGTGTTAAGTTGTTTGTCGTGAACCTAAGAGGAAGAGAGAGAGATGGCGTGAAAATAAAGAAAAGAATAAAAGATTACACCAAGAGATTTTCTAGGGAGATTTTTATGGAAGGAAATATTCTTGGAGGAGTTAATTTTGTGTGATTGCCGTGAAAAGGGAGAGAGAAAGGAGGAAGCCAATGTGAAATTCAGAAAATATCAAGAGAAAGACGTTGGGAGAAGAAATAGGGAGAAGTTTAAGGAAAGACGAAGTGTGTGCAAGAAGAAAGAAGTCCAAAACAAGTCTAGGTGCATCCCTAAATTCCCTAAAGGAATTTTGGCCGAAATTCATGAAGAAAATCAGAAAATCCTTATATAATTTCGGCAAGGATATATATTAAAGGAATTTAGACTTATTTTGGAGTTTTGTGATTGGTTGGAAGACACGCTAAAGCTTACTTGGCGAATTCTCATTGGTGGAAGCTATGTGGAATTTTATTATAATTTCCTGGAAAATCATAGAAGAATCAAGAAGCTAGGGCAACACCTTGACGTTGGGAGGAGTTCCACACTTTACAATTTTCAGAAATCACTCTCTCATAAACGTCTAGCTTCTCCATCCTCTAGTGCATCCCACGAAGTTCAAGCAAGGCCAAAGAAGAGAAGAAGGAGCCGTGAGCAATCCATCCATCAACCACCGTTGAAGACTTGCTTTCAAGCTTCAAGGATCCAAACGTCTACATCTCCATCTCCATCTCCATCATCCATCCACGGTGTAATTTGATAGGAGCATTTTAATGCGACGTTTTAACTGCATTTCCCTACATTTCTTGCGCCATTTCCTTGAAAAATCCCTGTTTTGGAAAGTTTCCATTCTTTGATTGGGAAAGTTCCTTATTGTAGAAAGTTTCCATTTTTGTAGTTTTCATTTCTCATTTCTGGCAAGTTTCCATTTTCAGTTTAGGAAAGTTTCTATTTCTCACTTTTAGTAAGTTTCCATTTTTCATTTTTAGAAAGTTTCTATTTTTCAAAAGTTTCTATTTTTCATACTAGTTTCTATTTTCAGGACCTCCGAGCTAAAAAGTGGAAATGAACGCACGAATGGAAAGAGGAGCTTGCGAACATCAAGACGAACGAATATGAGAGAAATCGGGCCACAGAAATGAGCAGAAATGAAGAAACAAGCTTTCCTAATCCAACTAGGAAACCCTGCGAAATGGAGGAAGGCTTCCCTAGCAAGTTTCCAACGCAACCATGAAAAAGAAATGGAAAAATAATTTGTTTTGCGTTAGAAGATGAGAAGGCTTGAAGTTGAAGCAACGAGGCCCAAGAACTCTATGGATTTTCGGCAAAATGGATCAAGGCCCATCAAAGCCCATGAAATTAGGGTTTGTGACACAAGAAATAAACCCTAGGGATGTGTTGCCGTGAAAACCAAAGGGAGGAGAGAAAAGTGGCGTGAAAATCAAGAAGAAAATAAAAGATTACACCAAGAGATTTTCTAGGGTGAAGTTTAAGGAAAGAAATCAAGAAAAGCACCAAATGGAGTCTAGATTCATTCCTAGAAACCCTAAGTATATTTTGGACGAAAATACAAGAAGAAAATCAGAAAATATTCAAGGAATTTCGGCAAGAATATATTAGGGAATCTTCTTGGAGTTTTGTGATTGGTTGGATGACACACTAGGGCTTATTTGGCAATTTCTCATTGGTGGAAAGCATGTGGAATTATTAATTTAATTCCTTGAGAAACTAAACAGAAAATCACGGCTTGGAGGCCAAGAAATGTCGTCCCATATATATACTACACCCTAGACGTCTCACGCACCACCCCCCCCCCCATAATTCAGAAAATTCTCTCTACGCGCGGAAGCTCTCTCCATCCTCTAGTGCATTCAACGTTTCAAGCAAGGATGAAGAAGAAGAAGAACCAAGCCGTGAGCATCATCATCCATTCTCCACCTTGAAGCTTGCTTTCGAGATTCAAGACTCCATACGTTTTACCTTTCATCCCCATCTCCATCTCACGGTGTAATTCAACCTCTTTCTTTGTAATCTTGTTTGATTTCGTTGGAATTGTTCTAGTTGACATTGATGTTTGAACAAGGTTTTAATTCTGAAATTTTATGATTGAATGATGATTTCGAATTCTATGTTGTGATTCCATAGTTGCTTATGTGTGATCGTTCGATTGAATTTGTTTTACAGAAAACTTTTATATGTTTATGTTCTTTGGTGGCCAACTTAGGATATATGTATGTAATTGGTGCTAGATTTAAGAACATGAAATCAACTTTTTGTTTTGTGTAACTTGAATCAAAAGTAGTAAAGGTTTTGGACAAGAATCGAATTCAATTGATGAGGATTGCAAATAGATGAACTTTTTCATACTAGGTTGTGCACATGAGTTGATAGCCTTTCTATGTGTTTCATGCGTTGAACATGTCATGATTGACTAGCTTTCTAGGGCTTGATTACATGTTTGATAGGATTAGTCTATGTGCTTTCACTTAGATTAATTAGCATTGAAAAGTAAAATATGGGAAATCGTTTGCTTTCTAACGTTTCACATGATCAACTCCATTCTCATGACTTGGAAGAATAATGTAGGGTTTATTTGAATTCAATCATGAACTTGGTTTTAATCTTTGTTTCTTACATTTCATTCTTGTATTTGTGTTTTTGTTTATACTTAGTTTTAATTCTTGTTTTTAATTTTCGAAAAACCAAAAACCTAAAACCCCCCTAAATTCGTGAATAGTGTTTATGTGTGAATAGTATACTTTGTTTTTATTTTAATTGTTTAAATTGTCTTACATTGACAGGTGTACCCTCAATCCCCGGAATAGAACGATCCCTACTTGCTTATACTACTAATGATATTTCTAGGGTTAAATTATGCGCTCGCTTTGAGCGTATCATAATTCGACCTGTTCTTTGTAACTTTGTTTAGATTTTCGTTGGTTATGTTCTAGTTGACATTGATGTTAGAACAAAGTTCTTAATTCCGAATTATATATGATTGAATGAGAATTTCAGACCTATATTGTGATTCTTGGTTGCTTTTGTGAGATTGTTTAATTAAATTTGTTTAATTGAAATCTTTTATGTATTTATCTTATGTGGTTCGAAACATATAGGGTTTATATATAATTGTTGCTAGATTTAAGAACATGATTCAACTTATTGTTTTGTGAACTTGAATCAAAAGTAGTGAAGGTTTTGAAAAAAAACCGAATTTGATTAAAAATGATTGCAATTAGATGGACTTTTTCATACTAAGTTGTACACTTGAGTTGATATCCTTTCTTGTGTTCTTCATGCGTCTAACATGTTATGATTGCCTAGCTTTCTAGAACTTGAATGCATGTTTGATAGGATTAATCATTGTGCTTTCACTTAGGTTAATTAGTGAAGGAAAGTAAAAAAATGGGAAATCGTTTGCTTCAAATGTTTCACATGATCAACTCTTTCTCATGACTTGGATGAACAATATTAGGGTTGAATTGAATTTGATTATAACTTTGGTTTTGATCTTTGTTTCTTTCATTTCATTCTTGTATTTGTGTTTATACATTTTCTTTGCTTGGTTTCTTTTAATTTTCGAAATCCAAAATCCAAAAATCCCCCCTTAATTCGTAAATATGTTTATACTTCCTTTTATTGTTGTAAATAAAATACTTTGTTTTAATTTTAATTCTTTATTTGTCCTACAATGACAGGTGTACCCTCAATCCCCGAATTAGATCGATCCCTACTTGCTTATACTATTGATGATATTTATAGGGTTAAATTATATGCTTTCTTTGAGCGTATCAATTTTTGGCGCCGTTGCCGGGGATTGAAAAATCACTTGTTGAATTTGTGAATATTTGTTTTGTGATAGAAAAAAAAATTTATTTTACTTGTTAATTGTTTGTAATTCTCGAAAATTAGTTGATTAATTACTTAGGTTGTTATTTATATTATTGCACACGAATTTTAATTGTGAGTTGAAATTAAAGAGGAATAGGTGAGTCGTGTTTATTAATATTGGCCTAAACCCCTTATTGGTACCTAGTTCAGGTCTCTTAAGGTTGAGGGCGGCCTTTACTAACATTCATTGATAGGAGCATTTTAATGCGACGTTTTAACTGTATTTCCCTACATTTTCTGCGTTATCTCCTTAATAAAACTCTGTTTAGGAAAAGTTTCCATTCTTTGATTGGGAAAGTTCCTATTTGTAGAAAGTTTCTATTTTTGTAGTTTCTATTTATCATTTTTAGAAAGTTTCCCATTTTTAGTTTAGGAAAGTTGCCATTTTTCATTTTAGGAAAGTTTCTATTTTTCTTACTAGTTTCTATTTTCAGGACCTCGGAGCTAAAAAGTGGAAATGAACTCATAAATGGAAAGAGGAACCTGCGAAAGTCAAGGGGAGCAAAAATGAGAAACAATGAGCCACAGAAATGAGCAGAAATGAAGAAAAGAAGTTTTCCTGGTCCAACCAGGAAACCCTGTCCAGAAAATGAAAGCTTGCCAAAACAAGACTCTTGAGCCAACCAAGAGTGGAGATCGAATTAATGAAGTGACATGGCATAAAAGTGACACATGGAGGCCCAAGAACTCTCAAGAATGAAGTGGATTTTCGGCAATTGGATCAAAGGCCCACAAAAGCCCATACAATTAGGGTTTGTGACGCATGATTAAACCCTAGGGAGAGTTTGCCGTCCAAAGCCAAGGGAGAAACAAAGAAAAATGACGTGGAAAATCAGAATTATCAAAGAGAATTTCGGTTGAGATTTTCTAGGGTAATTTTTATGGAAAGAAAATATACTTGGAGACTTACCTGATAGGAACATTTTAATGCGACATTTTAAATGTTATTTCCCTATATTTTCTGCGTTATTTCCTTAATAAAACTCTGTTTAGGGAAGTTTCCATTCTTTGATTGGGAAAGTTCCTAATTGTAGAAAGTTTCCGTTTTGTAGTTTCTATTTTCCATTTTTAGAAAATTTCCATTTTAGTTTAAGAAAGTTTCCATTTCTTATTTTAGAAAGCTTCTATTTTCAGGTTTTTGGAATAAATAAGCTGAATTGAGTTCATAAATGGAACGAGAAGCTTCATGAACATGGCAAGGAGAGAATCAAGGAAGAGTTTTTTTAAAAAAAGGAAAATATATTTTCCTTGGGGATTAAATTTGCCGTGTAATAGTTAAGGAAAAACAAGGTGACAATGTGGGAATTAAAGATGATTGATTGAGGATTTCAAGGAGAGATTTTCTTGGGAGACTTTTATGGAAAGAAATATTGTTGGAGGAATAATTTGGTGTGATTGCCAACGTGAAAATCAGAAATAATCAAGGAGATGACGCCAAGAGAGATTTAAGGGAGATATTTATGGAAGGAAAATATGTGTGCACCAAGGAAAAGCTAAAAAGGCGTCTAGATTCATCCCTAAATTCCCTAAAGGAATGTTGGCCGAAATTCATGAAGAAAATCAGAATAATTTCAAGGAAATTCGGCAATTAAATATTAGGGAGGTATTTTAGAGAATTATGATTGGTTGGAACACATCACAAGGCTTACTTGGCATTCTATGATTGGTTGGACCACATCACAAAGCTTACTTGGCGAATTCCTATAGGTGGAAGCTATGTGGAAATTTCTGATTGCTTTGTGAATCCTAGCCGTGCTCCTATATATACCCACCTCTTTGACGTTGAGAGGGTTCCTCTCCCCCATACAATTTACACTTTAGAAAAAAATCAGAAAATCTTCTTAGCATAGCTGTGAGTTTCTCCATCCTCTAGTCATCTCCACGAGTTCAAGCAAGGCCAAGGGAGAAGAAGCATAGCCGTGAGCATCCATCATCCATCTCCAACCTTGAAGCTTGCTTTCGAGATTCAAGAGACCACCACATCAATCGTTCATCACCATCCCCATCTCACTGTGTAATCCGATTCTCCTTTGAAACCTTTGCGTTGAATTTCGTTGGTTATGAACTAGTTGACATATGTGTTTGAACAAATATTAATTTCTGGAATTTTTATGATTAATTGAGAATTTTCAGATTCATATTATTGTGATTCGAGAGTTGCTTATGTGGGTTTGTTTAATTAAATTTGCGTTATAGATAACTTTTGTATTTTAATCTTATGTGGTTGCAAACACTTAGGGTTTCGATATAATTGGTGCTAGGTTTAAGAACATGAAATCGACTTTTCATTTTGTGTAAACTTGAATCAAAGTAGTAAAGGTTTTGTACAAAGATCGAATTTAATTAACGAGGATTGCAATTAGGTGGACTTTTCCATACTAAGTTGTACACTTGAGTTGATAGCCTTTCTCTATGTGTAATGCGTTAAACATGACATGATTGACTAGCTTTCTAGGGTTTAATTGCATGTTTGATAGGATTAATCTAGGTGCCTTCGCTTAGGTTAATTAGCATTGAAAAGTAAAATATGGGAAATCGTTTGCTTTCGAACGTTTCACATGATCGACTCCTTTCTCATGACTTAGATGAACAATATTAGGGTTTGAATCAATTTTAATCATATGTTTCGATTTTGATTTTTGTTCTCTCATTCCATTTGTGTTTTTATGTTTTTGCATTTTATTTGTTTTCTTTACTTAGGTTAATTTTCGAAAATCAAAAACAAAATCCCCCCTTTTTCGTAAATAATGTTTATACTTGTGAATATATTTGTGAATATTATACTTTGTTTTAATTTTAATTGTTTAATTGTTTGACAATGACAGGTGTACCCTCAATCCCCGGAATAGAACGATCCCTATTTACTATATACTAACGATGACATTTCAGGGTTAAATTATGCGCTTGCTTTCAAGCGCATCAATTTTTGGCGCCGTTGCCGGGGATTGAAAAATCACTTGCTAAATATGTGAATATTTATTTTGTTCATATGTTGTGTTTCAAAAAAAAATAATAATAAATAAAATAAAAATAAAAAATTACTTGTTAATTGTTTGTAATTCTCTTAATTGTTAGTTAATTAGTTAATTAGTTAATATTTATAGGATAAGCAGGGATCGTTCAGTCCGGGGATTGTAGGGTACACCTACACAAAAAGGTCAATTAACAAATAAAAGAATAAAATGGGGGTTTTGGAATTTTGGTTCCTAATCTACTTAAAATAAAAACAAAACAAATAAACCTATATACAATGATCGACTTCCCTAACCTAGACCAATACCACTAGGAAATTACTAAGTGTAAAAATAGAAAATTCATTTCAACATGCTACAAAAATGTGCCCACCTTAAATGCCTAGATAAGAGCCAAAATGAAAAGCCTCAGCGGATCAATCCATTTATCTGATTCGTTCTAATGTAGGTTTGGATCGGAAAAATCCTTACCAAGCCTAATACTACTAAATTTCGAAAACACTCAGCGTAATTCTCTTAACTAGTAGTATTATCTAACCCTCGAATCAACTCACACGTGCAAATTAACCATTACACATAGAATTTAACACGTAATTTTCAGAATCATTTAATCGTTAAAGCATGATTTTTACCACTTTTTAGAACTAATTGCTACTTGTTTAACTCAGCGTCTTAACAAATAACAATTACTCTTGGCAAATTAAGCAAACACACAAAAACTCTCACCGTTATTCTAGCATGCAAACTTATGAACCTAACTCTGAAAATTACCAAAACACATAAAAGGGCACAAGATTGTAACATGCATCATAAAAGAATTCTCAAAATTAACTCAATAATAAACTGAAAATCTCAAAAATATTAATAAAAATATTCTGAAAATTTCATGTCTCCAATTACACAACTCACAAATTGAAACACACAAAACCGAAACAAAAATTATAAGTAGAGTCATAGTTACACTTTGAAGCTTTCCTCAGCGGCTTAGCAACAAGGTGATGAACTTGTCTCTACTATGGTGGTGGAGCGTCCTTGACTCAGCGCCTTAGAGCTTTGTAGATTGATGGATGGATGGTGGTCACGGTCTTGTAAGATATGGAGGTTTAAGGAGTGAATTGGGTTGTCTTGGAATGGTTTTTGGCCAGGAAGTGATCTTGGCTGGGAAGTGATGCAAATTCAGTTCTGGACGTTGCATATTTATAGGGGAGCATTCTACATTTTGCAGGGTTAAATTGTGAGGTTATTTCAGCCGAATCAATTTTTGGCGCCGTTGCCTCCCATGCAGCGCTTAATATTTATAGGATAAGCAGGGATCGTTCAGTCCGGGGATTGTAGGGTACACCTACACAAAAAGGTCAATTAACAAATAAAAGAATAAAATGAGGGTTTTGGAATTTTGGTTCCTAATCTACTTAAAATAAAAACAAAACAAATAAACCTATATACAATGATCGACTTCCCTAACCTAGACCAATACCACTAGGAAATTACTAAGTGTAAAAACAGAAAATTCATTTCAACATGCTACAAAAATGTGCCCAACTTAAATGCCTAGATAAGAGCCAAAATGAAAAGCCTCAGCGGATCAATCCATTTATCTGATTCGTTCTAATGTAGGTTTGGATCGGAAAAGTCCTTACCAAGCCTAATACTACTAAATTTCGAAAACAGTCAGCGTAATTCTCTTAACTAGTAGTATTATCTAACCCTCGAATCAACTCACACGTGCAAATTAACCATTACACATAGAATTTAACACGTAATTTCCAGAATCATTTAATCATTAAAGCATGATTTTTACCACTTTTTAGAACTAATTGCTACTTGTTTAACTCAGCGTCTTAACAAATAACAATTACTCTTGGCAAATTAAGCAAACACACAAAAACTCTCACCGTTATTCTAGCATGGAAACTTATGAACCTAACTCTGAAAATTACCAAAACACATAAAAGGGCACAAGATTGTAACATGCATCATAAAAGAATTCTCAAAATTAACTCAATAATAAACTGAAAATCTCAAAAATATTAATAAAAATATTCTGAAAATTTCATGTCTCCAATTACACAACTCACAAATTGAAACACACAAAACCGAAACAAAAATTATAAGTAGAGTCATAGTTACACTTTGAAGCTTTCCTCAGCGGCTTAGCAACAAGGTGATGAACTTGTCTCTACTATGGTGGTGGAGCGTCCTTGACTCAGCGCCTTAGAGCTTTGTAGATTGATGGATGGATGGTGGTCACGGTCTTGTAAGATATGGAGGTTTAAGGAGTGAATTGGGCAGTCTTGGAATGGTTTTTGGCTGGGAAGTGATCTTGGCTGGGAAGTGATGCAAATTCAGTTCTGGACGTTGCCTATTTATAGGGGAGCATTGGTTGGCTTTCCCAACTGAAACGTCTCCTTTATGGCCTTAACTCCACTCATAATGGGGAAATTCCTTTAATTTCCAAGCTGAAACGTCTTTCTCTTATTTATTTTTCCAGCTGAAACATCTTTTTCTTTTATTCCTCAACTGAAAACGTCTTTTCTCCTTTATTCCCCAACTGAAAACGTCTTTCTCTTATTTATTTTCCAGCTGAAACGTTTTTCTCTTTTATTCCTCAACTGAAAACATCTTTTCTCCTTTATTTCCCTTCTTCATTGCTTGGCCAAATATCTTAATGTTTTATTTTATGACTCCATCATTGCTGTTTCCAAGAGTTCAACCAGGCAACGTTTCCTAGAACAAGCAGGAGAATATCAGAATTTTATAGAGAAAATAAAGGGAAATTAAAATGTAAAGACCGCAAAAATAGTTGACAGTTAGGAATCCTGATCCAGCTAGGATTTTTCATGAATTTTACTTTTTCCGCCTATTTCACTCCAAACACTCAAAATGACTTAATGACTCAAAACACTAAACTAAGGGAGAAATAAGGCTAAAATGAGGCACATAATTAATAATATTGTCACACTTTTTTGCTCCTATTAACTACCCCACACTTAGCTTTTGCTAGTCCCTTAGCAAAACAAAAATACAAAACAAAACAACGACTCAACAAAAAAACAAGTAAATGACTCTACTTCCCCTAACTGTTGTCTCAGAGAGTCCAAACTCATGGCTTTCACGTTAAACACTTAATCAAAATTGAATAGATAATTCCATGGTTAATAAACCTGTGACATTCATATGACTAAGCAAGATATGGAGAACTTAAGTTATACAGTGAATGATAGCATGTTTCGAACAAGTCCAATCCAAACTCACAGGGCATACTCTCGATTTTTCTCTCAGAAATGGCTATGCTTAAAAGCTTCACACTCAAGTATATGCAAGAGAACAAATTGTAAGGCAACAAACAGCTTGCATATTTCATCAATAAACGCATTTTGTGTAGAATTTTTAAAGACCTCATGAAATGACTAAGTGCACAAATGGACCTAAACCATAAGCTCGACCGCGTACCTGACTCCACTAACCAAAGACTGCCCATCTCAAGGATCAAGTCAGCATTTAAAACAGGTTGTAATGGGGCTAAGCTAGGGTTTTCGAAATGAAGATTATGGATACAAAAATCCTAAGGACCTAGCAGAGCATATAAGGACCACCTTATGTCATCATTTTTGTAGGCCAAATATAATTGTTTTGGGCCAAACCTTCACTCTAACCAACATGGGAATGGACAAAGGCATAATTTTCAACTTTGAGCCTTCTACAAATTTGAAAGTCCAAAACCACAGTTCAACAATTTCCCAAGAGTTTTCTTTTCAATTTGCCTCCTCTTTTGCCGCTTTTCTTTCTTTCTTTTTCATTTTTATTTTTACGGCAAAATTTTTTTTTCTTTCTTTTTTTTTTCTTGGATTTTCCCCACCCCACACTTGTCTTTCATCGTCACCCCTACATACTATGTCATGCTCTACTAAGTCCCTAAGACAAGGGTAGAGATATCTTGTACTAAGCTCATGGTAGGGTAGTGAGGGTGATGAAACAAAGGTTTTCAACGTAGGCTCAAAGGGGTTCATTCTAAGGAGTCCCACGACGGGCACAATTGGGGACACATGCTTGTTTGGCTTTGGTGGTTATCCTAATGCCTTCTATCCTATCCAGGATCAGTGCATATTATGGCATACAAGTTTTGGCAGTCACAGCCGAGTTCTAGTACTCTCTAGTCCATTAAAATCAATGGCACATGATCATTGGATTTCCAAGAATGATGAGGTTTTGCAAATATAGCCATGAAATTATGAATTTATCAATAAGCACTCGAAAAGAAAGTATTTTAGTGATACGCCCAAAGCAAGCGCATAATTTAACCCTGAAATGTCATTAGTAGTACGTAATAAATAGGGATCGTTCTATTCCGGGGATTGAGGGTACACCTGTCAGTGTCAAACAATTAAACAATTAAAATTAAAACAAAGTATAATATTCACAAAGATATTCACAACTATAAACATTGTACACGAAAAGGGGGGATTTTGTTTTTGGTTTTTCGAAAATAAAACTAAGTTAACAAAGCAATTAAAATGCAAAAGCATAAAAATACGAATGGAATGAGAGAACAAAGATCAAAATCAAAACATATGATTAAAATTGACTCAAACCCTAATATTGTTCATCTAAGTCATGAGAAAGGAGTTGATCATGTGAAACATTAGAAAGCAAATGAATTCCCATTTTTTTACTTTTCAATGCTAATTAACCTAAGCGAAAGCACCTAGATTAATCCTATCAAACATGCAATCAAACCCTAGAAAGCTAGTCAATCATGTCATGTTTAACGCATTACACATAGAGAAAGGCTATCAACTCAAGTGTACAACTTAGTATGGAAAAGTCCACCTAATTGCAATCCTCGTTAATTAAATTCGATCTTTGTACAAAACCTTTACTACTTTGATTCAAGTTTACACAAAACGAAAAGTCGATTTCATGTTCTTAAACCTAGCACCAATTATATCGAAACCCTAAGTGTTTGCAACCACATAAGATTAAAATACAAAAGTTATCTATAACGCAAATTTAATTAAACAAACCCACATAAGCAACTCTCGAATCACAATAATATGAATCTGAAAATTCTCAATTAATCATAAAAATTCCAGAAATTAATATTTGTTCAAACACATATGTCAACTAGTTCATAACCAACGAAATTCAAAGCAAAGGTTACAAAGGAGAATCGGATTACACCGTGAGATGGGGATGGTGATGAACGATTGATGTGGTGGTCTCTTGAATCTCGAAAGCAAGCTTCAAGGTTGGAGATAGATGATGGATGCTCACGGCTATGCTTCTTCTCCCTTGGCCTTGCTTGAACTCGTGGAGATGACTAGAGGATGGAGAAACTCACGGCTATGCTAAGAAGATTTTCTGATTTTTTTCTAAAGTGTAAATTGTATGGGGGAGAGGAACTCTTCTCAACGTCAAAGAGGTGGTATATATAGGAGCATGGCTAGGGTTCACAAAGCAATCAGAATTTTCCACATAGCTTCAACCAATGATAATTCGCCAAGTAAGCTTGTGATGTGGTCCAACCAATCATAGAATGCCAAGTAAGCCTTGTGATGTGTTCCAACCAATCATAATTCTCTAAAATACCTCCCTAATATTTAATTGCCGAATTTCCTTGAAATTATTCTGATTTTCTTCATGAATTTCGGCCAACATTCCTTTAGGGAATTTAGGGATGAATCTGGACGCCTTTTGAGCTTTTCCTTGGTGCACACATATTTTCCTTCCATAAATATCTCCCTTGAATCTCTCTTTACGTCATCTCCTTGATTATTTCTGATTTTCACGTTGGCAATCACACCAAATTATTCCTCCAACAATATTTCTTTCCATAAAAGTCTCCCAAGAAAATCTCTCCTTGAAATCCTCAATCAATCATCTTCAATTCCCACGTTGTCACCTTGTTTTTCCTTAAGTTTTACACGGCAAATTTAATCCCCAAGGAAAATATATTTTCCTTTTTAAAAAAAAAAACTCTTCCTTGATTCTCTCCTTGCCATGTCATCTTCATGAAACTTCTCGTTCCATTTATGAACTCAATTCTGCTTATTTATTCCAAAAACCTGAAAATAGAAGCTTTCTAAAATAAGAAATGGAAACTTTCTTAAACTAAAATGGAAACTTTCTAAAAATGGAAAATAGAAACTACAAAACGGAAACTTTCTAAAATTAGGAACTTTCCCATTCGAAGAATGGAAACTTTCCTAAACAGAGTTTTATTAAGGAAATAACGCATAAAATATAGGGAAATAACAGTTAAAACGTCGCATTAAAATGCTCCTATCAAATTCCCCCACACTTAGCTTTTGCTAGTCCCTTAGCAAAATCACACAAAGACACACACTAAGACTCAACGAAAATTTAAAGACTCAACCAAACAAAAATTCTATTGCCCTTCAACTTTTTGTCTCAGCAATCTCTTACTTTCACAACACCAAGATTAGCACTTAACCAAGAGTCAATGTTTAAGCATTCGAGAGTTAATTGAAACACATAATTTACACATACACAAGTATGACTTGGTTGTAACAATGGTGATGGGTTCTGTCAAGCATGTTTCAAACAAGTTTGATTCAATTCTCACAAGGCATATCCACTCTTTCTTCTCTCAGAATTCAAGGCAATGCTTAAAAGCTTATACACTCAAGTATATGTGAAAGATAGCAAGTATATCACATATTATATGAAACAAAAGCACATGTATATTTTTCTTTTAAAGATCTCATGAAAGGTACCAACTACTTGCACAGATGGACCCAAGCCATATGTTCAACTCTTGTAACTCATCTCCACATCAAGGGCTGTCCCATCTTAAGGATCAAGAAGGTCTTCTCAAGGGTTGCAATGGGGCTAATGCTCAAGGTTTAAAGAAACGAAAGGTAAGGATTTATCAAAGTGTCCTAAAAACCTAGCAGAGCACATGTAAATGTAGAGACTTCAAGAAATTCCAGCAAGGCATTGTAAAAACGTCACTTTCCCTAGGGGTGATCATAAAAGGGCCTAATGTCTTCATGTTGGGCCCAATCTTCACTCTAAACTTCCTTTGAACTCTAGTGAATTGGACAAAAGCCATATTTTCTGTAATGGGCCTTCAGTTCAAAGTAAACTCCAAAATCACTAAGTATGGGGGACTAAAATCCATAAACATTTTTCTTTCTTTTAGCCGTACACATTTTTTCTTTTTCACTTTCTTTTCCTCGGCTCTTTCACACATTTTTTTTTCTTTATGGATAAGTCTACCCCCACACTTGAACTTTCACCTCTTCTCAATTTTCATCCTTAGCACCAAACCCACGTAGTATGTCTCAAAAGATAGCTCCACTAAGTTCTTAGAACAAAGGGTAGGGTTGTAACTATACTAAGCTTCATGGTTAAGGATTTTAAGGGTGATGAATGAAAAGGCTTAATGTAGGCTCAAAGGGGCTTATCTAGGGGGGTCCCACGACGGGCACAATTAAGGACACATGTTTATTTGGCAATGGTGGTAATTCCTAGGGTGCCTCTATCCTTTCCAGAATCAGGGCCATGTATTGATATAATGTTTCAACAAGCACAAGAGTGAATTCTAGCATTCTCTAGTCCATCAAACTTAATCTATGGCAAGTAGTCAATCAAGATGAAAGAATAATGAGATCATCAAAACATCGCCAAGAAAATAAGAATATATATTTTCGATTCACTCCAAGAAAAAGGGACATGGGCTCAATTATCTCACATGGGTTTATATGAATCAAAACTCATCTTAACATGCTCATATTCTGTACCAAAGTCACGAAATCCATATCCACTACACATGCATACATTTTTCATATATCTCAATTAACCAAAGAATACCATTTTAGAAATCATCTCAATTTTGTGATCCTCTTTTAATCATGATTTCAGAGATATAGAATCATCCTAGACAGTTGAAAGGGCATCCTAAGACTCAAAACAAAAACAAAAGCAACAAAAATTTTTAAATTTTTGACATTTTTCACTTTTTTTGTATTTTTCAATATATGACTCAAGATAAAAGTGTAAATCTCTTCCCCCACACTTAAATATTGCATTGTCCTCAATGTAATCAATCATAAGCATGCAATGAAACAATTAAGCATACAGGAATGGAATTTACGAAAAGACTACAAAAATAAAGGAGAAAATTATAAAGTAAAAGAAATAGCGAAAGAGAAAGCAAATCTGTGTTATTGAAGACTCCTTCACAGCTGCTTCTGAATTGGGTTGCCTCCCAAGCAGCGCTTGAATTTAACGTCTTTCAGCCAGACGGTACCTCCATTAAATAAAGTTAGTGACTATAATTAACAAAGAAATACAAAAAAATATATATATATATATATATAAACAAGTATAACAAGTTAGTGAATTACAAACTACATGTAATATTAACAAGTTAAGTACACAAGTTAACAAGTCAGTACATAAGACACAAGTTAAGTACACAAGTGAGTAAAAAAAAAACACGAAAAATATTTACACAAGTGTTTTTTTTTTTTTCTTTTCTTTGTACGAAAATACTTACAAATATTTACATTCTTTCCTTTCCTTTACAATTATTTTCAACACTTAGGTACGGGAACAGGGAGTCTCGATGTGCAATGGGACTGAAACAGCTACCCTTTTCAAGACTATGTTTAATCCAATATACCTTAGTGAATCACAATATTTTCGTTTGTTATATATATCATTGATATCAAATTAAATTCCAAGCGGTAAATCAAGAGGACGTGCGGCCCAAGTATAGTCGTCTAGACACCAAGTCTCTCCTACATCCTTTGGGCAACCTTACTGAAATGGCCAGGTAGGGGAGGGCGACCACGAGAGGTAGAATCCATTTTGGCATGAGCTACTCCCACATTGTGGTTTAGACCCATTTGTAAGCACTTCTGGATTCAAGAACCTGTCATGAGCGTTCTCCCCTTCCTAGACACCATCCCACATAGGCTATACTTACTTGGATGAAAAAGATCCTAAGTGTGAAGACAGTTCAATGAATGTTAATAAAGGCCGCCCTCAACCTTAAGGGACCTGGACTAGGTACCAATAAGGGGTTTAGGCCAATATTAATAAACACGACTTCACCTATTCCTTCTTTAATTTACAACTCACAATTAAAATTCGTATTCAATAATATAAATAACAACCTAAGTAATTAATTAACTAATTAACTAACAAATTATGAACAATTAACAAGTAAATTTTTTTTTTTTTTTTCGAACACAACATATAAACAAAACAAATATTCACATATTTAACAAGTGATTTTTCAATCCCCGGCAACGGCGCCAAAAATTGATACGCCCAAAGCAAGCGCATAATTTAACCCTGAAATGTCATTAGTAGTACGTAATAAATAGGGATCGTTCTATTCCGGGGATTGAGGGTACACCTGTCAGTGTCAAACAATTAAACAATTAAAATTAAAACAAAGTATAATATTCACAAAGATATTCACAACTATAAACATTGTACACGAAAAGGGGGGATTTTGTTTTTGGTTTTTCGAAAATAAAACTAAGTTAACAAAGCAATTAAAATGCAAAAGCATAAAAATACGAATGGAATGAGAGAACAAAGATCAAAATCAAAACATATGATTAAAATTGACTCAAACCCTAATATTGTTCATCTAAGTCATGAGAAAGGAGTTGATCATGTGAAACATTAGAAAGCAAATGAATTCCCATTTTTTTACTTTTCAATGCTAATTAACCTAAGCGAAAGCACCTAGATTAATCCTATCAAACATGCAATCAAACCCTAGAAAGCTAGTCAATCATGTCATGTTTAACGCATTACACATAGAGAAAGGCTATCAACTCAAGTGTACAACTTAGTATGGAAAAGTCCACCTAATTGCAATCCTCGTTAATTAAATTCGATCTTTGTACAAAACCTTTACTACTTTGATTCAAGTTTACACAAAACGAAAAGTCGATTTCATGTTCTTAAACCTAGCACCAATTATATCGAAACCCTAAGTGTTTGCAACCACATAAGATTAAAATACAAAAGTTATCTATAACGCAAATTTAATTAAACAAACCCACATAAGCAACTCTCGAATCACAATAATATGAATCTGAAAATTCTCAATTAATCATAAAAATTCCAGAAATTAATATTTGTTCAAACACATATGTCAACTAGTTCATAACCAACGAAATTCAAAGCAAAGGTTACAAAGGAGAATCGGATTACACCGTGAGATGGGGATGGTGATGAACGATTGATGTGGTGGTCTCTTGAATCTCGAAAGCAAGCTTCAAGGTTGGAGATAGATGATGGATGCTCACGGCTATGCTTCTTCTCCCTTGGCCTTGCTTGAACTCGTGGAGATGACTAGAGGATGGAGAAACTCACGGCTATGCTAAGAAGATTTTCTGATTTTTTTCTAAAGTGTAAATTGTATGGGGGAGAGGAACTCTTCTCAACGTCAAAGAGGTGGTATATATAGGAGCATGGCTAGGGTTCACAAAGCAATCAGAATTTTCCACATAGCTTCAACCAATGATAATTCGCCAAGTAAGCTTGTGATGTGGTCCAACCAATCATAGAATGCCAAGTAAGCCTTGTGATGTGTTCCAACCAATCATAATTCTCTAAAATACCTCCCTAATATTTAATTGCCGAATTTCCTTGAAATTATTCTGATTTTCTTCATGAATTTCGGCCAACATTCCTTTAGGGAATTTAGGGATGAATCTGGACGCCTTTTGAGCTTTTCCTTGGTGCACACATATTTTCCTTCCATAAATATCTCCCTTGAATCTCTCTTTACGTCATCTCCTTGATTATTTCTGATTTTCACGTTGGCAATCACACCAAATTATTCCTCCAACAATATTTCTTTCCATAAAAGTCTCCCAAGAAAATCTCTCCTTGAAATCCTCAATCAATCATCTTCAATTCCCACGTTGTCACCTTGTTTTTCCTTAAGTATTACACGGCAAATTTAATCCCCAAGGAAAATATATTTTCCTTTTTAAAAAAAAAACTCTTCCTTGATTCTCTCCTTGCCATGTCATCTTCATGAAACTTCTCGTTCCATTTATGAACTCAATTCTGCTTATTTATTCCAAAAACCTGAAAATAGAAGCTTTCTAAAATAAGAAATGGAAACTTTCTTAAACTAAAATGGAAACTTTCTAAAAATGGAAAATAGAAACTACAAAACGGAAACTTTCTAAAATTAGGAACTTTCCCATTCGAAGAATGGAAACTTTCCTAAACAGAGTTTTATTAAGGAAATAACGCATAAAATATAGGGAAATAACAGTTAAAACGTCGCATTAAAATGCTCCTATCATTTAGCTCAACAGCTCACTTAGGGTCAAATGAATTAGACTAAATCCTAGCATGCTTAATGAACCAAGTTACAATCCTATCTCAAATCTTCATACAAGCATTACAACGTCGATTAACCACAGAATTCAATTAAGTCCTATTTTGATTGTCAAAACCTTCAGCCATGAATTCAGAGACATGTTCATCCTAGACATTAGAGGCATCCTAAGACTCAAACACACAAAAAGACTCTAAAACCAATTTTTTTTTCTTTTTATTTTTAACTGAAATAAAGGTGTAAACCCACCCCACACTTAGAATCTACATTGTCTTAATGTAGGCAAAAAGTATGGTATATAGACCCTAAATATGGGGGGCTACGAAAATAAGGGAAGGGTAAAATAAACAAACAAACAAACAAAGACCCAAGTACAATTCAACCTAAGCAAGTGAAGGGATAGAAATTTCAAACTCTCGTTGATGGCTCCATCACAGCTTCGGTTGAAATGGGTTGCCTCCCATGCAGCGCTTAATATTTATAGTCCTTCAGCCTGGACTTTTCTCCTTGTTCACACGTGCTCGGTCAAGTGTTAGTGACATATACAAGGTTAGGAATACAAACATTATGCCTTTCCTTAACTTTCTAAGTTACTTTTACATTTACATACTTAGGTACTGGAATAGAGGACCTCAGTGTGCAATGGGACTACAGAACAGCTACCCTCGACAAAGTCATGTTCAATCCAATATACCTTAAGCAGGTCACACAACAATTTATTTATTTATTTTTATTTTTTAAAGTTTGTTATAAACTTAGCTAATATCTCAATTGATTCCAAGTTGTAAGTCGAGCCCAATAAAAACCGCTACTATTGGTGAGATACGATATAGGGATAGTCGCCTAGACATAAGTCTCTTTCCTTTGTTTCAGAAGGCCGAATGACCAGATTAAGAGGTAAGTGAGAGGGAGGACTCATTTTAGTGATACTACGGAGGCTACTCCCTCATTGAGGTTTAGGCCCCTATCGGCTACTCCCACATAGTGGTTTAGGCTCATTCTATAGTATCTCTGAGATCCAATTGAACCCATCACCCAGGGTCTCAACCTAAGACACCATCCGTATGCGCCCCTTACTCAGCTGGGAAATTAACTTATGTGTTAGACCGTTCTCCAAGTGCTAATAAAGGCCGCCCTCAACCTCAAGAGACCTTAGTAAGGTACTAATGAAGGGTTTAGGCCAATATTAACAAAAGGGCCCTTGTCTACTCATACGATTTTACACACTTACAACAATTAAGTATTTAGCTAAATTTATAACCTAAGTATATTAACCCAAGTGAAAAACATTCAATTTACAATATGGTTAAAAAAAAAAAAAAAACTTCTACAAACTGTACAACAATGATAAAAGACATGCTTAATTTTGTAACACTCATAAAACTTAAACTAAATCACAATTAAAGCTTGGCCTAACCGAAATCGCAATTTGTCACCATTCCACAAGTGTAGTACAACACTTAGCATGCATTCTATATACAACAAAATCGATGACACTTTAAGTGCAAGGGATTTTAACAATCCCCGGCAACGGCGCCAAAAATTGATGCGGCTGAAATAACCTCACAATTTAACCCTGCAAAATGTAGTTGTCAGTATAGGATAAGCAGGGATCGTTCAGTCCGGGGATTGTAGGGTACACCTACACAAAAAGGTCAATTAACAAATAAAAGAATAAAATAGGGGTTTTGGAATTTTGGTTCCTAATCTACTTAAAATAAAAACAAAACAAATAAACCTATATACAATGATCGACTTCCCTAACCTAGACCAATACCACTCGGAAATTACTAAGTGTAAAAACAGAAAATTCATTTCAACATGCTACAAAAATGTGCCCACCTTAAATGCCTAGATAAGAGCCAAAATGAAAAGCCTCAGCGGATCAATCCATTTATCTGATTCGTTCTAATGTAGGTTTGGATCGGAAAAGTCCTTACCAAGCCTAATACTACTAAATTTCGAAAACACTCAGCGTAATTCTCTTAACTAGTAGTATTATCTAACCCTCGAATCAACTCACACGTGCAAATTAACCATTACACATAGAATTTAACACGTAATTTCCAGAATCATTTAATCATTAAAGCATGATTTTTACCATTTTTTAGAACTAATTGCTACTTGTTTAACTCAGCGTCTTAACAAATAACAATTACTCTTGGCAAATTAAGCAAACACACAAAAACTCTCACCGTTATTCTAGCATGCAAACTTATGAACCTAACTCTAAAAATTACCAAAACACATAAAAGGGCACAAGATTGTAACATGCATCATAAAAGAATTCTCAAAATTAACTCAATAATAAACTGAAAATCTCAAAAATATTAATAAAAATATTCTGAAAATTTCATGTCTCCAATTACACAACTCACAAATTGAAACACACAAAACCGAAACAAAAATTATAAGTAGAGTCATAGTTACACTTTGAAGCTTTCCTCAGTGGCTTAGCAACAAGGTGATGAACTTGTCTCTACTATGGTGGTGGAGCGTCCTTGACTCAGCGCCTTAGAGCTTTGTAGATTGATGGATGGATGGTGGTCACGGTCTTGTAAGATATGGAGGTTTAAGGAGTGAATTGGGCAGTCTTGGAATGGTTTTTGGCCAGGAAGTGATCTTGGCTGGGAAGTGATCTTGGCTGGGAAGTGATGCAAATTCAGTTCTGGACGTTGCCTATTTATAGGGGAGCATTCTACATTTTGCAGGGTTAAATTGTGAGGTTATTTCAGCCGAATCAATTTTTGGCGCCGTTGCCTCCCATGCAGCGCTTAATATTTATAGGATAAGCAGGGATCGTTCAGTCCGGGGATTGTAGGGTACACCTACACAAAAAGGTCAATTAACAAATAAAAGAATAAAATGGGGGTTTTGGAATTTTGGTTCCTAATCTACTTAAAATAAAAACAAAACAAATAAACCTATATACAATGATCGACTTCCCTAACCTAGACCAATACCACTCGGAAATTACTAAGTGTAAAAACAGAAAATTCATTTCAACATGCTACAAAAATGTGCCCACCTTAAATGCCTAGATAAGAGCCAAAATGAAAAGCCTCAGCGGATCAATCCATTTATCTGATTCGTTCTAATGTAGGTTTGGATCGGAAAAGTCCTTACCAAGCCTAATACTACTAAATTTCGAAAACACTCAGCGTAATTCTCTTAACTAGTAGTATTATCTAACCCTCGAATCAACTCACACGTGCAAATTAACCATTACACATAGAATTTAACACGTAATTTCCAGAATCATTTAATCATTAAAGCATGATTTTTACCACTTTTTAGAACTAATTGCTACTTGTTTAACTCAGCGTCTTAACAAATAACAATTACTCTTGGCAAATTAAGCAAACACACAAAAACTCTCACCGTTATTCTAGCTTGCAAACTTATGAACCTAACTCTAAAAATTACCAAAACACATAAAAGGTGATGCAGCTAAAAAGCAAGCGCACAATTTAACCCTGAAATGTCATTAGTAGTATAAAGTAAATAGGGATCGTTCTATTCCGGGGATTGAGGGTACACCTGTCATTGTCAAACAATTAAACAATTAAAATTAAAACAAAGTATATTATTTACACAATATAGACATATTTACGAAAAGGGGGGAATATTTTTGATTTTGGTTTTCGAAAATTAAACTAAGTTAAGAAAATAATTAAAATGCAAAAACATAAAAATACAAATGGGATGCAAGAACAAAGATCAAACCGAAATATATAATTAAAATCAATTCAAATTCATCATTGTTCATCATAGTCATGCAAGAGGAGTTGATCATGTGAAACGTTCAAAAGCAAACAATTTCCCATATTTTACTTTCAATGCTAATTAACCTAAGTGAAAGCACCTAGATTACTCCTATCAAACATGCAATCAAACCCTAGAAAGCTAGTCAATCATGTCATGTTTAATGCATTAAGCACCTAGAAAGGCTATCAACTCAAATGTGCAACTTAGTATGGAAAAGTCCACCTAATTGCAATCTTCTTTGCTTAAATTCGGTTTTTGTACAAAACCTTTACTACTTATTGATTCAAGAACACAAAACCAAAAAGTTGATCCATGTTCTCAAATTCGTAGCAACATTCACATAAAAACCCTAAATGTTTCGAACCATTCAAGATTATCATACAAAAGATTTCTATCATGCAAATTCAATCAAACACTCACACAAAAGCAACCATAAATCGCAATATATGAATCTGAAAATTAACAATTAATCATAAAATTTCAGAAATCAATATTTGTTCAAACAATTGTGTCAACTAAGGCATAACCAACGAAAATTACAAAGCAAAGGTTACAAGGAGAATCGGATTACACCGTGATGAAGATGAGGTGAATGAAGTGATGAATGGTCTCTTGAATTTCGAAAGCAATCTTCAAGGATGGTGATGGATGATGTGCACGGCTTGTCTTCTTCTTCCTTGGCCTTGCTTGAACTTCGTGGTTGCCCTAGAGGATGGGGATGAACACGGCTAGGCTAGAGAGAGTTTTCTGATTTTTTTCTTCAAAGTGTAAAACGTAAAAGAATTGGAACCCCCAAAACGTTGAGAAGAGGGGAGATTATATAGGGGACGGCCAACTTGGTCTCCAAGCCGTGTATTTCTTCTTTATTTTCCATGGGATTATTCTGAAAATGCCACATAGTTTCCTCCAATGATAGCTTGCCACATAAGCCCTATGAGGTGGTCCAACCAATCACAAAATTCTCTTTTAATTTCCTAGAAATCTTGCCGAAATACCTTGAGATAATTTCTGATTTTTCTAGTTTAAATTCGGCCAAACTTCCTTTAGGAATTCTAGGGATGAATCTAGACTCCTTTTTAGCCGTTTCTTGGTCTCCACACTTTGGCTTTCCTTAAAATTCTCCCTAGAATATCTCCTTGCCGAAATCTCTAGGGTTTCTTCATGATTATCACGGAAATTCCTTCTTTTCCTCTTGGCCTGGACGGCAAAAGATATTCTAGGGTTTATCTCTTGATATATTTCCATAAAAATAGCCCTAGAAAATCTCCCTAGAAAATCTCCTTTTAATTTCTGATTTTCCACGTCATTTTCCTTCTTTCTCTCTTCATTTTGGACGGCAAACATCTCTAGGGTTTCTTCATTGCGTCACAAACCCTAATTGCACGGGCTTTGTGGGCTTTTGATCCATTTGCCGAAAATCCAACAAGTCTTGAGAGTTCTTGGGCCTCCATGCGCCACCTTTGTGCCATGTCATCATCTAGAGTCTTCAAGAAGCTTCTCTCATGCCATGTCACTTCATTAATTCGATCTCCATTCATGGTTGGCTCAAGAGTCTTGTTTTGGCAAGCTTTCCTTTTCTGGACAGGGTTTCCTGGTTGGACCAGGAAAGCTTCATTTCTTCATTTCTGCTCATTTGTGCTTCCCTTTGTACTTCATCTTGTCTCCCTCCAACGTTGGCTAGCTTCTCTCTCCATTTGTGAGCTCGTTTCAGCTCATTTGTGACAAGGACCTGAAAATAGAAACTAGTAAGAGAAATAGAAACTTCCCTAAAATGAAAAATGGGAAACTTTCTAAAAATGAAAAATAGAAACTATTGAAAATGGAAACTTACTAAAAATGATAAATAGAAACTACAAAAATAGAAACTTCCTACAAATAGGAACTTTCCCAATCAAAGAATGGAAACTTTCCTAAACAGGGTTTTATTAAGGAAATAACGCAGAAAATGCAGGGAAAAACAAGTAAAACGTCGCATTAAAATGCTCCTATCAAAAGGGCACAAGATTGTAACATGCATCATAAAAAAATTCTCAAAATTAACTCAATAATAAACTGAAAATCTCAAAAATATTAATAAAAATATTCTGAAAATTTCTTGTCTCCAATTACACAACTCACAAATTGAAACACACAAAACCGAAACAAAAATTATAAGTAGAGTCATAGTTACACTTTGAAGCTTTCCTCAGCGGCTTAGCAACAAGGTGATGAACTTGTCTCTACTATGGTGGTGGAGCGTCCTTGACTCAGCGCCTTAGAGCTTTGTAGATTGATGGATGGATGGTGGTCACGGTCTTGTAAGATATGGAGGTTTAAGGAGTGAATTGGGCAGTCTTGGAAGTGATCTTGGCTGGGAAGTGATGCAAATTCAGTTCTGGACGTTGCCTATTTATAGGGGAGCATTGGTTGGCTTTCCCAACTGATAATAGCATTTTAATGCGACGTTTTAACTGTTATTTCCCTATATTTTCTGCGTTATTTCCTTAATAAAACTCTGTTTAGGAAAGTTTCCATTCTTCGAATGGGAAAGTTCCTAATTGTAGAAAGTTTCTGTTTTGTAGTTTCTATTTTTCATTTTTAGAAAGTTTCCATTTTAGTTTAAGAAAGTTTCCATTTCTTATTTTAGAAAGCTTCTATTTTCAGGTTTTTGGAATAAATAAGCAGAATTGAGTTCATAAATGGAACGAGAAGTTTCATGAAGATGACATGGCAAGGAGAGAATCAAGGAAGAGTTTTTTTAAAAAAAGGAAAATATATTTTCCTTGGGGATTAAATTTGCCGTGTAATACTTAAGGAAAAACAAGGTGACAACGTGAGAATTGAAGATGATTAATTGAGGATTTCAAGGAAAGATTTTCTTGGGAGACTTTTATGGAAAGAAATATTGTTGGAGGAATAATTTGGTGTGATTGCCAACGTGAAAATCAGAAATAATCAAGGAGATGACGCCAAGAGAGATTCAAGGGAGATATTTATGGAAGGAAAATATGTGTGCACCCAGGAAAAGCTAAAAAGGTGTCTAGATTCATCCCTAAATTCCCTAAAGGAATGTTGGCCGAAATTCATGAAGAAAATCAGAATAATTTCAAGGAAATTCGGCAATTAAATATTAGGGAGGTATTTTAGAGAATTATGATTGGTTGGAACACATCACAAGGCTTACTTGGCATTCTATGATTGGTTGGACCACATCACAAAGCTTACTTGGCGAATTCCTATTGGTGGACGCTATGTGGAAATTTCTGATTGCTTTGTGAACCCTAGCCGTGCTCCTATATATACCCATCTCTTTGACGTTGAGAAGGGTTCCTCTACCCCATACAATTTACACTTTAGAAAAAAATCAGAAAATCTTCTTAGCATAGCCGTGAGTTTCTCTATCCTCTAGTCATCTCCATGAGTTCAAGCAAGGCCAAGGGAGAAGAAGCATAGCCGTGAGCATCCATCATCCATCTCCAACCTTGAAGCTTGCTTTCGAGATTCAAGAGACCACCACATCAATCGTTCATCACCATCCCCATCTCACGGTGTAATCCGATTCTCCTTTGTAACCTTTGCTTTGAATTTCGTTGGTTATGAACTAGTTGACATATTTTGAACAAATATTAATTTCTGGAATTTTTATGATTAATTGAGAATTTTCAGATTCATATTATTGTGATTCGAGAGTTGCTTATGTGGGTTTGTTTAATTAAATTTGCGTTATAGATAACTTTTGTATTTTAATCTTATGTGGTTGCAAACACTTAGGGTTTTGATATGAATGGTGCTAGGTTTAAGAGCATGAAATCGACTTTTCGTTTTGTGTAAACTTGAATCAAAGTAGTAAAGGTTTTGTACAAAGATCGAATTTAATTAACGAGGATTGCAATTAGGTGGACTTTTCCATACTAAGTTGTACACTTGAGTTGATAGCCTTTCTCTATGTGTAATGCGTTAAACATGACATGATTGACTAGCTTTCTAGGGTTTGATTGCATGTTTGATAGGATTAATCTAGGTGCTTTCGCTTAGGTTAATTGGCATTGAAAAGTAAAATATGGGAAATTGTTTGCTTTCGAACGTTTCACATGATCAACTCCTTTCTCATGACTTAGATGAACAATATTAGGGTTTGAGTCAATTTTAATCATATGTTTCGGATTTTGATCTTTGTTCTCTCACTCCATCTTTGTATTTTTATGTTTTTGCATTTTAATTGTTTTGTTAACTTAGTTTTATTTTCGAAAACCCAAAAACAAAATCCCCCCTTTTCGTAAATAATGTTTATACTTGTGAATATCTTTGTGAATATTATACTTTTTTTAATTTTAATTGTTTAACTGTTTGACAATGACAGGTGTACCCTCAATCCCCGGAATAGAACGATCCCTACTTGCTTATACTACTATGATATTTTTAGGGTTAAATTATGCGCTCCCTATAGCGGCACCAATTTTTAGCGCCGTTGCCGGGGATTGAAAAATCACTTGTTTTTTAAATTAACTAGGATGTTTTTTATATTGTTGAATAAAAGGTTTAATTGTAAGTTGTAAATTGAATGGAATAGGTGAAGTCTCTTTTGTTAATATTGGCCTAAACCCTTATTGGTACCTAGTTCAGGTCCCTTAAGGTTGAGGGCGGCCTTTATTAACACTTGTTGAACTGTCTTCACACTTAGGACCTTTTTCATCCTAGTAAGTATAGCCTATGTGGAATGGTGTCTAGGAAGGGGACAACGTTCATGACGGGTTTTTGAATCCAGAAGTGCTTACAAATGGGCCTAAACCACTATGTGGGAGTAGCTCATGCCAAAATGGATTTTTCCTCTCATGTTCGTCCTCCCCCACCTGGCCATTTCAGTAAGGTTGCCCAAAGGATGTAAGAGGGACTTTGTGTCTAGGCGACTATATTTGGGCCGCACGTCCACTTGATTTACCGCTTGGAATTAGATTTGATATCAATAATATTTATGACAAAAGAAAATGTAACAAAATGTTGTGATACACTAAGGTGAAAAAAAAAAAAAAACATTTGTGTAAATATTTTTCATGTTTTTTTTTTTACTCACTTGTGTACCTAACTTGTGTCATATGTACAATGTACTTGTTAATTATACTTGTATTTTGTAATTCATAGTTACTTGTATATATACTTTGTATTTCTTTGTTAATTGTAGTCACTAACTTTATTTAATGGAGGTACCGTCTGGCTGAAAGACGTTAAACTCAAGCGCTGCTTGGGAGGCAACCCAATTCAGAAGTTGCTGTGAAGGAGTCAACAACACAGATTTGCTTTCTCTTTCCCTATTTCTTTTTAATTTTTTCAATTTTTCTCTTTTGTTTTTATTTTAGGATTTATTTTCGTAAATGTCTTCTATCTATGCTTAATTGTTTCATTGCATGCTTATGATTGATTACATTGAGGACAATGCAATATTTAAGTGTGGGGGAAGAGATTTATACTTTTGTCTTGAGTCATATATATTGAAAAAATAATACAAAAAAATCGAAAAATGTCAAAAAAAAAAACAAAAATTTGTTGCTTTTAATGAGTCTTTTGTTTTTGTTTTTGTTTTTGTTTTTGTTTTCGAGTCATAGGATGCCTTTCAACTGTCTAGGACGAGCTTATATCTCTGAAATTATGGCTAAAAGAGGATCACAATATTGAGATGATTTTAAATGGTATTCTTTGGTTAATTGAGATATATGAAAAGCATATGCATGAGTAGTGGATACGGATTCGTGACCTTGGTACAGAATATGAGCATGTTAAGATGAGTTTTGATTCATAAAAACCCATGTGAGATATTTGAGCCCATGTTCCTTTTTCTTGGAGTGAAAATGAAAATATATATTCTTAATTTCTTGGCGATGTTTTGATGATCTCATTATTCTTTCATGTTGATTGACTGCTTGCCATAGATTAAGTTTGATGGACTAGAGAATGCTAGAATTCGCTCTTGTGCTTGTTGAGACTTTTATCAATACATGGCCCTGATTCTGGAAAGGATAGAGGCACCCTAGGAATTATCACCATTGCCAAATAAGCCTGTGTCCCCATTTGTGCCCGTCGTGGGACTCCCCTAGATAAACCCCTTTGAGCCTACATTAAGCATTTTTTTTCATCACCCTTAAAATCCTTAACCCTGAACCTTAGTATAGCTACACTCCTACCCTTTGTTCTAAAAACTTAGTGGAGCTATCTTTTGGGGACTTTACTTAAGGATTTGGCATTGAGAATGAAAATTGAGAAGAGGTGAAAGTTCAAGTGTGGGGGTAGACTTGTCCATAAAAAAAATGTATGTGAAAGCCGTGAAAAAGAAATGAAAAAAAAAAAATTGTACATGGCTAGAAAGAAAAAGAAAGAAAGAAAAATGTCTATGGATTTTAGTTCCCCATACTTGGTGAGTTTGGAGTTTGTTTTAAATTGAAGGCCCATTACAGAAAAATTTGGCCTTTGTCCAATTCACTAGAGTTCAAAGGAAGTTTAGAGTGAAGTTAGGGCCCAACATGAAGACATATGGCCCTTTACTTCTATGGGATTATGACGTTTTATATGCCTTGGTGGATTTTTAGAAGTCTCTACATTTACATGATGATAGGAGCATTTTAATGCGACGTTTTAACTGCATTTCCCTACATTTTTTGCGTTATTTCCTTAATAAAACTCTGTTTAGGAAAGTTTCCATTCTTCGATTGGGAAAGTTCCTATTTGTAGAAAGTTTCTATTTTGTAGTTTCTATTTTTCATTTTTGGAAAGTTTCCATTTTCAGTTTAGGAAAGTTGCCATTTTTCATTTTAGGAAAGTTTCTATTTTTCTTACTAGTTTCTATTTTCAGGACCTCGGAGCTAAAAAGTGGAAATGAACTCACAAATGGAAAGAGGAGCTCGCCAATGTTGGAAGGAGACAAAATGAGATACAAAGGGCTGCATAAATAAGCTGAAAAGAAGAAATGAAGTTTTCCTGGTTCAACCAGGAAATCCTGTTTCAACCAGGAAACCTTGTCCAGAAGAGGAAACCCTGCCAAAACAAGACTCTTGAGTCAACCAAGAAAGGAAAGCAGAAAAATGAAGTGTCATGGCATTGAAAGAAGCTTCTTGAAGACATTAGAAGATGACATGGCTTGAAGGTGACGCACAAAGGCCCAAGAACTCTCAAGAGGTTATGGATTTCGGCAAATGGATAAAGGCCCATGGAAATTAGGGTTTGTGACACATGAGAGATATTTTTGGAGAATATATATGTGTTTGCCGTAAAATACAAAGAGGAAAAGGAGGAGGCAACATGAAAATCTGAAAATATAATTGAAGATTTTGATTGGAGTAATTCAAGGGAGATTTTTAAGGGCAAAGAGATATTCTTGGAAGATTTAAATGTGATTTTTGGCCGAAAATGGTGAAGCAAATCAGCATTTATTTATGGAATTTCGGCAATTACTTTCCCAAGGATATTTGTGGCCGAAATTGGTGAAGCAAATCAGAATTTATTTATGGAATTTCGGCAATTACTCTCTCCTAAGATATTCTTGGCCGAAATTAATGAAGAAAATCAGAAAATCCTTATATAATTTCGGCAAGGATATATATTAAAGGAATTTAGGGAATTAATTTGGAGAGTTTTGATTGGTTAGATGACACACCAAGGCTTACTTGGCATTCTACGATTGGTTGGACCACATCACAAGGCTTACTTGGCATCATACCATTGGTTGAAGTGATGTGGAAATTTCTGATTGCTTGGAGAACCCTACCGTGCCCCTATATATTCTCCCCTTTTCTCAACGTCAGGGGTTCCTCTCCCCCATACAATTTACACTTTAGAAAAAAATCAGAAAATCTTCTTAGCATAGCCGTGAGTTTCTCCATCCTCTAGTCATCTCCACGAGTTCAAGCAAGGCCAAGGGAGAAGAAGCATAGCCGTGAGCATCCATCATCCATCTCCAACCTTGAAGCTAGCTTTCGAGATTCAAGAGACCACCACATCAATCGTTCATCACCATCTCCATCTCACGGTGTAATCCGATTCTCCTTTGTAACCTTTGCTTTGAATTTCGTTGGTTATGAACTAGTTGACATATGTGTTTGAACAAATATTAATTTCTGGAATTTTATGATTAATTGAGAATTTTCAGATTCATATATTGTGATTCGAGAGTTGCTTATGTGAGTTTGTTTAATTAAATTTGCGTTATAGATAACTTTTGTATTTTAATCTTATGTGGTTGCAAACACTTAGGGTTTTGATATGAATGATGCTAGGTTTAAGAGCATGAAATCGACTTTTCGTTTTGTGTAAACTTGAATCAAAGTAGTAAAGGTTTTGTACAAAGATCGAATTTAATTAAAGAGAATTGCAATTAGGTGGACTTTTCCATACTAAGTTGTACACTTGAGTTGATAGCCTTTCTCTATGTGTAATGCGTTAAACATGACATGATTGACTAGCTTTCTAGGGTTTGATTGCATGTTTGATAGGATTAATCTAGGTGCTTTCGCTTAGGTTAATTAGCATTGAAAAGTAAAAAATGGGAATTCATTTGCTTTCGAATGTTTCACATGATCAACTCGTTTCTCATGACTTAGATGAACAATATTAGGGTTTGAGTCAATTTTAATCATATGTTTCGATTTTGATCTTTGTTCTCTCATTCCATTCGTATTTTTATGTTTTTGCATTTTAATTGTTTTGTTAACTTAGTTTTATTTTCGAAAAACCAAAAACAAAATCCCCCCTTTTCGTGTACAATGTTTATAGTTGTGAATATCTTTGTGAATATTATACTTTGTTTTAATTTTAATTGTTTAATTGTTTGACAATGACAGGTGTACCCTCAATCCCCGGAATAGAACGATCCCTATTTGCTTATACTACTAACGATATTTATAGGGTTAAATTGTGCGCTTCCTTTCGGGCACATCACATGAGCTCTGCTAGGTTTTTAGGACACTTTGTTAAATTCCTTATCCTTTGTTTCTTAAAACCTTGAGCCATGGCCCAATTACAACCTTTGAGAAGACCTTCTTAATCCTTAAGATGGGACAGCCCTTGATGTGGAGATGAGTTACAAGAGTTGAACATATGGCTTGGGTCCATCTGTGCAAGTAGTTGGTACCTTTCATGAGATCTTTAAAAGAAAAATATACATGTGCTTTCGTTTCATATAATATGTGATATACTTGCTATCTTTCACATATATTTGAGTGTATAAGCTTTTAAGCATTGCCTTGAATTCTGAGAGAAGAAAGAGTGGATATGCCTTGTGAGAATTGAATCAAACTTGTTTGAAACATGCTTGACAGAACCCATCACCATTGTTACAACCAAGTCCTACTTGTGTGTGTGAAGATTATGTGTTTTAATTAACCCTCGAATGCTTAAACATTGATTCTTGGTTGAGTGCAAATCTTGGTGTTGTGAAAGTAAGAGATTGCTGAGACAAAAAGTTGAAGGGCAATAGAGTCATTGTTTGTGTAGAGTCTTTAAATTTTCGTTGAGTCTTAGTTGAGTCTTTTTGTGATTTTGCTAAGGGACTATGATAGGAGCATTTTAATGCGACGTTTTACTTGCTTTTCCCTGCATTTTCTGCGTTATTTCCTTAATAAAACCCTGTTTAGGAAAGTTTCCATTCTTTGATTGGGAAAGTTCCTATTTGTAGAAAGTTTCTATTTTTGTAGTTTTTATTTATCATTTTTAGTAAGTTTCCATTTTTAGTAGTTTCTATTTTCAGGTCCTTGTCACAAATGAGCTGAAACGAGCTCACAAATGGAGAGAGAAGCTAGCCAACGTTGGAGGGAGACAAGATGAAGTACAAAGGGAAGCACAAATGAGCAGAAATGAAGAAATGAAGCTTTCCTGGTCCAACCAGGAAACCCTGTCCAGAAAAGGAAAGCTTGCCAAAACAAGACTCTTGAGCCAACCATGAATGGAGATCGAATTAATGAAGTGACATGGCATGTTTTTTTTTAAATTTTTGACATTTTTCACTTTTTTTTTTGTATTTTTAAATTTTTGACATTTTTCACTTTTTTTTTTGTATTTTTCAATATATGTGACTCAAAATATGACTCAAGATAAAAGTGTAAATCCCTTGCAAAAGCTAAGTGTGGGGGAATTTGATAGGAGCATTTTAATGCGACGTTTTAACTGTTATTTCCCTATATTTTCTGCGTTATTTCCTTAATAAAACTTTGTTTAGGAAAGTTTCCATTCTTCGAATGGGAAAGTTCCTAATTGTAGAAAGTTTCTGTTTTGTAGTTTCTATTTTTCATTTTTAGAAAGTTTCCATTTTAGTTTAAGAAAGTTTCCATTTCTTATTTTAGAAAGCTTCTATTTTCAGGTTTTTGGAATAAATAAGCAGAATTGAGTTCATAAATGGAACGAGAAGTTTCATGAAGATGACATGGCAAGGAGAGAATCAAGGAAGAGTTTTTTTAAAAAAAGGAAAATATATTTTCCTTGGGGATTAAATTTGCCGTGTAATACTTAAGGAAAAACAAGGTGACAACGTGAGAATTGAAGATGATTAATTGAGGATTTCAAGGAAAGATTTTCTTGGGAGACTTTTATGGAAAGAAATATTGTTGGAGGAATAATTTGGTGTGATTGCCAACGTGAAAATCAGAAATAATCAAGGAGATGACGCCAAGAGAGATTCAAGGGAGATATTTATGGAAGGAAAATATGTGTGCACCCAGGAAAAGCTAAAAAGGTGTCTAGATTCATCCCTAAATTCCCTAAAGGAATGTTGGCCGAAATTCATGAAGAAAATCAGAATAATTTCAAGGAAATTCGGCAATTAAATATTAGGGAGGTATTTTAGAGAATTATGATTGGTTGGAACACATCACAAGGCTTACTTGGCATTCTATGATTGGTTGGACCACATCACAAAGCTTACTTGGCGAATTCCTATTGGTGGACGCTATGTGGAAATTTCTGATTGCTTTGTGAACCCTAGCCGTGCTCCTATATATACCCACCTCTTTGACGTTGAGAAGGGTTCCTCTCCCCCATACAATTTACACTTTAGAAAAAAATCAGAAAATCTTCTTAGCATAGCCGTGAGTTTCTCCATCCTCTAGTCATCTCCATGAGTTCAAGCAAGGCCAAGGGAGAAGAAGCATAGCCGTGAGCATCCATCATCCATCTCCAACCTTGAAGCTTGCTTTCGAGATTCAAGAGACCACCACATCAATCGTTCATCACCATCCCATCTCACGGTGTAATCCGATTCTCCTTTGTAACCTTTGCTTTGAATTTCGTTGGTTATGAACTAGTTGACATATTTTGAACAAATATTAATTTCTGGAATTTTTATGATTAATTGAGAATTTTCAGATTCATATTATTGTGATTCGAGAGTTGCTTATGTGGGTTTGTTTAATTAAATTTGCGTTATAGATAACTTTTGTATTTTAATCTTATGTGGTTGCAAACACTTAGGGTTTTGATATGAATGGTGCTAGGTTTAAGAGCATGAAATCGACTTTTCGTTTTGTGTAAACTTGAATCAAAGTAGTAAAGGTTTTGTACAAAGATCGAATTTAATTAACGAGGATTGCAATTAGGTGGACTTTTCCATACTAAGTTGTACACTTGAGTTGATAGCCTTTCTCTATGTGTAATGCGTTAAACATGACATGATTGACTAGCTTTCTAGGGTTTGATTGCATGTTTGATAGGATTAATCTAGGTGCTTTCGCTTAGGTTAATTGGCATTGAAAAGTAAAATATGGGAAATTGTTTGCTTTCGAACGTTTCACATGATCAACTCCTTTCTCATGACTTAGATGAACAATATTAGGGTTTGAGTCAATTTTAATCATATGTTTCGGATTTTGATCTTTGTTCTCTCACTCCATCTTTGTATTTTTATGTTTTTGCATTTTAATTGTTTTGTTAACTTAGTTTTATTTTCGAAAACCCAAAAACAAAATCCCCCCTTTTCGTAAATAATGTTTATACTTGTGAATATCTTTGTGAATATTATACTTTTTTTAATTTTAATTGTTTAACTGTTTGACAATGACAGGTGTACCCTCAATCCCCGGAATAGAACGATCCCTACTTGCTTATACTACTATGATATTTTTAGGGTTAAATTATGCGCTTGCTTTCAGGCGCATCACCAACTGAAACGTCTCCTTTATGGCCTTAACTCCTCTCATAATGGGGAAATTCCTTTAATTTCCAAGCTGAAACGTCTTTCTCTTATTTATTTTTCCAGCTGAAACATCTTTTTCTTTTATTCCTCAACTGAAAACGTCTTTTCTCCTTTATTCCCCAACTGAAAACGTCTTTCTCTTATTTATTTTCCAGCTGAAACGTCTTTCTCTTTTATTCCTCAACTGAAAACATCTTTTCTCCTTTATTTCCCTTCTTCATTGCTTGGTCAAATATCTTAATGCTTTATTTTATTACTCCATCATTGCTGTTTCCAAGAGTTCAACCAGGCAACGTTTCCTACAACAAGCAGGAGAATATCAGAATTTTATAGAGAAAATAAAGGGAAATTAAAATGTAAAGACCGCAAAAATAGTTGACAGTTAGGAATCCTGATCCAGCTAGGATTTTTCATGAATTTTACTTTTTCCGCCTATTTCACTCCAAACACTCAACAAGACTTTCAAAATGACTTAATGACTCAAAACACTAAACTAAGGGAGAAATAAGGCTAAAATGAGGCACATAATTAATAATATTGTCACACTTTTTTGCTCCTATCATTAGTTAATTAATTACTTAGGTTGTTATTTATATTATTGAATACGAATTTTTATTGTGAGTTGTAAATTAAAGAAGGAATAGGTGAAGTCGTGTTTATTAATATTGGCCTAAACCCCTTATTGGTACCTAGTTCAGGTCTCTTAAGGTTGAGGGCGGCCTTTATTAACATTCATTGAACTGTCTTCACACTTAGGACCTTTTTCATCCAAGTAAGTATAGCCTATGTGGGATGGTGTCTAGGAAGGGGACAACGCTCATGACTGGTTCTTGAATTCAGAAGTGCTTACAAATGGGCCTAAACCACATTGTGGGAGTAGCTCATGCCAAAATGGATTCTATCTCTCGTGGTCGCCCTCCCCTACCTGGCCATTTCAGTAAGGTTGCCCAAAGGATGTAGGAGGGACTTTGTGTCTAGACGACTATACTTGGGCCGCACGTCCTCTTGATTTACCACTTGAAATTTAATTCGAAATCAATGGTATTTATAACAAACGAAAATGTTGTGATTCACTAAGGTATATTGGATTAAACATAGTCTTGAAAAGGGTAGCTGTTTCAGTCCCATTGCACATCGAGACTCCCTGTTCCCGTACCTAAGTGTTGAAAATAATTGTAAAGAAAAGGAAAGAATAGAAATATTTTGTAATTAAATTCGTAAAAAAAAAAAAAAAAAAAAAAGAGAAAACGAAAAAAGAAAAAAAAAAAAAAAAGTTGTGACGTTTGTTTGTAGTCTTGTTTGAAAGTTTTGTACAAAATGTGTCTAATCTTGTTAAACAAAAGAAGAGAAAAGAATTACTTGTAAATATCGTTAAATTCTTGATTGTTATAAGTATGTAAACTCGTATGAGTAGATAAGGGCCCTTTTGTTAATATTGGCCTTAACCCTTCATTAGTGCCTTTCTGAGGTCTTATGAGGTTGAGGGCGGCTTTTATTAGCATTTGGAGAACTGTCTAACACATGAGTTATTTCCAAGCTGAGTAAGGGGCATATAGATGGTGTCTTAGGTTGAGACCCTGGGTGATGGGTTCAAATTGGATCTCAGAGATACTACAGACTGTGCCTAAACCACAATGTGGGAGTAGCCGATAGGGGCCTAAACCTCAATGAGGGAGTAGCCTCCGTAGTGTCACCAAAATGAGTCCTCCCTCTCACTTACCTCTTAATCTGGCCATCTAGCCTTCTGAAACAAAGGAAAGCAACTTATGTCTAGGCGACTATCCCTAGATCGTATCTCACCAATAGTAGTGGTTTCTATTGGGCTCGACTTACAACTTGTAATCAACTGAGATATTAACTTCATTTGTAAAGATAATAATACACTTGAACATAACCTCCACTTGTAAATTGTGTTGTTTTGTACATTTTATACTTGTATAAACGTCTTTTGTAGTATAGTTGTAAAGTTTGTGGTTATTTTGTAATTTATATTTCTCTTTATACTTGTATAAATTCGTGAATAGTAATTCGTAAATAGTGACTTTCTTGTATAAATCATAAATTTGTATTTCTTTTATTGTACAGTCTACTAACTTCTCTAACTGTTAATGTTGTTCAGGATTTCTATGAATGACCGAGCCTTTTAGACCCTCTACAATAAAGGAAATTGAAGCAAGGCTCGCTCGTTTGAAGAATCCTTCACTTCTTGAGTACACAAGCCCTTCCCCTTCAACATACAAAGAGTACACATTTAACGAGCAAGGGAAGCGGATTTACTCTTCTGAGGAGTCTACATCACCTACACCGAGTCCATCTCCTCCTTCACGTTCACCTTCACCTGTGGTTTCGTCCAACTCTACACCACCACCTGAAGAAGTCAAGGAAGAGAGAATGGCATCTATTAGGGAACTCTCCACAGCAACTGTTGAAGGAGGACCTCCTTCAGGCATCGTTTACCCTGCCCCTGCTGCAGGAAGACAAGCAGAGTTTGAGCTTAAGAGTGGATTGTTGCACAAGCTCCCTATGTTCCATGTCCTCAATATGGAGGACGCCAACAAGCATATCAGAGAGTTTCAGTCTGTGTGTGCTAACATGCAACCACAAGGAGCAGATGAAAACATTATGAAGATGAAGGCATTTTCGTTCTCCTTAGCTGACAGAGCCAAAGACTGGCTATATGAGCTTCCTGCTGGGCGTATCACATCATGGGAAACAATGAGGAAGGCCTTCTTGGAAAAATACTTCCCAGCTTTCAAGGTCATCACACTCAGGAAGAAGCTCAGTGGCATAGAGCAGGCCCATGATGAATCCTATGCTGCCTACTACGAGAGGTTCAACTCCCTTCTTGCACAATGTCCTCAACATCAGATGAAGGATGAGACCCTACTTACATGTTTCTACGAAGGACTCTTACCCTTGGAAAGGCAAATGCTTGATGCTGCACCTGGAGGAGCTTTTGTGGATAAGTCACCTGCGGTTGGGAAGGAACTTATAGCTAATCGTGCCCTAAACTCCCAACAATATGAGGGGGTAGGACACTCTACTCGTAGGGTGCATGAGATGAGCAAGAATACGGCCATTGAAGACCAACTGAATAAGCTTACTCTCCTCATGAACCAAGTGGTAAGTTCAAAGGGACCAAGTGCAACAATAGCTTGTGGGGTATGCTCTATGCAAGGGCATGTTACAGATCAGTGCCCTCAACTTAATGACAATGGAGGATGGGAATCTGCAAATGCTGTTGGAGGATATCAAGGAGGCTATCAGGGAGGATCTCAACGTCCTAGGCATGACCCTTATTCTAATACTTACAACCCAGGATGGAGGGACCATCCCAACTTCAAGTGGACCAACAACGAAAACGTTCAGAATCCTCTTGGTGGGAACTTCCAACGTCCTCAAGGGCCTTCATTCCAAGGATCATCTTTTCAAAGGCCTTACATGCCTCCCCCACAGAACTCAGGACCTTCAATGTCTCACTAATGCAAAACGTTGGAAGCCTTGACTAGCTCTACACAAGCCTTGACAAACTCTACTCAAGCATTGATTCAAGGACAACAGACCCATACTAAGGACATTGCAGACCTTAAGAAGCAAATGGGCCAAGTTGTGGACTTCATGAGCAAGATTCATGAGACTGGGAAGCTTCCTAGTGTCACAATACCTAACCCTAAGGGTAATGTGGAGAATGCATCAGTTGTGACTACAAGGAGTGGAAGACCATTTGTGGATCAACCCAAGCAACCCAAGAAGGCCCAAGTGAGCATAGAGATTGAGGAAGACCAAGAACCCACCAAGTTGGGTATTGAGAAGGACCCTGCAACGTCCAAGGAAGAGACCAAGGCGTCCTCACCTTTAAAGGCAAAACCGGAAATTAGAGGTAGTAATTCTAACTTATCAAATTTGGTTATTACTAACCCTTCTTCTTCTTGCATGCCCTTCCCACGCAGGTTTGCCCAATCTAAGAAGGATGAAAGTGACCAAGCTATCTTGGAAACTTTCAAGAAGGTGCAAGTGAACTTACCCCTCCTAGAGGCCATCAAGCAAGTCCCTAAGTATGTCAAGTTTCTCAAAGAGCTTTGCACTACTAGGAGAGTAAACCGTGAAAAGGAGGTGGTAAAGGTAAGTGAGAATGTCTCCGCCTTGATTCAGAGGAAAATTCCTCCAAAGTGTAAGGATCCTGGAAGCTTTACTATTCCGTGTACTATTGGTAACTCTAGATTTAAGAATGCCATGCTAGACCTAGGTGCATCTGTTAATGTTATGCCCTATTCTGTTTATGAAACCCTAGGTCTAGGGGAACTTAAATCTGACAATGTTATCATTTAGTTAGCTGACAGATCCAATGCATATCCTAGAGGTTTGTTGGAGGATGTGCTTCTACAGGTTAACCATCTTATCTTCCCAGCTGATTTTTATGTGTTAGAAATGGAGGACTCCCCTGTGAGTTCCACTCCATTGCTTTTGGGACGTCCTTTCTTAAGGACAGCTCGGATGAAGATTGATGTGTATGCAGGCTCTCTCACAATGGAATTCGATGGTGACGTTATAGGCTTCAACATTTTTGAAGCCATGAGGTATCCTCTTGATGAAAGTGATTGCTATTCTATTGACATTTTGGATGATCTTGCACAGAAAATGTTTGATGTCATGAATGAGGATACCTTAGCCACGACACTTGCACATGGAGTAGGTTACACAAAAGGTGGCGTCACTATCTCAGAGGAGGAATTGAAGGACACTTGTGAAGGAAAGATCATTGAAAACGTCTCCTTCCTTGAGGCATCCCCCTATATAGGTAAGTCTATCTCTCCCTTGTCCATTCCGTTATCTGCTAACAAGACTTTACCTTCAGTGGTCCAGGCCCCAGAACTTGAGCTAAAACCTCTTCCGGACCATTTGAAGTATGTCTACTTAGGGGACAAGGAGACCTTATCAGTAATTGTGTCCTCTGCACTGACGACTCCACAAGAAGAGAAGTTGGTGGAAATGCTGAAGCAACACAAGACCGCCATAGGATGGACATTGGCGGACATCAAGGGAATCAGCCCTACAACTTGCGTCCATAGGATACTTCTAGAGGAGGGGTCTAAACCCACTAGAGAGGCTCAACGTCATCTCAACCCTCCAATGATGGAAGTTGTGAAGAAGGAGGTTATCAAACTCCTTGATTGTGGGGTAATCTACCCCATTTCAGACTCCAAGTGGGTCTCCCCAATTCAGGTCGTGCCCAAGAAATCTGGGATCACTGTGGTAAAGAATGCTGAGAACGAACTGGTGCCCCAAAGGACAGTCACAGGCCACAGAGTATGCATTGACTATAGAAGGCTCAACGCAACCACAAGGAAAGATCACTTTCCTCTGCCATTCATTGATCAGATGCTTGAGCGCCTAGCTGGACATGACTATTATTGCTTCTTGGATGGCTACTCAGGCTACAATCAAATTGCCATAGCCAATGAAGATCAAGAGAAGACAACCTTCACTTGCCCCTTTGGGACGTTTGCCTATCGACGTATGCCCTTTGGACTTTGCAACGCTCCAGGTACCTTTCAGAGGTGCATGGTAAGTATCTTTTCAGATTATATTGAGAAAATCATAGAGGTATTCATGGATGACTTTTCAGTTTTTGGAAAGAATTTTGATGATTGTCTTAGTAATCTGGAGATCATTTTGAAACGTTGCATGGACACTAACCTTGTCTTAAACTGGGAAAAATGCCATTTTATGGTTAAGCAAGGAATAGTTCTAGGACATATTGTCTCTGCTAGGGGTATAGAGGTTGATAAAGCCAAGGTGGATATTGTGCGTCACTTACCCTCTCCCACTTCTGTGAGAGAGATTCGTTCTTTACTTGGCCATGCAGGTTTTTATAGAAGGTTTATCAAGGACTTCTCCAAGATTTCGAGACCTTTATGCCAACTACTCCAGAAGGATGTGACGTTTCACTTTGATAGGGAATGTCAAGAAGCTCTTGACAAGCTTAAGGAGTTGTTGACGTCTGCCCCATCATGTTACCTCCGGATTGGTCCTTGCCCTTTGAGTTGATGTGTGATGCCTCTGACTATGCAGTTGGAGCTGTTTTGGGGCAAAGGAAGGACAAACGACCTTATGCCATCTACTACGCCTCAAGGACTCTGAATGAAGCACAGATGAACTATTCCACCACAGAAAAAGAGCTCCTTGCAGTTGTCTTTGCCCTTGAAAAGTTTCGCTCTTACTTACTTGGTACCAAGGTTATTATATATACTGACCATGCAGCTTTGAAGTACTTGATGACCAAGAAGGAGGCGAAACCAAGACTGATTAGATGGATACTACTCTTGCAAGAATTTGATGTGGAAATCAAGGACAAGAAGGGTAGTGAAAATGTGGTAGCTGACCACTTGAGTCGTTTGGTCCATGCAGAAGACCCTCTCCCTCTAGTGGAGACGTTTCCAGATGAGCAGCTCTTTGGACTTCAGGTAAGTGAACCATGGTATGCAGATATTGTGAATTACATTGTTTCTAGAAAGATTCCTGATACCATGTCACGTGCTCATAAGGATAGGCTTAAGAAAACTGTTAAGCAATATGTTTGGGATGAACCTTATCTATGGAAATATTGCTCTGATCAACTGATTAGGAGATGTGTACCTGAACATGAACATAATGCCATACTTTCTTTTTGCCATTCTAAAGCATGTGGGGGTCACTTTGGGTCTAAGAAGACTGCATTTAAGGTGCTAGAATCTGGGTTCTATTGGCCAACATTGTTTAGGGATGCACATGCCCATTGTTTAACTTGTGATAAATGCCAAAGAACAGGAAATCTAGGTCCTAGAGATCAAATGCCATTGTCTAAAATCATAAATGTCGAAATATTTGATGTCTGGGGTATAGATTTCATGGGACCTTTCCCATCATCTTTTGGGTTTCTCTATATCTTACTTGCAGTGGACTATGTTTCCAAATGGGTGGAAGCAAAGGCCACTAGAACTAATGACTCTAAGGCTGTTGCAGATTTTATCAAGTCTAACATCTTTAGCAGGTTTGGAATGCCTAGAGTTCTCATTAGTGATGGTGGATCCCACTTTTGCAATCGGACGATTGAGGCTCTCTTGAAGAGATATGATGTGACACATAAGGTTTCTACACCTTATCACCCCCAAACTAGTGGGCAGGCCGAGGTCTCCAACCGTCAGATTAAGGGAATATTGGAGAAGACTGTGAACCCTAACAGGAAAGACTGGTCCTTGCGTTTAGAGGATGCTTTGTGGGCTTACAGAACTGCATACAAAACTCCCATAGGTATGTCCCCATATCGAATTGTCTATGGCAAACCTTGCCATTTACCTGTGGAGTTAAAGCACAAAGCTTGGTGGGCTGTGAAGCAGTTCAACATGGATATTGATGCAGCTGGGCTTCATAGGAAGTTGCAATTGCAAGAGTTAGAGGAGATTAGGAATGATGCCTTCGAAAGTGCTAAGATTTACTAGGACAAGACTAAGGCATTCCATGATAAAATGATTCGAAGGAAGACTTTTGTTGTGGGCCAAAAAGTTCTTCTCTTCCATTCTCGTCTCAAACTCTTCCCAGGTAAACTTCGTTCTCGTTGGATTGGGCCTTTTGTTATCACTAATGTGTTCTCCCATGGAGCTATGCAGATAAAGAGTGAACAAACAGGTAACGAGTTCAAAGTGAATGGCCATCGCTTGAAGCCTTACTATGAGGCATTTGTGGAACATGAAGTGGAAGCTATACCCCTCCAAAACGTTCCAAACCCTGAGGATTAAATGGAGGTACAAGTCTAGGCTGAAAGACTATAAACATTAAGCGCTGCTTGGGAGGCAACCCAATTCCGAAGTAGCTGTGGAGGAGTCGTCAACGCAGATTTGCTTTCTCTTTCCCTTTTACTTCTCCAATTTTCCTTTTGATTTTAGTAGTCATTTTCGTAATTCTCTACCCTATATGCTTAAGTGTTTCATTGCATGCTTATTCTTGATTACATTGAGAACAATGCAATATTTAAGTGTGGGGGAAGGGATTTACACTTTTGTTTTGAGTCATATATTGAAAAATACAAAAAAAAAAAAAAATTTGAAAAATGTCAAAAATTTAAAATTTTTCGTTGCTTTTGTTTTTGTTTTGAGTCTTAGGATGCCCTTTCAACTGTCTAGGATGATTCTATATCTCTGAAATCACGATTAAAAGAGGATCACAAAATTGAGATGATTTAAACACAGTATTCTTTGGTTAATTGAGATATATGAAAAATGCATGCATGTGTAGTGGATATGGATTTCGAAACTTTGGTACAGAATATGAGCATGTTAGGATGAGTTTTGATTCATATGTTCATGTGAGATATTGAGCCATGTCCCTTTTTCTTGGAGTGAAAATGAAATAGATATTCTTAATTTCTTGGCGATGTTTTGATGATCTCATTATTCTTTCATCTTGATTGACTACTTGCCATAGATTAAGTTTGATGGACTAGAGAATGCTAGAATTCACTCTTGTGCTTGTTGAAACGTTATATCAATACATGGCCTTGATTCTGGAAGGGATAGAGGCACCCTAGGAATTACCACCATTGCCAAATAAACATGTGTCCCCAATTGTGCCCGTCGTGGGACTCCCCTAGATAAGCCCCTTTGAGCCTACATCAAGCCTTTTCATTCATCACCCTTAAAACCCTTAACCATGAAGCTTAGCATAGTTACAACCCTACCCTTTGTTCTAAGAACTTAGTGGAGCTATCTTTTGAGACATACTACGTGGGTTTGGTGCTAAGGATGAAAATTGAGAAGAGGTGAAAGTTCAAGTGTGGGGGTAGACTTGTCCATAAAGAAAAAAAAATATATGTGAAAGCCGTGAAAAATGAAAAGAAAAAAAAAATTGTGTACGGCTAGAAAAGAAAAGAGAAAAATATTTATGGATTTTAGTCCCCCATACTTAGTGATTTTGGAGTCTGCTTTGAAATGAAGGTCCACTATAGAAAAATTTGGCCTTTGTCCATTCCACTATAGTTAAAGGGAAGTTTACAATGAAGATTGGGCCCAACATGAAGACATTAGGCCCCTTTTATGTTACCTCTAGGGAAAGTGACGTTTTTGCAATGCCTTGGTGGATTTCTTGAGGTCTCTACATCTACATGTGCTCTGCTAGGTTTTTAGGACACTTTGATAAATCCTGACCTTTCGTTTCCTTAAACCTTGAGCCTTAGCCCCATTACAACCCTTGAGAAGACCTTCTTGATCCTTAAGATGGGACAGCCCTTGATGTGGAGATGAGTTACAAGAGTTGAACCTATGGCTTGGGTCCATCTGTGCAAGTAGTTGGTATCCTTCATGAGATCTTTAAAAGAAATTTATACATGTGCTTTCGTTTCTTACATTATGTGATATACTTGTTATCTTTCACATATACTTGAGTGTATAAGCTTTTAAGCATTGCCTTGAATTCTGAGAGAAGAAAGAGTGGATATACCTTATGAGGATTTGAATCAAACTTGTTTGAAACATGCTTAACAGAACCCATCACCATTGTTACAACCAAGTCCTACTTGTGTATGTGTAAATTATGTGTTTCAATTAACTCTCGAATGCTTAAACATTGACTCTTGGTTACGTGCTAATCTTGGTGTTGTGAAAGTAAGAGATTGCTGAGACAAAAAGTTGAAGGGCTATAGAGTCTGTTTCATGTCAAGTCTTTAAATTTTCGTTGAGTCTTAATGTGAGTCTTAGTGTGATTTTGCTAAGGGACTAGCAAAAGCTAAGTGTGGGGGAATTTGATAGGAGCATTTTAATGCGACGTTTTAACTGTATTTCCCTACATTTTCTGCGTTATCTCCTTAATAAAACTCTGTTTAGGAAAAGTTTCCATTCTTTGATTGGGAAAGTTCCTATTTGTAGAAAGTTTCTATTTTTGTAGTTTCTATTTATCATTTTTAGAAAGTTTCCCATTTTTAGTTTAGGAAAGTTGCCATTTTTCATTTTAGGAAAGTTTCTATTTTTCTTACTAGTTTCTATTTTCAGGACCTCGGAGCTAAAAAGTGGAAATGAACTCATAAATGGAAAGAGGAACCTGCGAAAGTCAAGGGGCGCAAAAATGAGAAACAATGAGCCACAGAAATGAGCAGAAATGAAGAAAAGAAGTTTTCCTGGTCCAACCAGGAAACCCTGTCCAGAAAAGGAAAGCTTGCCAAAACAAGACTCTTGAGCCAACCAAGAGTGGAGATCGAATTAATGAAGTGACATGGCATAAAAGTGACGCATGGAGGCCCAAGAACTCTCAAGAATGTAGTGGATTTTCGGCAATTGGATCAAAGGCCCACAAAAGCCCATACAATTAGGGTTTGTGACGCATGATTAAACCCTAGGGAGAGTTTGCCGTCCAAAGCCAAGGGAGAAACAAAGAAAAATGACGTGGATGATAGGAGCATAAAATGCGACGTTTATAATGTTTAAACCCTATATTTTGCTAAGTTATTTCCTTTATCTTGATCAATTTAACTTAGTTAGTGTTTTTCAGGTGAAAATGGAGTTTTAAGGTCCGAAAATGGCTAAGGAAGCATAAGTGGCGCATAAATGGAAAGAAATGAAGAAATGGAAGTTCTCCCAGTTTGACTAGGAAAAGGAATCCTAGTTGGAGTAGGAATCAGAAGCTGACTTGGATTCAAACTCTTAAGTCGCGGAAATTAGAAGTTCTACTTGAACAGGGAAACCCAATTCTACTCAGATAAGGAATCCTAGTGTGATAAGGAGTCCCTGTTGGATAAGGATTACTCAAGAAGGTTCCGGAAGAGTGTGGAAGCATCTCAGAAAAGGAAGCAGTATTCAACTAGGAAACCTCCTTGCATATGGAGTTCTACTCATACTAGGAGAGCTTGGGAACGTTCATGAAGTATCTAGAAGTCTCAAGAAGATCATATGCCGTGCACATGGAAGAGAAAGCAACAAGGAATTCGGATTTCAAAGCAATGTGGAGTTTGGATTTCTAGTTGAGTATGGATTGGAATTGCCGTGAGATTTTTGAAGGTTCTAGGGAGTTCTTGACGTTTCATTCTTCAACAAGGCGTGGAAGACATGTGGGAGGCATGTGATGCAAGGGAAAACCGAATTAGACTTAAGTTGTGCTTTAAAAGACAAATCCATTACAGATTCGGATTACTGCCTGTGCAGATCAGTCAACTTCAACGGAGTGTCAAAAATCGTTCAGAGCTCAGAAAATTATGATCTTTATATGGTTGGAAAGATACAGATGTCTAGTTTCCAGAGATTTTTACAGCTCATGAATAGCTATTTTCTAGAGGAAGTTATGGCCGTTTTAGTGGACTGAGGTCAATCCTGCCGGAAATCTGTTTCGTGAGAAAGAAGTCCTAAATCAACATAAACTAAGAGAAACCAAGTAGAAACGAATTGGGAGTGCCTTGAGACGTTCTCCTATATATACCTTGTGTATTAGACGTTTCAAGGTTCAGAATTTTCTCCACAATTTCGTATTCTCACTTGTTCTCTCTAGTTTTCAGGTTTTCGCAATCTTCAAGGAGCAAGGCCGTGACCATCCATCTTCCTAGCCGTGATCAACACTTGTGCGACACCTTGGAGCTGCTTTGGACCTTGGGACGTGACTAAGGGTTGTTCATACCATCATCTTCTCATGAGTTTTCACGGTTTTGGCTTTCTTGTAGTTAGAATTTCTGCTTTGGAATTTCTGTTGTTTAAACCGAAACTATGATGTGACAAACTGATTTTTGGATGCAATTTAGATAGTTCTTTTCATGTTTGATGTGTTTATGTGTTCTTGATCTTTGTTGATTGCCGAATTGATAGAATAATAATCTGGTTTTATGCTTCATTACATGTTAATGATTTACTAAGTCTGACAAACAATTAGGATGACTTGCATGTAATTTGCTAGTAATTAGGGTTGATGCTTTGTGAACCTTAATTCAAATAAGTAGTAAAGGCTTGCTTTGAGTCGAAATCAGATTATGCATGTGATGAATTGACTTGCTTTGAGTGCTTGGATTTGCATGTTCATCAATTCTTTCTTGAACTTAATGATTTGAAAACGGATTTTCAACGTATGTGTGATGTCTACTTTTCGAAATAAATTGGTCTAATGCTTTGCTATTTCGATTAACATAAGAAAGAAAGTTAAAAGGGACATTGGTTGCTTTGATCTTTGTGTCTTGATTGATGGTGTTCTTGGTAATTAATAAAGATTAAAGAATGCATGAAAATATTGATCTTGATTAGTTCTTGATGAATTGTTTTCCAAAAATTCTTCTTTTCCCACCTTTGTATAGTAACGTTTTTGTTCTTTATTGTTTTCTGAAAATTTATGTTTTCAATCTTCAAAAACTCCCCCTATCTTTATGTTTTCTTGTTTGTGTAAATAAATAAAATTAACTTAGATTTTTAGGTAGTATGTTAACCTAGTTAAATAAAATAATAAAATAAAAAAAATAATATAAAAAAAATGTTTTTAAATTCGTGAATAGTGTCTCCGTGAATAGTAAATATGTGTTTGTTTTTAGTTTTAGTGTTTTTTAGGAGTTTGTTATGAGTTTGTTAGGGTCTCCTTGTTTTTAGGGATGTCTTCCTTAATTTTAGGGATTTGCTCCTAATTTTTAGGAAAAGTTGTTAGAGTTAGTTTTGACTTAGTATTTTGTGTTTGACTTGGTAAATAATTTGTTTTCTTAATAATTAAGTTATCTTAATCTTTGTTGTATATGGATTTCTAATGTGATATGGATTTGTAAAATGTATTTAAGTAGGAGTAGGATTTCTAAACCCATTCTAACTTGGTTTTCTTTGTTTCTTTCGAATTCTATGTCTTTATATATACTTGTATATTTTGTTTTTCTCTCATTCTTTGTCTTCTAAATTCGTGATACATGTATGTATGCTTGCTCTCTAATTCTTGATTCTAATTTTATGCATGCTTGTAACTTGTAAATTCTAACTTTCGTGGAAAATTGTAAATGTTCTTCTAATTTCGTAAACTTGTATATTCTTCTCTTTAATTTTGTTTCACATGTTAGCACCCTCAATCCCCGGTTTAGAACGATCCCTGCTTACTCTATACTAACGCTCGACATTTTCAGGGTTTAAATTATGCGCTTCCTTTCGAGCGCATCAATTTTTGGCGCCGTTGCCGGGGATTGAAAAGTCTTCATGTGATGAAAACGCCACTAAGGTATGATTTTGGTAAGGGATTATGACTTATGATGGAATAGGTGAAGTCTCTTTTGTTAGTATTAGCCTTAACCCCTTATGAGTACCTGATTCAGGTCTCTTAAGGTTGAGGGTGGCTTTTATTAACACTTGAAAAATGTCTTGCACTTAGGACTTTTCTTATCTAAGTAAGTATAGCCTATGTGGGATGGTGTCTAGGAAGGGGACAACGTTCATGACAGGTTTTTTTTTCCAGAAGTGCATTCAAATGAGCCTAAACCACTATGTGGGAGTAGCTCATGCCAAAATGGATTTTACCTCTCTTGTTCGTCCTCCCCCAACTGGCCATTTCAGTAAGGTTGCCCAAAGGATTTGAGAAGAAATATGTGTGGAGGCAAGGACTTGGGCCGCACGTCCAAAACAATGGTTCATGATGTCTTGTTGAAGTCATATACTTAGACAATTTTCGAGAATAGTTGGGTTTGGTAAGAAGTTGTGCGTCATAATGGACTAGGTGAAATATTCTCTTATTAATACTTGTCAAAGTTTTCTTTATCAAGTAGGCAAACTTTGTTAGCATAGGGTGTCTAGGTTGATTGGATACGAAAAGTGCTAGCAAAGGGTCTCATCCCCTGCTAATCAAGTGAGCTGAGCTCCGCCAAAATCGTTCCTCTACTACCTGGCTCTGTGTGAAAAGAGTAACCAAAAGATAAAGGGAAGGGAGACTTGTATTAAAACTAGAATATTTGGGCCGTGTGTCTAAATCTTGATTCACGATTCCTTATTGGAGTTAACTACTTAAAGATTGTAAAACTTGTAAAACTTGTAAATATATACATTAAATTTTGTTAGTCTTGTATATATCCATACTTGTGACATTTTGTTGTGTGTATTGGAATAAATGGAGGTGCAAGTCTAGGCTGAAAGACTTTAAACATTAAGCGCTGCATGGGAGGCAACCCATTTCAACCGTAGCTGTGGAGAAGCCATCAACGCAGATTTGCTTTCTTGAACTCTTCCTTCTCTTTTATTTTCGTAAATTTTTCTTTGTTTTAGGATTTGTTGCGTTATCTCTTATTCCATGCTTGATTTATGCTTTGCATGCTTTATACTTGTTTATACATTGAGGACAATGCATGATTTAAGTGTGGGGGAAGGGTTTAACGTTTCACTTTGTTTTTAGATAGCTAGTTTTTGTGGTCTAAACAAAAAAAAAAAAAAAAAATGGAAAATATCAGAAAAAGAAAAATTAAAATATTTTCGTCACTTTATTAATAATAATAAAAAAAATTTCGTCACTATTCAAAAAAAAAAAAAAAATTTCTTTTGTTTTTGTTTTGTGATCGAGTCTTAGGATGCCCTTTTAACTGTCTAGGATGAGCTTATATCTCTGAAATTAAGGCTAAAAGAGGATCACAAGATTGAGATAATGTTTGATGATATTCTTTGGTTAATTATGATTTATGAAAAGCATATGAATGTGTAGTAGATATGGTGCATGCGTAACTTTGGTACAGAATATGAACATGTGGAAGATAATTTGTGATTCATAATAACCCTTGTGAGAATTTGAGCCATGTGCCCTTTCTTTTTTGAGTGATTAATGAAAAATGATTATACTCTTATTTTCTTGGCGATGATTTTGTTGATCTCATTATTCTTTCATCTTGATTGATTACTTGCCATAGATTAAGTTTGATGGACTAGAGAATGCTAGAATTCACTGTTATGCTTGTTGAGACGTTTATGATCAATATATGGCCCTGATTCTGGAAAGGATAAAGGTACTTACTTAGGATATTTACCACCATTGCCAAATAAAGCCTGTGTCCCTATTTGTGCCCGTCGTGGGACTCCCCTAGTTTAACCATTTTGAGCCTACATTGAGCCTTTTATTTCATCACCCTCAAAATTCCTTAACCCTTAACCCTAGTATAGTTATATCCGTACCCTTTGTTCTAAAGACTTAGTGGAGCATATTTTTTAGACTTTACTTGGAGTTTTGGCGTCAAGGAAGATTTTTGAAGTCATGAAGAAGTTCAAGTGTGGGGGTAGACTTGTCCATAGAAAGAAATATTGTATGTAATTGCCGAAAGAAGAAAAAATGAAATCGTAAAAAAAAAGAAAGAATATTTCGGCAATTAAAGAAAAAAATATGTGTGTTATTGTTTATGTTTATGGATTTTAGTCCCCTATACTTGGTGAATTTGGAGTTTACTTTGAAGTGAAGGCCCATTGTTGAAAAAAAAAAATTTTTCTTTGTCCAATTCACACTTGTTCAAGAGAAGGTTAGAATGAAGTTTGGGCCCAACATGATGATACTTGGCCTTTTATAAAGCTCTGGAGGACATGACGTTTGCTATGCTTGGTGGATTCGAAATATGGTCTCTCTACATCTACAAGTGCTCTACTAGGTTTTTAGGATACTTTGTGATTTCCTTATCCCTTCGTTTCTTTTAACCTTAAGCCTTGGCCCCATTACAACCTTGAATTGTAAGACCTCTTTGATCCTTAAGATGGGACAGCCTTTGATCTGTGGAGATGAGTTATAACTGTTGAACTTATGGTTTGGGTTCATCTGTGCAAGTAATTGATATCTTTCATGAGATCTTTTGAAAAAAAAAATAATAAGTGCTTTCGTTTCTTATACATATGTGATATACTTGTTATTCTTTCACATATACTTGAGTGATAAGCTTTTAAGCATGAGCCTTGAATCTGAGAGAAGAAAGAGTGATATATCCATGTGAGGTTTGAATCATGACTTGTTTGAAATATGTTAAAGAACCCATCACCATTGTTTACCCCCAAGTCTTACATGCTTATATGTGGATTATATTTTGTAATTAACTCTTGAATATCTTGAAGATGTGATGCTTGGTTACATGCTAATCTTGGTGACTTGAAAGTATGAGATTTCTGAGACAATATGTTAAAGGGCGTAGAAGTCATTTGTGTGTCAATGGTTTGTGTCTTTGTTGTGACGTTTTTGTCTTAATTTTGTCTAAGTGTTTGTCAACGTTTTGCTTGTCTTGAGTCTTTGATTTTCGGTTGCCATACTTAGTATTTTCGTAGTTTCTTTGTTTTTGTTTTGTAGTCTTTTTGGTTATGTTGATTTTGCTAAGGGACTAGCAAAAGCTAAGTGTGGGGGAATTTGATAGGAGCATAAAATGCGACGTTTATAATGTTTAAACCCTATATTTTGCTAAGTTATTTCCTTTATCTTGATCAATTTAACTTAGTTAGTGTTTTTCAGGTGAAAATGGAGTTTTAAGGTCCGAAAATGGCTAAGGAAGCATAAGTGGCGCATAAATGGAAAGAAATGAAGAAATGGAAGTTCTCCCAGTTTGACTAGGAAAAGGAATCCTAGTTGGAGTAGGAATCAGAAGCTGACTTGGATTCAAACTCTTAAGTCGCGGAAATTAGAAGTTCTACTTGAACAGGGAAACCCAATTCTACTCAGATAAGGAATCCTAGTGTGATAAGGAGTCCCTGTTGGATAAGGATTACTCAAGAAGGTTCCGGAAGAGTGTGGAAGCATCTCAGAAAAGGAAGCAGTATTCAACTAGGAAACCTCCTTGCATATGGAGTTCTACTCATACTAGGAGAGCTTGGGAACGTTCATGAAGTATCTAGAAGTCTCAAGAAGATCATATGCCGTGCACATGGAAGAGAAAGCAACAAGGAATTCGGATTTCAAAGCAATGTGGAGTTTGGATTTCTAGTTGAGTATGGATTGGAATTGCCGTGAGATTTTTGAAGGTTCTAGGGAGTTCTTGACGTTTCATTCTTCAACAAGGCGTGGAAGACATGTGGGAGGCATGTGATGCAAGGGAAAACCGAATTGGACTTAAGTTGTGCTTTAAAAGACAAATCCATTACAGATTCGGATTACTGCCTGTGCAGATCAGTCAACTTCAACGGAGTGTCAAAAATCGCTCAGAGCTCAGAAAATTATGATCTTTATATGGTTGGAAAGCTACAGATGTCTAGTTTCCAGAGCTTTTTACAGCTCATCAATAGCTATTTTCTAGAGGAAGTTATGGCCGTTTTAGTGGACTGAGGTCAATCCTGCCGGAAATCTGTTTCGTGAGAAAGAAGTCCTAAATCAACATAAACTAAGAGAAACCAAGTAGAAACGAATTGGGAGTGCCTTGAGACGTTCTCCTATATATACCTTGTGTATTAGACGTTTCAAGGTTCAGAATTTTCTCCACAATTTCGTATTCTCACTTGTTCTCTCTAGTTTTCAGGTTTTCGCAATCTTCAAGGAGCAAGGCCGTGACCATCCATCTTCCTAGCCGTGATCAACACTTGTGCGACACCTTGGAGCTGCTTTGGACCTTGGGACGTGACTAAGGGTTGTTCATACCATCATCTTCTCATGAGTTTTCACGGTTTTGGCTTTCTTGTAGTTAGAATTTCTGCTTTGGAATTTCTGTTGTTTAAACCGAAACTATGATGTGACAAACTGATTTTTGGATGCAATTTAGATAGTTCTTTTCATGTTTGATGTGTTTATGTGTTCTTGATCTTTGTTGATTGCCGAATTGATAGAATAATAATCTGGTTTTATGCTTCATTACATGTTAATGATTTACTAAGTCTGACAAACAATTAGGATGACTTGCATGTAATTTGCTAGTAATTAGGGTTGATGCTTTGTGAACCTTAATTCAAATAAGTAGTAAAGGCTTGCTTTGAGTCGAAATCAGATTATGCATGTGATGAATTGACTTGCTTTGAGTGCTTGGATTTGCATGTTCATCAATTCTTTCTTGAACTTAATGATTTGAAAACGGATTTTCAACGTATGTGTGATGTCTACTTTTCGAAATAAATTGGTCTAATGCTTTGCTATTTCGATTAACATAAGAAAGTTAAAAGGGACATTGGTTGCTTTGATCTTTGTGTCTTGATTGATGGTGTTCTTGGTAATTAATAAAGATTAAAGAATGCATGAAAATATTGATCTTGATTAGTTCTTGATGAATTGTTTTCCAAAAATTCTTCTTTTCCCACCTTTGTATAGTAACGTTTTTGTTCTTTATTGTTTTCTGAAAATTTATGTTTTCAATCTTCAAAAACTCCCCCTATCTTTATGTTTTCTTGTTTGTGTAAATAAATAAAATTAACTTAGATTTTTAGGTAGTATGTTAACCTAGTTAAATAAAATAATAAAATAAAAAAATAATATAAAAAAAATGTTTTTAAATTCGTGAATAGTGTCTCCGTGAATAGTAAATATGTGTTTGTTTTTAGTTTTAGTGTTTTTTAGGAGTTTGTTATGAGTTTGTTAGGGTCTCCTTGTTTTTAGGGATGTCTTCCTTAATTTTAGGGATTTGCTCCTAATTTTTAGGAAAAGTTGTTAGAGTTAGTTTTGACTTAGTATTTTGTGTTTGACTTGGTAAATAATTTGTTTTCTTAATAATTAAGTTATCTTAATCTTTGTTGTATATGGATTTCTAATGTGATATGGATTTGTAAAATGTATTTAAGTAGGAGTAGGATTTCTAAACCCATTCTAACTTGGTTTTCTTTGTTTCTTTCGAATTCTATGTCTTTATATATACTTGTATATTTTGTTTTTCTCTCATTCTTTGTCTTCTAAATTCGTGATACATGTATGTATGCTTGCTCTCTAACTCTTGATTCTAATTTTATGCATGCTTGTAACTTGTAAATTCTAACTTTCGTGGAAAATTGTAAATGTTCTTCTAATTTCGTAAACTTGTATATTCTTCTCTTTAATTTTGTTTCACATGTTAGCACCCTCAATCCCCGGTTTAGAACGATCCCTGCTTACTCTATACTAACGCTCGACATTTTCAGGGTTTAAATTGGCGAATGCCCTAGAGAATTCGGCAAAGAGATATTCAAGGGAGAAATAAAAGGAAAGAGAAAAAGGTGGAGACCAAGAAAAGCTCAAAAGAAGTCTAGATACATTCCTATATTCCCTAAAGGAGTTTTGGCCGAATTTAAAGTATAAAATCAGAATATTATCAAGCGAATTTCGGCCAAGATTATTAGGGAATTAAATGGAATTTTGTGATTGGTTGAACCACCTCATAGGGCTTAAGTGGCATGCTACCATTGGAGGAAATTATGTGGAGTTACCAAGCAATTGCCGTGAGAATTCTTAGGGTTTGGACGGCATGGAGAACAAAGGAGGCCGTCCCCTATATATTCTCCCCTTTTCTCAACGTCTAGGGTTCCCAAGTTTTGACGTTCACACTTTAGAAAAAAATCAGAAAAGCTCTCTAGAATAGCCGTGAGTTCTTCCATCCTCTAGGGCAAACCACGAAGTTCAAGCAAGGCCAAGGAAGAAGAAGAGAAGCCGTGAGCATCATCCATCCTCCACCTTGAAGATTGCTTTCGAAATTCAAGAGACCACATCACCAATTCGTTCATCTCATCTTCATCCACGGTGTAATCCGATTCTCCTTTGTAACCTTTGCTTTGTATTTCGTTGGTTTTGCCTTAGTTGACATATATGTTTGAACAATTGTTGAATTCTGGAATTTTTATGATTAATTGATAATTTCAGATTCTTATATTGCGATTTATGGTTGCTTTTGTGTGAGTGTTTGATTAAATTTGCATGATAGATTTCTTTTATATTTTAATCTTAGAAGGTTCGAAACTTTTAGGGTTTTTATATGATTGGTGCTACGAAATTAAGAACATGAATCAGCTTTTTGGTTTTGTGTTCTTAAATCGACAAGTAGTAAAGGTTTTGTGCAAAAAATAGGATTTAATCAAAGAGAATTGCAATTAGGTGGACTTTTTCGTACTAAGTTGCACACTTGAGTTGATAGCCTTTCTAGGTGTTTATTGCGTTGAACATGTTATGATTGACTAGCTTTCTAGGGCTTGAATGCATGTTTGATAGGATTAGTCTTTGTGCTTTCACTTAGATTAATGAGCATTGAAAAGTAAAATATGGGAAATTGTTTGCTTTTAACGTTTCACATGATCGACTCCTCTTGCATGACTTTGATGAACAATGTTAGAACTTGAATCGATTTCAATCATATATTTCAGTTTTGATCTTTGTTCTCTCATTCCATTTGTATTTTTATGTTTTTGCATTTTAGTTGTTTTGTTAACTTAGTTTTATTTTCGAAAAAACCAAAAAACAAAATCCCCCCTTTTTCGTAAATAATGTTTATACTTGTGAATATCTTTGTGAATATTATACTTTGTTTTAATTTTAATTGTTTAATTGTTTGACAATGACAGGTGTACCCTCAATCCCCGGAATAGAACGATCCCTATTTATTACGTACTACTAATGACATTTCAGGGTTAAATTATGCGCTTGCTTTTAGCGCATCATTCATTGAACTGTCTTCACACTTAGGACCTTTTTCATCCAAGTAAGTATAGCCTATGTGGGATGGTGTCTAAGAATGGGACAACATTCATAACGGGTTCTAGATCCAAAAGTGCGTGCAAATGGGCCTAAACCACAATGTGGGAGTAGCTCATCCCAAAATGGATCCTACCTCTTGTGGTCGCCCTCCCCTACCTGGCCATTTCAGTAAGGTTGCCCAACGGATGTAGGAGGGACTTTGTGTCTAGGCGACTATACTTGGGCCGCACGTCCACTTGATTTATGATGCGGCTAAAATGATGCGCCCGAAAGCAAGCGCATAATTTAACCCTGAAATGTCATCGTTAGTATATAGTAAATAGGGATCGTTCTATTCCGGGGATTGAGGGTACACCTGTAATTGCAAAACAAAATTAATAAAAGTAAAAAGTATTATTTACAAAAATAAAACAAAGAATAAAAATATATACAAACGAACACAAAAGGGGGTTTTAGGATTATTAAATTAAAAACTAAAATAAAGAAAATGTAAAAAAAACATATATACACGGGTGGAATGAGAGAACAAAGATCAAAACCGAAACTGTGATCAAATTCGATTAAATCCTAATATTGTTCATCTAAGTCATGAGAAAGGAGTTGATCATGTGAAATATTCGAAAGCAAATAATTTCCCATTTTTTACTTTTCAATGCTAATTAACCTAAGTGAAAGCACAAAGATTAATCCTATCAAACATGTAATCAAGCCCTAGAAAGCTAGTCAATCATGACATGTTTAACGCATTAAGAACAAAGAAAGGCTATCAACTCAAGTGTGCAACTTAGTATGAAAAAGTCCACCTAATTGCAATCTTCTTTAATTAAATTTAGTTTTTGTCCAAAACCTTTACTACTTCGATTCAAGTTACACAAAACAAAAAGTTGATTTCATGTTCTTAAATCTAGCACCATTCATATCAAAACCCTAAGTGTTTCGAACCACCTAAGATTAAAATACAAAAGATATCTATAAAGCAAATTTAATTAAACAAACTCACATAAGCAACTCTCGAATTACAATAATAGAATCGAAATTCTCATTTAATCATAAAAATTCCAGAAATAATAATTTTGTTCAATCATGAATGTCAACTAAAACAAAACCAACGAAATTCAAACAAAGGTTACAAAGTAGAGGTCGAATTACACCGTGGATGGAAGATGAGGATGGATGATTTTCGTTCTAATCCTTGAAGCTTGAAAGCAAGTCTTCAATGGTGGATGGTGGAGGAATAGGTCACGGCTCCTTCTTCTCCCTTCGGCCTTGCTTGAACTCCGTGGCTTGCTTTAGAGGATGGAGAGAAGATGATAGAGGCTCACGGCAACAATATGTATTTTCTGATTTTTTCTAAGGTGTGTGGAACCCCTCTCAACGTCAAAGAGGTGGGTATATATAGGAGCATGGCTAGGGTTCACAAAGCAATCAGAATTTTCCACATAGCTTCAATGATAGGGGCATTTTAATGCGACGTTTTAACTGTTATTTCCCTATATTTTCTGCGTTATTTCCTTAATAAAACTCTATTTAGGAAAGTTTCCATTCTTCGAATGGGAAAGTTCCTAATTGTAGAAAGTTTCCGTTTTGTAGTTTCTATTTTCCATTTTTAGAAAGTTTCCATTTTAGTTTAAGAAAGTTTCCATTTCTTATTTTAGAAAGCTTCTATTTTCATGTTTTTGGACTAAATAAGCTGAATTGAGTTCATAAATGGAACGAGAAGTTTCATGAAGATGACATGGCAAGGAGAGAATCAAGGAAGAGTTTTTTTAAAAAAAGGAAAATATATTTTCCTTGGGGATTAAATTTGCCGTGTAATACTTAAGGAAAAACAAGGTGACAACGTGGGAATTGAAGATGATTGATTGAGGATTTCAAGGAGAGATTTTCTTTGGAGACTTTTATGGAAAGAAATATTGTTGGAGGAATAATTTGGTGTGATTGCCAACGTGAAAATCAGAAATAATCAAGGAGATGACGCCAAGAGAGATTCAAGGGAGATATTTATGGAAGGAAAATATGTGTGCACCAAGGAAAAGCTAAAAAGGCGTCTAGATTCATCCCTAAATTCCCTAAAGGAATGTTGGCTGAAATTCATGAAGAAAATCAGAATAATTTCAAGGAAATTCGGCAATTAAATATTAGGGAGGTATTTTAGAGAATTATGATTGGTTAGAACACATCACAAGGCTTACTTGGCATTCTATGATTGGTTGGACCACATCACAAGCTTACTTGGCGAATTATCATTGGTTGAAGCTATGTGGAAAATTCTGATTGCTTTGTGAACCCTAGCCATGCTCCTATATAAAACTCCCCCTTTCTCAGCGTCAAGAGTCCTCTCCCCCATACAATTTACACTTTAGAAAAAAATCAGAAAATCTTCTTAGCATAGTCGTGAGTTTCTCCATCCTCTAGTCATCTCCACGAGTTCAAGCAAGGCCAAGAGAGAAGAAGCATAGCCGTGAGCATCCATCATCCATCTCCAACCTTGAAGCTTGCTTTCGAGATTCAAGAGACCACCACATCAATCATTCATCACCATCCCCATCTCACGGTATAATCTGATTCTCCTTTGTAACCTTTGCTTTGAATTTCGTTGGTTATGAACTAGTTGACATATGTGTTTGAACAAATATTAATTTCTGAAATTTTTATGATTAATTGAGAATTTTCAGATTCATATTATTGTGATTCGAGAGTTGCTTATGTGGGTTTGTTTAATTAAATTTGCGTTATAGATAACTTTTGTATTTTAATCTTATGTGGTTGCAAACACTTAGGGTTTCAATATAACTGGTGCTAGGTTTAAGAACATGAAATCGACTTTTCGTTTTGTGTAAACTTGAATCAAAGTAGTAAAGGTTTTGTACAAAGATCGAATTTAATTAACGAGGATTGCAATTAGGTGGACTTTTCCATACTAAGTTGTACACTTGAGTTGATAGCCTTTCTCTATGTGTAATGCGTTAAACATGACATGATTGACTAGCTTTCTAGGGTTTGATTGCATGTTTGATAGGATTAATCTAGGTGCTTTCGCTTAGGTTAATTAGCATTGAAAAGTAAAAAATGGGAATTCATTTGCTTTCGAATGTTTCACATGATCAACTCCTTTCTCATGACTTAGATGAACAATATTAGGGTTTGAGTCAATTTTAATCATATGTTTCGATTTTGATCTTTGTTCTCTCATTCCATTCGTATTTTTATGTTTTTGCATTTTAATTGTTTTGTTAACTTAGTTTTATTTTCGAAAAACCAAAAACAAAATCCCTCCTTTTCGTGTACAATGTTTATAGTTGTGAATATCTTTGTGAATATTATACTTTGTTTTAATTTTAATTGTTTGTTTGTCCTACATTGACAGGTGTACCCTCAATCCCCGGAATAGAACGATCCCTACTGCATCAAAAAATCACTTGTTTTTGTTTATAATTGTTGTGTATAAACTCTTTGAAACTTAGTTTAAATTAACAAGGTTGTTTTTTATATTGTTGAATGTGAGTTTTAATTGTAAGTTGTAAATTGAATGGAATAGGTGAAGTCTCTTTTGTTAATATTGGCCTAAACCCCTTATTGGTACCTAGTTCAGGTCCCTTAAGGTTGAGGGCGGCCTTTGTTAACACTTGTTGAACTGTCTTCACACTTATGAACTTTTTCATCTTAGTAAGTATAGCCTATGTGAGATGGTGTCTAGGAAGGGGACAACGTTCATGACGGGTTTTTGAATCCAGAAGTGCTTACAAATGGGCCTAAACCACTATGTGGGAGTAGCTCATGCCAAAATGGATTTTTCCTCTCGTGATCGTCCTCCCCACCTGGCCATTTCAGTAAGGTTGCCCAAAGGATGGGAAAGGGAGTTTGTGTCTAGGCGACTATACTTGGGCCGCATGTCCACTTGATTTACCGCTTGGAATTAGATTCGATATCAATAATATTTATAACAAAATAAAATGTTGTGATACACTAACGTACAAAAAAAAAAACACTTTGTGTAAATATTTTTCGTGCTTTTTTTTTTTTTTTTTTTTTTTTTTTTTTTACTCACTTGTGTACCTAACTTGTGTCGTATGTACAATGTACTTGTTAATTATACTTGTATTTTGTAATTCATAGTTACTTGTTTATATATTTTCTAAATCTTTGTTAATTATAGTTACTAACTTTTTAATTTCTATTCCGTCTGGCTGAAAGACGTTAAACTCAAGCGCTGCTTGGGAGGCAACCCAATTCAGAAGCAGCTGTGAAGGAGTCTTCAAATGCAGATTTGCTTTCTCCTTCCCTATTTCTTTTATTTTTCAATTTTTCTCTTTTGTTTTTGTTTTCGTAAATTTCTTTCCTATATGCTTAATTGTTTCATTGCATGCTTATGATTGATTACATTGAGGACAATGCAATATTGAAGTGTGGGGGAAGGGATTTATACTTTTGTTTTTTTATTTTGAGTCATATATATTGGAAAATACAAAAAAATCAAAAAATTTCAAAAAAAAAAAAATTGTTTCTTTTATTTATTGAGTCTTAGTCTTTTGTTTTTATTTTTGAGTCATAGGATGCCCTTTCAACTATCTAGGATGAGCTTATATCTCCGAAATTATGGCTAAGAGAGGATCACAAGATTGAGATGATTTTAAAATGGTATTCTTTGGTTAATTGAGATATATGAAAAATGTATGCATGTGTAGTGGATATGGATTTCGTGACCTTGGTACAGAATATGAGCATGTTAGGATAAGTTTTGATTCATAAAAGCCCATGTGAGATAATTGAGCCCATGTCCCTTTTTCTTGGAGTGAAAAAAAAAATATATTCTTATTTTCTTGGCGATATTTTGATGATCTCATTATTCTTTCATTTGATTGATTGCTTGCCATAGATTAAGTTTGATGGACTACAGAATGCTAGAATTCGCTCTTGTGCTTGTTGAGACATTTTATCAATACATGGCCCTGATTCTGGAAAGGATAGAGGCACCCTAGGAACTATCACCATTGCCAAATAAGACTGTGTCCCCATTTGTGCCCGTCGTGGGACCCCCCTAGATAAACCCCTTTGAGCCTACATTAAGCCTTTTCGTTCATCACCCTTAAAATCCTTAACCATGAACCTTAGTATAGCTACACTCCTACCCTTTGTTCTAAAAACTTAGTGGAGCTATCTTTTGGGACATTACTTAAGGATTTGGCATTGAGAATGAAGATTGAGAAGAGGTGAAAGTTCAAGTGTGGGGGTAGACTTGTCCATGAAAAGAAAAATATATGTGAAAGCCGTGAAAAAAGAAATGAAAAAAAAGGAAAAAAAAATGTGTACGGCTAGAAAAGAAAAAGAAAAATATATATATGGATTTTAGTCCCCCATACTTGGTGAGTTTGGAGATTGTTTTGAATTGAAGGCCCACTAGTGAAAAATTTGGCCTTTGTCCAATTCACAAGAGTTCAAGGGAAGTTTAGAATGAAGGTTGAGCCCAACATGAAGACATTAGGCCCTTTTATTTTACCCCTAGGAAGGACATGACGTTTTGCTATGCCTTGGTGGATTTCTAGAAGTCTCTACATCTACATGAACTCTGCTAGGTTTTTAGGACACTTTGTTAAAATCCTTATCTTTCATTTCTTAAAACCTTGAGCCTTAGCCCCATTACAACCTTTGAGAAGACCTTCTTGATCCTTAAGATGGGACAGCCTTTGATGTGGAGATGAGTTACAAGAGTTGAACCTATGGCTTGGGTCCATCCGTGCAAGTAGTTGGTATCTTTCATGAGATCTTTTGAAAAAAAAAAAATTATATTCACAAAGTGCTTTTCGTTTCTTATATATGTGAGCTATTTGATTGCCTTAAAATATTTTCTCTCACATATAATTGAGTGATTATAAGCTTTTAAGCATTGCCTTGAATTCTGAGAGAAGAAAGAGTGGATACACCTTGTGAGGATTTGAATCATACTTGTTTGAAGCATGCTTAACATAAACCATCACCATTGTTCCAACCAAGTCCTACTTGTGTATATGTAAATTATGTGTTTTAATTAACTCTCGAATGCCTAAACATTGATTCTTGGTGGAGTACTAATCATGATGTTGTGAAAGTAAGAGATTTCTGAGACAAAAAGTTGAAGGGCAATAGAGTCATTGTTTGTGTAGAGTCTTTAAATTTTCGTTGAGTCTTAGTTGAGTCTTTGTGTGATTTTGCTAAGGGACTAGCAAAAGCTAAGTGTGGGGGAATTTGATAGGAGCATTTTAATGCGACGTTTTAACTGTTATTTCCCTATATTTTCTGCGTTATTTCCTTAATAAAACTCTGTTTAGGAAAGTTTCCATTCTTCGAATGGGAAAGTTCCTAATTGTAGAAAGTTTCCGTTTTGTAGTTTCTATTTTCCATTTTTAGAAAGTTTCCATTTTAGTTTAAGAAAGTTTCCATTTCTTATTTTAGAAAGCTTCTATTTTCATGTTTTTGGAATAAATAAGCTGAATTGAGTTCATAAATGGAACGAGAAGTTTCATGAAGATGACATGGCAAGGAGAGAATCAAGGAAGAGTTTTTTTTTAAAAAAGGAAAATATATTTTCCTTGGGGATTAAATTTGCCGTGTAATACTTAAGGAAAAACAAGGTGACAACGTGGGAATTGAAGATGATTGATTGAGGATTTCAAGGAGAGATTTTCTTGGGAGACTTTTATGGAAAGAAATATTGTTGGAGGAATAATTTGGTGTGATTGCCAACGTGAAAATCAGAAATAATCAAGGAGATGACGCCAAGAGAGATTCAAGGGAGATATTTATGGAACGAAAATATGTGTGCACCAAGGAAAAGCTAAAAAGGCGTCTAGATTCATCCCTAAATTCCCTAAAGGAATGTTGGCTGAAATTCATGAAGAAAATCAGAATAATTTCAAGGAAATTCGGCAATTAAATATTAGGGAGGTATTTTAGAGAATTATGATTGGTTAGAACACATCACAAGGCTTACTTGGCATTCTATGATTGGTTGGACCACATCACAAGCTTACTTGGCGAATTATCATTGGTTGAAGCTATGTGGAAAATTCTGATTGCTTTGTGAACCCTAGCCATGCTCCTATATAAAACTCCCCCTTTCTCAACGTCAAGAGTCCTCTCCCCCATACAATTTACACTTTAGAAAAAAATCAGAAAATCTTCTTAGCATAGCCGTGAGTTTCTCCATCCTCTAGTCATCTCCACGAGTTCAAGCAAGGCCAAGGGAGAAGAAGCATAGCCGTGAGCATCCATCATCCATCTCCAACCTTGAAGCTTGCTTTCGAGATTCAAGAGACCACCACATCAATCGTTCATCACCATCCCCATCTCACGGTGTAATCTGATTCTCCTTTGTAACCTTTGCTTTGAATTTCGTTGGGTATGAACTAGTTGACATATGTGTTTGAACAAATATTAATTTCTGGAATTTTTATGATTAATTGAGAATTTTCAGATTCATATTATTGTGATTCGAGAGTTGCTTATGTGGGTTTGTTTAATTAAATTTGCGTTATAGATAACTTTTGTATTTTAATCTTATGTGGTTGCAAACACTTAGGGTTTCAATATAATTGGTGCTAGGTTTAAGAACATGAAATCGACTTTTCGTTTTGTGTAAACTTGAATCAAAGTAGTAAAGGTTTTGTACAAAGATCGAATTTAATTAACGAGGATTGCAATTAGGTGGACTTTTCCATACTAAGTTGTACACTTGAGTTGATAGCCTTTCTCTATGTGTAATGCGTTAAACATGACATGATTGACTAGCTTTCTAGGGTTTGATTACATGTTTGATAGGATTAATCTAGGTGCTTTTGCTTAGGTTAATTAGCATTGAAAAGTAAAAAATAGGAATTCATTTGCTTTCGAATGTTTCACATGATCAACTCCTTTCTCATGACTTAGATGAACAATATTAGGGTTTGAGTCAATTTTAATCATATGTTTCGATTTTGATCTTTGTTCTCTCATTCCATTCGTATTTTTATGTTTTTGCATTTTAATTGTTTTGTTAACTTAGTTTTATTTTCGAAAAACCAAAAACAAAATCCCCCCTTTTCGTGTACAATGTTTATAGTTGTGAATATCTTTGTGAATATTATACTTTGTTTTAATTTTAATTGTTTAATTGTTTGACAATGACAGGTGTACCCTCAATCCCCGAAATAGAACGATCCCTATTTATTACGTACTACTAATGACATTTCAGCGTTAAATTATGCGCTTGTTTAAAGCGCATCATTCAACCAATGATAATTCGCCAAGTAAGCTTGTGATGTGGTCCAACCAATCATAGAATGCCAAGTAAGCTTTGTGATATGTTCCAACCAATCATAATTCTCTAAAATACCTCCCTAATATTTAATTGCCGAATTTCCTTGAAATTATTATGATTTTCTTCATGAATTTCGGCCAACATTCCTTTGGGGAATTTAGGGATGAATCTGGACGCCTTTTGAGCTTTTCCTTGGTGCACAGATTTTTTCCTTCCATAAATATCTCCCTTGAATCTCTCTTTGCGTCATCTCCTTGATTATTTCTGATTTTCACGTTGGCAATCACACCAATTTACTCCACCAACAATATTTCTTTCCATAAAAATCTCCCAAGAAAATCTCCTTTGATATATTCCACGTGAAATTCTCAATCAATCACCTTAATTCCCACGTTGTCACCTTGTTTTCCTCTAGGTATTTCACGGCAAATTTAATTCCCAAGGAAAATGTATTTTCCTTTTTTAAAAACTCTTCCTTGAATCTCTCCTTGCCATGTCATCTTCATGAAGCTTCTCTTTCCATTTATGAACTCAATTCAGCTTATTTATTCCAAAGACCTGAAAATAGAAGCTTTCTAAAATAAGAAATGGAAACTTTCCTAAACTAAAATGGAAACTTTCTAAAAATGGAAAATAGAAACTATAAAACGGAAACTTTCTACAATTAGGAACTTTCCCAATCAAAGAATGGAAACTTCCCTAAACAGAGTTTTAATAAGGAAATAACGCAAGAAATGTAGGGAAATAACAGTTAAAACGTCGCATTAAAATGCTCCTATCAAATTCCCCCACACTTAACTTTTGCTAGTCCCTTAGCAAAATCACACAAAGACTCAACTAAGACTCAACGAAAATTTAAAGACTCTACACAAACAATGACTCTATTGCCCTTCAACTTTTTGTCTCAACAATCTCTTACTTTCACAACACCAAGATTAGCACTCCACCAAGAATCAATGTTTAAGCATTCGAGAGTTAATTGAAACACATAATTTACACATACACAAGTAGGACTTGGTTGTAACAATGGTGATGGGTTCTGTAAAGCATGTTTCAAACAAGTATGATACAAATCCTCACAAGGTATATCACTCTTTCTTCTCTCAGAATTCAAGGCAATGCTTAAAAGCTTATAATCACTCAATTATATGTGAAAGAAAATATTTTGAGGCAATCAAATAGCTCACATATATAAGAAACGAAAAGTACTTTGTGAATATAATTTTTTTTTCAAAAGATCTCATGAAAGATACCAACTACTTGCACGGATGGACCCAAGCCATAGGTTCAACTCTTGTAACTCATCTCCACAGATCAAAGGCTGTCCCATCTTAAGGATCAAGAAGGTCCTCTCAAAGGTTGTAATGGGGCTAAGGCTCAAGGTTTTAAGAAATGAAAGGTAAGGATTTAACAAAGTGTCCTAAAAACCTAGCAGAGCTCATTTAGATGTAGAGACTTCTAGAAATCCACCAAGGCATAGCAAAACGTCATGTCCTTCCTAAGGGAAAAATAAAAGGGCCTAATGTCTTCATGTTGGGCTCAACCTTCATTCTAAACTTCCCTTGAACTCTTGTGAATTGGACAAAGGCCAAATTTTTCATTAGTGGGCTTCAATTCAAAACAATTTCCAAACTCACCAAGTATAGGGGACTAAAATCCATAAGCATTTTTCTTTCTGTCTTTCTCTTTTTAGCCGTACACAATTTTTTTTCTTTTCTTTTTCATTTTTCACGGCTTTCACATATATTTTTTTCTTTTCATGGACAAGTCTACCCCCACACTTGAACTTTCACCTCTTCTCAATCCTCATCCTTGCGCTAAATCCTCAAGTAAAGTCTCAAAAGATAGCTCCACTAAGTTTCTAGAACAAAGGGTAGGAGTGTAGCTATACTAAGGTTCAGGGTTAAGGATTTTAAGGTGATAGGAGCATTTTAATGCGACATTATAACTGTTATTTCCCTATATTTTCTGCGTTATTTCCTTAATAAAACTCTGTTTAGGAAAGTTTCCATTCTTCGAATGAGAAAGTTCCTAATTGTAGAAAGTTTCCGTTTTGTAGTTTCTATTTTCCATTTTTAGAAAGTTTCCATTTTAGTTTAAGAAAGTTTCCATTTCTTATTTTAGAAAGCTTCTATTTTCAGGTTTTTGGAATAGATAAGCAGAATTGAGTTCATAAATGGAACGAGAAGTTTCATGAAGATGACATGGCAAGGAGAGAATCAAGGAAGAGTTTTTTTAAAAAAAGGAAAATATATTTTCCTTGGGGATTGAATTTGCCGTGTAATACTTAAGGAAAAACAAGGTGACAACGTGGGAATTGAAGATGATTGATTGAGGATTTCAAGGAGAGATTTTCTTGGGAGACTTTTATGGAAAGAAATATTGTTGGAGGAATAATTTGGTGTGATTGCCAACGTGAAAATCAGAAATAATCAAGGAGATGACGCCAAAAGAGATTCAAGGGAGATATTTATGGAAGGAAAATATGTGTGCACCAAGGAAAAGCTAAAAAGGCGTCTAGATTCATCCCTAAATTCCCTAAAGGAATGTTGGCAGAAATTCATGAAGAAAATCAGAATAATTTCAAGGAAATTCAGCAATTAAATATTAGGGAGGTATTTTAGAGAATTATGATTGGTTGGAACACATCACAAGGCTTACTTGGCATTCTATGATTGGTAGGACCACATCACAAGCTTACTTGGCGAATTATCATTGGTTGAAGCTATGTGGAAAATTCTGATTGCTTTGTGAACCCTAGCCATGCTCCTATATAAAACTTCCCCTTTCTCAACGTCAGGGGTTCCTCTCTCTCCCCATACAATTTACACTTTAGAAAAAAAATCAGAAAATCTTCTTAGCATAGCCGTGAGTTTCTCCATCCTCTAGTCATTTCCACGAGTTCAAGCAAGGCCAAGGGAGAAGAAGCACAACCGTGAGCATCCATCATCCATCTCCAACCTTGAAGCTTGCTTTCGAGATTCAAGAGACCACCACATCAATCGTTCATCACCATCCTCATCTCACGGTGTAATCCGATTCTCCTTTGTAACCTTTGCTTTGAATTTCGTTGGTTATGAACTAGTTGACATATGTGTTTGAACAAATATTAATTTCTGGAATTTTTATGATTAATTGAGAATTTTCAGATTCATATTATTGTGATTCGAGAGTTGCTTATGTGGGTTTGTTTAATTAAATTTGCGTTATAGATAACTTTTGTATTTTAATCTTATGTGGTTGCAAACACTTAGGGTTTCGATATAATTGGTGCTAGGTTTAAGAACATGAAATCGACTTTTCGTTTTGTGTAAACTTGAATCAAAGTAGTAAAGGTTTTGTACAAAGATCGAATTTAATTAACGAGGATTGCAATTAGGTGGACTTTTCCATACTAAGTTGTACACTTGAGTTGATAGCCTTTCTCTATGTGTAATGCGTTAAACATGACATGATTGACTAGCTTTCTAGGGTTTGATTGCATGTTTGATAGGATTGATCTAGGTGCTTTCGCTTAGGTTAATTAGCATTGAAAAGTAAAAAAATTGGAATTCATTTGCTTTCGAATGTTTCACATGATCAACTCCTTTCTCATGACTTAGATGAACAATATTAGGGTTTGAGTCAATTTTAATCATATGTTTCGATTTTGATCTTTGTTCTCTCATTCCATTCGTATTTTTATGTTTTTGCATTTTAATTGTTTTGTTAACTTAGTTTTATTTTCGAAAAACCAAAAAAAAAATCCCCCCTTTTCGTGTACAATGTTTATAGTTGTGAATATCTTTGTGAATATTATACTTTGTTTTAATTTTAATTGTTTAATTGTTTGACAATGACAGGTGTACCCTCAATCCCCGGAATAGAACGATCCCTATTTATTACGTACTACTAATGACATTTCAGGGTTAAATTATGCGCTTGCTTTCGGGTGCATCATAAGGGTAATGAAAGAAAAGGCTTAATGTAGGCTCAAAGGGGTTTATCTAGGGGAGTCCCACGACGGGCACAAATAGGGACACAAGTTTATTTGGCAATGGTGGTAATTCCTAGGGTACCTCTATCCTTTCCAGAATCAGGGACATGTATTGATAAAATGTCTCAACAAGCACAAGAGCGAATTCTAGCATTCTCTAGTCCATCAAACGTAATCTATGGCAAGCAGTCAATCAAATGAAAGAATAATGAGATCATCAAAACATCGCCAAGAAATTAAGAATATATTCTTTTTAATTATCACTCCAAGAAAAAGGGACATGGCTCAAATATCTCACATGGGTTTTTATGAATCAAAACTCATCTTAACATGCTCATATTCTGTACCAAGGTCACGAAATCCATATCCACTACACATGCATATGCTTTTCATATAGCTCAATTAACCAAAGAATACCATTTAAAATCATCTCAATATTGTGATCCTCTCTTAGCTATAATTTCAGAGATATAAGCTCGTCCTAGACAGTTGAAAGGGCATCCTAAGACTCAAAAATAAAAACAAAAGACTAAGACTCAATAAATAAAAAGAACGAAATTTTTATTTTTTATTTTTGGACATTTTTTTATTTTTTTGTATTTTCCAATATATATGACTCAAAATAAAAAACAAAAGTATAAATCCCTTCCCTTCCCCCACACTTAAATATTGCATTGTCCTCAATGTAATCAATTATAAGCATGCAATGAAACAATTAAGCATATAGCGATGGAATTTACGAAAACAAAAACAAAAGAGAAAATTTGAAAAATAAAAGAAATAGGGAAGGAGAAAGCAAATCTGTGTTTGTAGTCTCCAGCACAGCTACTTCTGAATTGGGTTGCCTCCCAAGCAGCGCTTGAGTTTAACGTCTTTCAGCCAGACGGAATAGATATTAAAAAGTTAGTAACTATATTAACAAAGAAATACAAAAAATATAAACAAGTAACAAAGAATTACAAACTACAAATATAATTAACAAGTACATTGTACACAAGACACAAGTTAGGTACACAAGTGAGTAAAAAAAAACAAGAAAAATATTTACACAAATGTTTTTTTTTACCTTAGTGTATCACAACATTTTGTTACATTTTCTTTTGTCATAAATATTATTGATATCAAATCTAATTCCAAGCGGTAAATCAAGTTGGACATGCGGCCCAAGTATAGTCGTCTAGACACAAAGTCCCTCTTACATCCTTTGGGCAACCTTACTGAAATGGCCAGGTGGGGGAGGACTATCACGAGAGGAAAAATCCATTTTGGCATGAGCTACTCCCACATTGTGGTTTAGGCCCATTTGTAAACACTTCTGGATTCAAAAACCCGTCATGAATGTTGTCCCCTTCCTAGACACCATTCCACATAGGCTATACTTACTGAGATGAAAAAGTTCGTAAGTGTGAAGACTGTTCAACAAGTGTTAATAAAGGCCGCCCTCAACCTTAAGGGACCTGAACTAGGCACCAATAAGGGGTTTAGGCCAATATTAACAAAAGAGACTTCACCTATTCCATTCAATTTACAACTTACAATCAAAACTCACATTCAACAATATAAAAAACAACCTTGTTAATTTAAACTAAGTTTCAACAATTTATATACAATAATTATAAACAAAAACAAGTGATTTTTCAATCCCCGGCAACGGCGCCAAAAATTGATGCGCCCGAAAGCAAGCGCATAATTTAACCCTGAAATGCCATCGTTAGTATATAGTAAATAGGGATCGTTCTATTCCGGGGATTGAGGGTACACCTGTAATTGCAAAAAAAAATTAATAAAAGTAAAAAGTATTATTTACAAAAATAAAACAAAGAATAAAAATATATACAAACGAACACAAAAGGGGGTTTTAGGATTATTAAATTAAAAACTAAAATAAATAAAATAAAGAAAATGTAAAAAAAACATATATACACGGGTGGAATGAGAGAACAAAGATCAAAACCGAAACTACGATCAAATTCGATTAAATCCTAATATTGTTCATCTAAGTCATGAGAAAGGAGTTGATCATGTGAAATATTCGAAAGCAAATAATTTCCCATTTTTTACTTTTCAATGCTAATTAACCTAAGTGAAAGCACAAAGATTAATCCTATCAAACATGTAATCAAGCCCTAGAAAGCTAGTCAATCATGACATGTTTAACGCATTAAGAACAAAGAAAGGCTATCAACTCAAGTGTGCAACTTAGTATGAAAAAGTCCACCTAATTGCAATCCTCTTTAATTAAATTCGGTTTTTGTCCAAAACCTTTACTACTTCGATTCAAGTTACACAAAACAAAAAGTTGATTTCATGTTCTTAAATCTAGCACCATTCATATCAAAACCCTAAGTGTTTCTGATAGGAGCAAAAAAGTGTGACGATATTATTAATTATGTGCCTCATTTTAGCCTTATTTCTCCCTTAGTTTAGTGTTTTGAGTCATTAAGTCATTTTGAAAGTCTTGTTGAGTGTTTGGAGTGAAATAGGCGGAAAAAGTAAAATTCATGAAAAATCCTAGCTGGATCAGGATTCCTAACTGTCAACTATTTTTGCGGTCTTTACATTTTAATTTCCCTTTATTTTCTCTAGAAAATTCTGATATTCTCCTGCTTGTTGTAGGAAACGTTGCCTGGTTGAACTCTTGGAAACAGCAATGATGGAGTCATAAAATAAAGCATTAAGATATTTGACCAAGCAATGAAGAAGGGAAATAAAGGAGAAAAGATGTTTTCAGTTGTGGAATAAAAAAAAAGATGTTTCAGCTGGAAAATAAATAAGAGAAAGACGTTTTCAGTTGGGGAATAAAGGAGAAAAGACGTTTTCAGTTGGGGAATAAAGGAGAAAAGACGTTTCAGCTGGAAAAATAAATAAGAGAAAGATGTTTCAGCTTGGAAATTAAAGGAATTGCCCCATTATGAGAGGAGTTAAGGCCATAAAGAAGACGTTTCAGTTGGGAAAGCCAACCAATGCTCCCCTATAAATAGGCAACGTCCAGAACTGAATTTGCATCACTTCCCAGCCAAGATCACTTCCCAGCCAAGATAATTCATTGCCTATCACTTCCCAGCCAAGATCATTCCAAGACTACCCAATTCACTCCTCAAACCTCCATCTCCTACAAGACCGTGACCACCATCTATCCATCAATCTACAAAGCTCTAAGGCGCTGAGTCAAGGACGCTCCACCACCATAGTAGAGACAAGTTCATCACCTTGTTGCTAAGCCGCTGAGGAAAGCTTCAAAGTGTAACTATGACTCTACTTATAATTTTTGTTTCGGTTTTGTGTGTTTCAATTTGCGAGTTGTGTAATTGGAGACATGGAATTTTCAGAATATTTTTATTAATATTTTTGAGATTTTCAGTTTATTATTGAGTTAATTTCGAGAATTCTTTTATGATGCATGTTACAATCTTGTGCCCTTTTACGTGTTTAGGTAATTTTCAGAGTTAGGTTAATAAGTTTGCATGCTAGAATAATGGTGAGAGTTCTTGTGTGTTTTCTTAATTTGCCAAGAGTAATTGTTATTTGTTAAGGCGCTGAGTTAAACAAGTAGCAATTAGTTCTAAAAAGTGGTAAAAACTATGTTAAATGGTTAAACGATTCTGGAAATTACGTGTTAAATTCTATGTCTAATGGTTAATTTGCACGTGTGAGTTGATTCGAGGGTTAGAAAATACTACTAGTTAAGAGAATTACGCTGAGTGTTTTCGAAAATTAGTAGTATTAGGCTTGGTAAGGACTTTTCCGATTCAAGCCTACATTAGAATGAATCAGATAAGTGGATTGATCCGCTGAGGCTTTTCATTTGAGCTCTTATCTAGGCATTTAAGGTGGGCACATTTTTGTAGCATGTTGAAATGAATTTTCTGTTTTTACACTTAGTAATTTCTGAGTGGTATTGGTCTAGGTTAGGGAAGTCGATCATTGTATATAGTTTTATTTGTTTTGTTTTTATTTTAAGTAGATTAGAAACCAACTTTCAAAACCCCCCATTTTATTCTTTTATTTGTTAATTGACCTTTTTGTGTAGGTGTACCCTACAATCCCCGGACTGAACGATCCCTGCTTATCCTATACTGGTAACTACATTTTGCAGGGTTAAATTGTGAGGCTATTTCAGCCGCATCAATTTTTGGCGCCGTTGCCGGGGATTGTTAAAATCCCTTGCACTTAAAGTGTCATCGATTTTGTTGTATATAGAATGCATGCTAATTTTTGTACTACACTTGTGGAATGGTGACAAATTGCGATTTCGGTTAGGCCAAGCTTTAATTGTGATTTAGTTTAATTTTTATGAGTGTTACGAAATTAAGCGTGTCTTTTGTCATTGTTGTATTCGTAGAAGTTGTTTTTTTAACCATATTGTAAATTGAATGTGTTTCACTTAGATTAATATACTTAGGTTATGAATTTAGCTAAATACTTAATTGTTGTAAGTGTGTAAAATCGTATGAGTAGACAAGGGCCCTTTTGTTAATATTGGCCTAAACCCTTCATTAGTACCTTGCTAAGGTCTCTTGGGGTTGAGGGCGGCCTTTATTAGCACTTGGAGAACGGTCTAACACATTAGTTAATTTCCCAGCTGAGTAAGGGGCACATACGGATGGTGTCTTAGGTTGAGACCCTGGGTGATGGGTTCAATTGGATCTCAGAGATACTATAGAATGAGCCTAAACCACTATGTGGGAGTAGCCGATAGGGGCCTAAACCTCAATGAGGGAGTAGCCTCCGTAGTATCACCAAAATGAGTCCTCCCTCTCACTTACCTCTTAATCTGGCCATCCGGCCTTCTGAAACAAAGGAAAGAGACTTATGTCTAGGCGACTATCCCTATATTGTATCTGACCAATAGTAGTGGTTTCTATTGGGCTCGACTTACAACTTGGAATCAATTGAGATATTAACTATGTTTATAATAAACTAAAAAAAAAAAAAAAAAAAAAAAAACGTGTTGTGTGACATGCTTAAGGTATATTGGATCCTCTGTTCCAGTACCTGAGTATGTAAAGTAACTTAGAAAGTAGGAAAGACATAATGTTTGTATTCCTAACCTTGTATATGTTACTAACACTTGATCTGGTGAGTCCTTTGTGGAGCACACATTGGAAGAGATACCCCTCCAGGAGGCACCCAAGGAATGAGCACGTGTGAACAAGGAGAAAAGTCCAGGCTGAAGGACTATAAATATTAAGCGCTGCATGGGAGGCAACCCATTTCAAACGAAGCTGTGAAGGAGCCATCAACGAGAGTTTGACATTTCTATCCCTTCACTTGCTTAGGTTGAATTGTACTTGGGTCTTTGTTTGTTTGTTTGTTTATTTTACCCTTCCCTTATTTTCGTAGCCCCCCATATTTAGGGTCTATATACCATACTTTTTGCCTACATTAAGACAATGTAGATTCTAAGTGTGGGGTGGGTTTACACCTTTATTTCAGTTAAAAAAAAAGAAAAAAAGAAGAAGTTGGTTTTATAGAGTCTTTTTGTGTGTTTGAGTCTTAGGATGCCTCTAATGTCTAGGATGAACATGTCTCTGAATTCATGGCTGAAGGTTTTGACAATCATGTGTAACCACCATAGCCAAACAAGCATGTGTCCCCAACTGTGCCCGTCGTGGGACTCCTTAGAATGAACCCCTTTGAGCCTACGTTGAAAACCTTTGTTTCATCACCCTCACTACCCTACCATGAGCTTAGTACAGGATATCTCTACCCTTGTCTTAGGGACTTAGTAGAGCATGACATAGTATGTAGGGGTGACGATGAAAGACAAGTGTGGGGTGGGGAAAATCCAAGAAAAAAAGAAGAGAAAAAAAAAAATTTGCCGTAAAAAAAAAATGAAAGAAAATGAAAATGAAAAAGAAAGAAAGAAAAGCGGCAAAATAGAAGAAAAATTGAAAAGAAAACTCTTGGGAAATTGTTGAAGTGTGGTTTTGGACTTTCAAATTTGTAGAAGGCTCAAAGTTGAAAATTATGCCTTTGTCCATTCCCATGTTGGTTAGAGTGAAGGTTTGGCCCAAAACAATGATATTTGGTCTACAAAAATGATGACATAAGGTGGTCCTTATGTGCTCTGCTAGGTCCTTAGGATTTTTTTATCCTTAATCTTCATTTCGAGAACCCTAGCTTAGCCCCATTACAACCTGTTTTAAGTGCTAACTTGATCCTTGAGATGGGCAGTCTTTGGTTAGTGGAGTCAGGTACGCAGTCGAGCTTATGGTTTAGGTCCATTTGTGCACTTAGTCATTTCATGAGGTCTTTAAAAATTCTTCACAAAATGCGTTTACTGATGAAATATGCAAGCTGTTTGTTGCCTTACAATTTGTTCTCTTGCATATACTTGAGTGTGAAGCTTTTAAGCATAGCCATTTCTGAGAGAAAAATCGAGAGTATGCCTTGTGAGTTTGGATTGGACTTGTTCGAAACATGCTATCATTCACTGTATAACTTAAGTTCTCCATATCTTGCTTAGTCATATGAATGTCACAGGTTTATTAACCATGGAATTATCTATGCAATTTTGATTAAGTGTTTAACGTGAAAGCCATGAGTTTGGAGTCTCTGAGACAACAGTTAGGGGAAGTAAAGTCATTTACTTGTTTTTTTGTTGAGTCGTTGTTTTGTTTTGTATTTTTGTTTTGCTAAGGGACTAGCAAAAGCTAAGTGTGGGGTAGTTGATAGGAGCAAAAAAGTGTGACGATATTATTAATTATGTGCCTCATTTTAGCCTTATTTCTCCCTTAGTTTAGTGTTTTGAGTCATTAAGTCATTTTGAAAGTCTTGTTGAGTGTTTGGAGTGAAATAGGCGGAAAAAGTAAAATTCATGAAAAATCCTAGCTGGATCAGGATTCCTAACTGTCAACTATTTTTGCGGTCTTTACATTTTAATTTCCCTTTATTTTCTCTAGAAAATTCTGATATTCTCCTGCTTGTTGTAGGAAACGTTGCCTGGTTGAACTCTTGGAAACAGCAATGATGGAGTCATAAAATAAAGCATTAAGATATTTGACCAAGCAATGAAGAAGGGAAATAAAGGAGAAAAGATGTTTTCAGTTGTGGAATAAAAGAAAAAGATGTTTCAGCTGGAAAATAAATAAGAGAAAGACGTTTTCAGTTGGGGAATAAAGGAGAAAAGACGTTTTGATGCGGCAAAAAGCAAGCGCACAATTTAACCCTGAAATGTCATTAGTAGTATAAAGTAAGTAGGGATCGTTCTATTCCGGGGATTGAGGGTACACCTGTCATTGTCAAACAATTAAACAGTTAAAATTAAAACAAAGTATAATATTTACAAAAATATAACAAAATATATACATATTTACGAAAAGGGGGGATTTTTGTTTTTGGTTTTCTATTTTCGAAAATAAAAGCTAAGCTAACAAAATAATTAAAAAGCAAAAACATAAAAATACAAATGGAATGCAAGAACAAAGATCAAACCGAAATATATAATTAAAATCAATTCAAGTTCATCATTGTTCATCATAGTCATGCGAGAGGAGTTGATCATGTGAAACATTCGAAAGCAAATGAATTCCCATTTTTTACTTTTCAATGCTAATTAACCTAAGCGAAAGCACCTAGATTAATCCTATCAAACATGCAATCAAGCCCTAGAAAGCTAGTCAATCATGTCATGTTTAACGCATTAAGCACCTAGAAAGGCTATCAACTCAAATGTGCAACTTAGTATGAAAAAGTCCACCTAATTGCAATCTTCTTTGATTAAATTCGGTTTTTGTACAAAACCTTTACTACTTTGATTTAAGTTTACACAAAACGAAAAGTCGATTTCATGTTCTTAAACCTAGCACCAATTATATCAAAACCCTAAGTGTTTGCAACCACATAAGATTAAAATATAAAAGTTATCTATAGAGCAAATTTAATCAAACACTCACACAAAAGCAACCATAAATCACAATATATGAATCTGAAAATTAACAATTAATCATAAAATTTCAGAAATCAACAATTGTTCAAACATACGTGTCAACTAGGGCATAACCAACGAAAATTACAAAGCAAAGGTTACAAGGAGAATCGGATTACACCGTTATGAAGATGAGATGAATGAAGTGATGAATGGTCTCTTGAATTTCGAAAGCAATCTTCAAGAATGGTGATGGATGATGTGCACGGCATCTCTTCTTCCACCTTGGCCTTGCTTGAACTTCGTGGTTTGCCCTAGAGGATGGAGAAACTCACGGCTATCTAAGGAACTTTTCTGATTTTTCTAAGTTGTAAACGTAAAAAGAGAGGAGAGCTTGACGTTGAGAAAAGAGGAGAATATATAGGGGATGGCCTCTTGGTCTCCAAGCCGTGTAAACCTCATGGAATTAATCTGAAAATTCCACATAATTTCCTCCAATAATATCTTGCCAAATAAGCCCTATGAGGTGGTTCAACCAATCACAAAATTCCATTTAATTCCCTAATAATCTTGGCCGAAATTCCCTTAATAATATTCTGATTTTATACTTTAAATTCAGCCAAAATTCCTTTAGGGAATATAGGAATGTATCTAGACTTCTTTTGAGCTTTTCTTGGTCTCCACCTTTTTCTCTTTCCTTTTATTTCTCCCTTGAATCTCTCTTTGCCGAATTCTCTAGGGTTTTCTTTTGATTCCCTTGTTTTTCTCTTGGCATTGGACGGCAAACTCTCTAGGGTAAGTCTCTAAGTATATTTTCTTTCCATAAAAATTACCCTAGAAAATCTCAACCGAAATTCTCTTTGATAATTCTGATTTTCCACGTCATTTTCCTTGTTTCTCTCCTTTGCTTTGGACGGCAAACTCTCCCTAGGGTTTAATCATGCGTTAAAAACCCTAATTCCATGGGCTTTGTGGGCTTTTAATCCAATTGCCGAAAATCCACTTCATTCTTGAGAGTTCTTAGGCTTCCATGTGCCACATTTATGCCATGTCATCATCTAGAGTCTTCAAGAAGCTTCTCTCACGCCATGTCACTTCATTAATTCGATCTCCATTCATGGTTGGCTCAAGAGTCTTGTTTTGGCAAGCTTTCCTTTTCTGGACAGGGTTTCCTGGTTGGACCAGGAAAGCTTCATTTCTTCATTTCTGTTCATTTGTGCTTCCCTTTGTACTTCATCTTGTCTCCCTCCAACGTTGGCTAGCTTCTCTCTCCATTTGTGAGCTCATTTCAGCTTATTTATGACAAGGACCTGAAAATAGAAACTAGTAAGAAAAATAGAAACTTTCCTAAACTGAAAATGAGAAACTTTCTAAAAATGAAAAATAGAAACTACAAAAATGGAAACTTCTATAAATAGGAACTTTCCCATTCAAAGAATGGAAACTTTCCTAAACAGGGTTTTATTAAGGAAATAACGCAGAAAATGTAGGGAAATGCAGTAAAAATGTCGCATTAAAATGCTCCTATCAAATTCCCCCACACTTAGCTTTTGCTAGTCCCTTAGCAAAATCACACTAAGACTCAACGAAAATTTAAAGACTCTACAAAAACAATGACTCTATTGCCCTTCAACTTTTTGTCTCAGCAATCTCTTACTTTCACAACACCAAGATTAGCACTCAACCAAGATTCAATGTTTAAGCATTCGAGAGTTAATTAAAACATATAATCCGCACATGCATAAGTAGGACTTGGTTGTAACAATGGTGATGGGATTGAGCTCAGCATGCTTCAGACAAGTATGATTCAAATCCTCACAAGGTATATCCACTCTTTCTTCTCTCAGAATTCAAGGCAATGCTTAAAAGCTTATACACTCAAGTATATGTGAAAGATAGCAAGTATATCACATAATGCAAGAAACGAAAGCACATGTATAATTTTCTTTAAAGATCTCATGAAGGATACCAACTACTTGCACAGATGGACCCAAGCCATAGGTTCAACTCTTGTAACTCATCTCCACATCAAGGGCTGTCCCATCTTAAGGATCAAGAAGGTCTTATCAATGGTTGTAATGGGGCCATGGCTCAAGGTTTAAAGAAACGAAGGGTAAGGAATTTAACAAAGTGTCCTAAAAACCTAGTAGAGCTCATGTTGGTGTAGAGAGACTTTTAGAAATCCACCAAGTATGCAAAAACGTCACTATCCCACGGGGGTGTTATAAAGAGGCCTAATGTCTTCATGTTGGGCCCTAACTTCACTCTAAACTTCCTTTGGACTCTAGTGAGTTAGACAAAGGCCAAATTTTTCTGTAATGGGCCTTCAATTCAAAGTAAACTCCAAACTCACCAAGTATGGGAGACTAAAATCCATACACATATATTTTCTTTCTTTCTTTTTATTTTCTAGCCATACACTTTTTCTTTTTCACTTTCTTTTTCTCGGCTTTTTCACACATTTTTTTCTTTCTTTCATGGACAAGTCTACCCCCACACTTGAGTTTTCACCTCTTCTTATCCTTCATTGTTGACGCCTAAATCTTCAAGTAAGTCTCAGTTTAGCTCCACTAAGTTCTTAGAACAAAGGGTAGGGTTATAGCTATACTAAGGTTTAGGTTAAAGATTTTTAAGGGTGATGAAAGAAAAGGCTTAACGTAGGCTCAAAGGGGTTTATCTAGGGGTGTCCCACGACGGGCACAATTAGGGACACAGGTTTATATGGCAATGGTGGTAATTCCTAGGGTGCCTCTATCCCTTCCAGAATCAGGGCCATGTATTGATATAACGTCTCAACAAGCACAAGAGTGAATTCTAGCATTCTCTAGTCCATCAAACTTAATCTATGGCAAGTAGTCAATCAAGATGAAAGAATAATGAGATCATCAAAACATCGCCAAGAAAACAAGAGTATATTTTTCATTTCACTCCAAGAAAAAGGGACATGGGCTCAATTATCTCACATGGGTTTTTATATGAATCAAAACTCATCTTAACATGCTCATATTCTGTACCAAGGTCACGAAATCCATATCCACTACAAGGCACATATTTTCATATATCTCAATTAACCAAAGAATACCATTTTAAAGTCATCTCAATTTTGTGATCCTCTTTTAGTCATGATTTCAGAGATATAGAATCATCCTAGACAGTTGAAAGGGCATCCTAAGACTCAAAACAAAAACAAAAGCAACGAAAATTTTTAAATTTTTGACATTTTTCAATTTTTTTTGTATTTTTCAATATATATGACTCAAAACAAAAGTATAAATCCCTTCCCCCACACTTAAATATTGCATTGTCCTCAATGTAATCAATCATAAGCATGCAATGAAACAATTAAGCATATAGGGATGGAATTTACGAAAAGATCTACTAAATTCAAAAAGAAAGATAGGGAAGGAGAAATCAAATCTGCGTGTGTAGACTCCTTCATAGCTACTTCTGAATTGGGTTGCCTCCCAAGCAGCGCTTGAATTTAACGTCTTTCAGCCAGACGGACCTCCACTAAATAAAGTTAGTGACTATACAATAAAAGAAATACAAAAAAAAAAATATAAACAAGTATAACAAGTTAGTGAATTACAAACTACAAGTAATATTAACAAGTTAAGTACACAAGTTAACAAGTCAGTACATAAGACACAAGTGAGTAAAAAAAAACACGAAAAATATTTACACAAATGTTTTTTTTTTTTTTTTTTTTTTTTTTTTTTACCTTAGTGCATCACAACATTTTCTTTTGTTATAAATATCATTGATATCAAATATAATTCCAAGCGGTAAATCAAGTGGACGTGCGGCCCAAGTATAATTGTCTAGACACAAAGTCCCTCCTACATCCTTTGGGCAACCTTACTGGAATGGCCAGGTAGGGGAGGGCGAACACGAGAGACAAAATCCATTTTGGCATGAGCTAAGCCCATTTGTAAGCACTTCTGGATTCAAAAACCGTCATAATCGTTGTCCCCTTCCTAGACACCATCCCACATAGGCTATACTTACTTGGATGAAAAAGGTCCTAAGTGTGAAGACAGTTCAATGAATGTTAATAAAGGCCGCCCTCAACCTTAAGGGACCTGGACTAGGTACCAATAAGGGGTTTAGGCCAATATTAATAAACACGACTTCACCTATTCCTTCTTTAATTTACAACTCACAATTAAAATTAGTGTTCAATAATATAAATAACAACCTAAGTAATTAATTAACTAAATACTAATTAACTAACAATTAAGAGAATTACAAACAATTAACAAGTAAATAATTTTTTTTTTCTTTTTTTTTCGAACACACATATAAACAAAACAAATATTCACAATATGACAAATGATTTTTCAATCCCCGGCAACGGCGCCAAAAATTGATGCGGCAAAAAGCAAGCGCACAATTTAACCCTGAAATGTCATTAGTAGTATAAAGTAAGTAGGGATCGTTCTATTCCGGGGATTGAGGGTACACCTGTCATTGTCAAACAATTAAACAGTTAAAATTAAAACAAAGTATAATATTTACAAAAATATAACAAAATATATACATATTTATGAAAAGGGGGGATTTTTGTTTTTGGTTTTCTATTTTCGAAAATAAAAGCTAAGCTAACAAAATAATTAAAAAGCAAAAACATAAAAATACAAATGGAATGCAAGAACAAAGATCAAACCGAAATATATAATTAAAATCAATTCAAGTTCATCATTGTTCATCATAGTCATGCGAGAGGAGTTGATCATGTGAAACATTCGAAAGCAAATGAATTCCCATTTTTTACTTTTCAATGCTAATTAACCTAAGCGAAAGCACCTAGATTACTCCTATCAAACATGCAATCAAGCCCTAGAAAGCTAGTCAATCATGTCATGTTTAACGCATTAAGCACCTAGAAAGGCTATCAACTCAAATGTGCAACTTAGTATGAAAAAGTCCACCTAATTGCAATCTTCTTTGATTAAATTCGGTTTTTGTACAAAACCTTTACTACTTTGATTTAAGTTTACACAAAACGAAAAGTCGATTTCATGTTCTTAAACCTAGCACCAATTATATCAAAACCCTAAGTGTTTGCAACCACATAAGATTAAAATATAAAAGTTATCTATAGAGCAAATTTAATCAAACACTCACACAAAAGCAACCATAAATCACAATATATGAATCTGAAAATTAACAATTAATCATAAAATTTCAGAAATCAACAATTGTTCAAACATACGTGTCAACTAGGGCATAACCAACGAAAATTACAAAGCAAAGGTTACAAGGAGAATCGGATTACACCGTTATGAAGATGAGATGAATGAAGTGATGAATGGTCTCTTGAATTTCGAAAGCAATCTTCAAGAATGGTGATGGATGATGTGCACGGCATCTCTTCTTCCACCTTGGCCTTGCTTGAACTTCGTGGTTTGCCCTAGAGGATGGAGAAACTCACGGCTATCTAAGGAACTTTTCTGATTTTTCTAAGTTGTAAACGTAAAAAGAGAGGAGAGCTTGACGTTGAGAAAAGAGGAGAATATATAGGGGATGGCCTCTTGGTCTCCAAGCCGTGTAAACCTCATGGAATTAATCTGAAAATTCCACATAATTTCCTCCAATAATATCTTGCCAAATAAGCCCTATGAGGTGGTTCAACCAATCACAAAATTCCATTTAATTCCCTAATAATCTTGGCCGAAATTCCCTTAATAATATTCTGATTTTATACTTTAAATTCAGCCAAAATTCCTTTAGGGAATATAGGAATGTATCTAGACTTCTTTTGAGCTTTTCTTGGTCTCCACCTTTTTCTCTTTCCTTTTATTTCTCCCTTGAATCTCTCTTTGCCGAATTCTCTAGGGTTTTCTTTTGATTCCCTTGTTTTTCTCTTGGCATTGGACGGCAAACTCTCTAGGGTAAGTCTCTAAGTATATTTTCTTTCCATAAAAATTACCCTAGAAAATCTCAACCGAAATTCTCTTTGATAATTCTGATTTTCCACGTCATTTTCCTTGTTTCTCTCCTTTGCTTTGGACGGCAAACTCTCCCTAGGGTTTAATCATGCGTTAAAAACCCTAATTCCATGGGCTTTGTGGGCTTTTAATCCAATTGCCGAAAATCCACTTCATTCTTGAGAGTTCTTAGGCTTCCATGTGCCACATTTATGCCATGTCATCATCTAGAGTCTTCAAGAAGCTTCTCTCACGCCATGTCACTTCATTAATTCGATCTCCATTCATGGTTGGCTCAAGAGTCTTGTTTTGGCAAGCTTTCCTTTTCTGGACAGGGTTTCCTGGTTGGACCAGGAAAGCTTCATTTCTTCATTTCTGTTCATTTGTGCTTCCCTTTGTACTTCATCTTGTCTCCCTCCAACGTTGGCTAGCTTCTCTCTCCATTTGTGAGCTCATTTCAGCTTATTTATGACAAGGACCTGAAAATAGAAACTAGTAAGAAAAATAGAAACTTTCCTAAACTGAAAATGAGAAACTTTCTAAAAATGAAAAATAGAAACTACAAAAATGGAAACTTCTATAAATAGGAACTTTCCCATTCAAAGAATGGAAACTTTCCTAAACAGGGTTTTATTAAGGAAATAACGCAGAAAATGTAGGGAAATGCAGTTAAAATGTCGCATTAAAATGCTCCTATCAAATTCCCCCACACTTAGCTTTTGCTAGTCCCTTAGCAAAATCACACTAAGACTCAACGAAAATTTAAAGACTCTACAAAAACAATGACTCTATTGCCCTTCAACTTTTTGTCTCAGCAATCTCTTACTTTCACAACACCAAGATTAGCACTCAACCAAGATTCAATGTTTAAGCATTCGAGAGTTAATTAAAACATATAATCCGCACATGCATAAGTAGGACTTGGTTGTAACAATGGTGATGGGATTGAGCTCAGCATGCTTCAGACAAGTATGATTCAAATCCTCACAAGGTATATCCACTCTTTCTTCTCTCAGAATTCAAGGCAATGCTTAAAAGCTTATACACTCAAGTATATGTGAAAGATAGCAAGTATATCACATAATGCAAGAAACGAAAGCACATGTATAATTTTCTTTAAAGATCTCATGAAGGATACCAACTACTTGCACAGATGGACCCAAGCCATAGGTTCAACTCTTGTAACTCATCTCCACATCAAGGGCTGTCCCATCTTAAGGATCAAGAAGGTCTTATCAATGGTTGTAATGGGGCCATGGCTCAAGGTTTAAAGAAACGAAGGGTAAGGAATTTAACAAAGTGTCCTAAAAACCTAGTAGAGCTCATGTTGGTGTAGAGAGACTTTTAGAAATCCACCAAGTATGCAAAAACGTCACTATCCCACGGGGGTGTTATAAAGAGGCCTAATGTCTTCATGTTGGGCCCTAACTTCACTCTAAACTTCCTTTGGACTCTAGTGAGTTAGACAAAGGCCAAATTTTTCTGTAATGGGCCTTCAATTCAAAGTAAACTCCAAACTCACCAAGTATGGGAGACTAAAATCCATACACATATATTTTCTTTCTTTCTTTTTATTTTCTAGCCATACACTTTTTCTTTTTCACTTTCTTTTTCTCGGCTTTTTCACACATTTTTTTCTTTCTTTCATGGACAAGTCTACCCCCACACTTGAGTTTTCACCTCTTCTTATCCTTCATTGTTGACGCCTAAATCTTCAAGTAAGTCTCAGTTTAGCTCCACTAAGTTCTTAGAACAAAGGGTAGGGTTATAGCTATACTAAGGTTTAGGTTAAAGATTTTTAAGGGTGATGAAAGAAAAGGCTTAACGTAGGCTCAAAGGGGTTTATCTAGGGGTGTCCCACGACGGGCACAATTAGGGACACAGGTTTATATGGCAATGGTGGTAATTCCTAGGGTGCCTCTATCCCTTCCAGAATCAGGGCCATGTATTGATATAACGTCTCAACAAGCACAAGAGTGAATTCTAGCATTCTCTAGTCCATCAAACTTAATCTATGGCAAGTAGTCAATCAAGATGAAAGAATAATGAGATCATCAAAACATCGCCAAGAAAACAAGAGTATATTTTTCATTTCACTCCAAGAAAAAGGGACATGGGCTCAATTATCTCACATGGGTTTTTATATGAATCAAAACTCATCTTAACATGCTCATATTCTGTACCAAGGTCACGAAATCCATATCCACTACAAGGCACATATTTTCATATATCTCAATTAACCAAAGAATACCATTTTAAAGTCATCTCAATTTTGTGATCCTCTTTTAGTCATGATTTCAGAGATATAGAATCATCCTAGACAGTTGAAAGGGCATCCTAAGACTCAAAACAAAAACAAAAGCAACGAAAATTTTTAAATTTTTGACATTTTTCAATTTTTTTTGTATTTTTCAATATATATGACTCAAAACAAAAGTATAAATCCCTTCCCCCACACTTAAATATTGCATTGTCCTCAATGTAATCAATCATAAGCATGCAATGAAACAATTAAGCATATAGGGATGGAATTTACGAAAAGATCTACTAAATTCAAAAAGAAAGATAGGGAAGGAGAAATCAAATCTGCGTGTGTAGACTCCTTCATAGCTACTTCTGAATTGGGTTGCCTCCCAAGCAGCGCTTGAATTTAACGTCTTTCAGCCAGACGGACCTCCACTAAATAAAGTTAGTGACTATACAATAAAAGAAATACAAAAAAAAAATATAAACAAGTATAACAAGTTAGTGAATTACAAACTACAAGTAATATTAACAAGTTAAGTACACAAGTTAACAAGTCAGTACATAAGACACAAGTGAGTAAAAAAAAACACGAAAAATATTTACACAAATGTTTTTTTTTTTTTTTTTTTTTTTTTTTTTTTACCTTAGTGCATCACAACATTTTCTTTTGTTATAAATATCATTGATATCAAATATAATTCCAAGCGGTAAATCAAGTGGACGTGCGGCCCAAGTATAATTGTCTAGACACAAAGTCCCTCCTACATCCTTTGGGCAACCTTACTGGAATGGCCAGGTAGGGGAGGGCGAACACGAGAGACAAAATCCATTTTGGCATGAGCTAAGCCCATTTGTAAGCACTTCTGGATTCAAAAACCGTCATAATCGTTGTCCCCTTCCTAGACACCATCCCACATAGGCTATACTTACTTGGATGAAAAAGGTCCTAAGTGTGAAGACAGTTCAATGAATGTTAATAAAGGCCGCCCTCAACCTTAAGGGACCTGGACTAGGTACCAATAAGGGGTTTAGGCCAATATTAATAAACACGACTTCACCTATTCCTTCTTTAATTTACAACTCACAATTAAAATTAGTGTTCAATAATATAAATAACAACCTAAGTAATTAATTAACTAAATACTAATTAACTAACAATTAAGAGAATTACAAACAATTAACAAGTAAATAATTTTTTTTTTCTTTTTTTTTCGAACACACATATAAACAAAACAAATATTCACAATATGACAAATGATTTTTCAATCCCCGGCAACGGCGCCAAAAATTGATGCGGCAAAAAGCAAGCGCACAATTTAACCCTGAAATGTCATTAGTAGTATAAAGTAAGTAGGGATCGTTCTATTCCGGGGATTGAGGGTACACCTGTCATTGTCAAACAATTAAACAGTTAAAATTAAAACAAAGTATAATATTTACAAAAATATAACAAAATATATACATATTTACGAAAAGGGGGGATTTTTGTTTTTGGTTTTCTATTTTCGAAAATAAAAGCTAAGCTAACAAAATAATTAAAAAGCAAAAACATAAAAATACAAATGGAATGCAAGAACAAAGATCAAACCGAAATATATAATTAAAATCAATTCAAGTTCATCATTGTTCATCATAGTCATGCGAGAGGAGTTGATCATGTGAAACATTCGAAAGCAAATGAATTCCCATTTTTTACTTTTCAATGCTAATTAACCTAAGCGAAAGCACCTAGATTAATCCTATCAAACATGCAATCAAGCCCTAGAAAGCTAGTCAATCATGTCATGTTTAACGCATTAAGCACCTAGAAAGGCTATCAACTCAAATGTGCAACTTAGTATGAAAAAGTCCACCTAATTGCAATCTTCTTTGATTAAATTCGGTTTTTGTACAAAACCTTTACTACTTTGATTTAAGTTTACACAAAACGAAAAGTCGATTTCATGTTCTTAAACCTAGCACCAATTATATCAAAACCCTAAGTGTTTGCAACCACATAAGATTAAAATATAAAAGTTATCTATAGAGCAAATTTAATCAAACACTCACACAAAAGCAACCATAAATCACAATATATGAATCTGAAAATTAACAATTAATCATAAAATTTCAGAAATCAACAATTGTTCAAACATACGTGTCAACTAGGGCATAACCAACGAAAATTACAAAGCAAAGGTTACAAGGAGAATCGGATTACACCGTTATGAAGATGAGATGAATGAAGTGATGAATGGTCTCTTGAATTTCGAAAGCAATCTTCAAGAATGGTGATGGATGATGTGCACGGCATCTCTTCTTCCACCTTGGCCTTGCTTGAACTTCGTGGTTTGCCCTAGAGGATGGAGAAACTCACGGCTATCTAAGGAACTTTTCTGATTTTTCTAAGTTGTAAACGTAAAAAGAGAGGAGAGCTTGACGTTGAGAAAAGAGGAGAATATATAGGGGATGGCCTCTTGGTCTCCAAGCCGTGTAAACCTCATGGAATTAATCTGAAAATTCCACATAATTTCCTCCAATAATATCTTGCCAAATAAGCCCTATGAGGTGGTTCAACCAATCACAAAATTCCATTTAATTCCCTAATAATCTTGGCCGAAATTCCCTTAATAATATTCTGATTTTATACTTTAAATTCAGCCAAAATTCCTTTAGGGAATATAGGAATGTATCTAGACTTCTTTTGAGCTTTTCTTGGTCTCCACCTTTTTCTCTTTCCTTTTATTTCTCCCTTGAATCTCTCTTTGCCGAATTCTCTAGGGTTTTCTTTTGATTCCCTTGTTTTTCTCTTGGCATTGGACGGCAAACTCTCTAGGGTAAGTCTCTAAGTATATTTTCTTTCCATAAAAATTACCCTAGAAAATCTCAACCGAAATTCTCTTTGATAATTCTGATTTTCCACGTCATTTTCCTTGTTTCTCTCCTTTGCTTTGGACGGCAAACTCTCCCTAGGGTTTAATCATGCGTTAAAAACCCTAATTCCATGGGCTTTGTGGGCTTTTAATCCAATTGCCGAAAATCCACTTCATTCTTGAGAGTTCTTAGGCTTCCATGTGCCACATTTATGCCATGTCATCATCTAGAGTCTTCAAGAAGCTTCTCTCACGCCATGTCACTTCATTAATTCGATCTCCATTCATGGTTGGCTCAAGAGTCTTGTTTTGGCAAGCTTTCCTTTTCTGGACAGGGTTTCCTGGTTGGACCAGGAAAGCTTCATTTCTTCATTTCTGTTCATTTGTGCTTCCCTTTGTACTTCATCTTGTCTCCCTCCAACGTTGGCTAGCTTCTCTCTCCATTTGTGAGCTCATTTCAGCTTATTTATGACAAGGACCTGAAAATAGAAACTAGTAAGAAAAATAGAAACTTTCCTAAACTGAAAATGAGAAACTTTCTAAAAATGAAAAATAGAAACTACAAAAATGGAAACTTCTATAAATAGGAACTTTCCCATTCAAAGAATGGAAACTTTCCTAAACAGGGTTTTATTAAGGAAATAACGCAGAAAATGTAGGGAAATGCAGTTAAAATGTCGCATTAAAATGCTCCTATCACGTTTTCAGTTGGGGAATAAAGGAGAAAAGACGTTTCAGCTGGAAAAATAAATAAGAGAAAGATGTTTCAGCTTGGAAATTAAAGGAATTGCCCCATTATGAGAGGAGTTAAGGCCATAAAGAAGACGTTTCAGTTGGGAAAGCCAACCAATGCTCCCCTATAAATAGGCAACGTCCAGAACTGAATTTGCATCACTTCCCAGCCAAGATCACTTCCCAGCCAAGATAATTCATTGCCTATCACTTCCCAGCCAAGATCATTCCAAGACTACCCAATTCACTCCTCAAACCTCCATCTCCTACAAGACCGTGACCACCATCTATCCATCAATCTACAAAGCTCTAAGGCGCTGAGTCAAGGACGCTCCACCACCATAGTAGAGACAAGTTCATCACCTTGTTGCTAAGCCGCTGAGGAAAGCTTCAAAGTGTAACTATGACTCTACTTATAATTTTTGTTTCGGTTTTGTGTGTTTCAATTTGCGAGTTGTGTAATTGGAGACATGGAATTTTCAGAATATTTTTATTAATATTTTTGAGATTTTCAGTTTATTATTGAGTTAATTTCGAGAATTCTTTTATGATGCATGTTACAATCTTGTGCCCTTTTACGTGTTTAGGTAATTTTCAGAGTTAGGTTAATAAGTTTGCATGCTAGAATAATGGTGAGAGTTCTTGTGTGTTTTCTTAATTTGCCAAGAGTAATTGTTATTTGTTAAGGCGCTGAGTTAAACAAGTAGCAATTAGTTCTAAAAAGTGGTAAAAACTATGTTAAATGGTTAAACGATTCTGGAAATTACGTGTTAAATTCTATGTCTAATGGTTAATTTGCACGTGTGAGTTGATTCGAGGGTTAGAAAATACTACTAGTTAAGAGAATTACGCTGAGTGTTTTCGAAAATTAGTAGTATTAGGCTTGGTAAGGACTTTTCCGATTCAAGCCTACATTAGAATGAATCAGATAAGTGGATTGATCCGCTGAGGCTTTTCATTTGAGCTCTTATCTAGGCATTTAAGGTGGGCACATTTTTGTAGCATGTTGAAATGAATTTTCTGTTTTTACACTTAGTAATTTCTGAGTGGTATTGGTCTAGGTTAGGGAAGTCGATCATTGTATATAGTTTTATTTGTTTTGTTTTTATTTTAAGTAGATTAGAAACCAACTTTCAAAACCCCCCATTTTATTCTTTTATTTGTTAATTGACCTTTTTGTGTAGGTGTACCCTACAATCCCCGGACTGAACGATCCCTGCTTATCCTATACTGGCAACTACATTTTGCAGGGTTAAATTGTGAGGCTATTTCAGCCGCATCAGTTTCGAACCACCTAAGATTAAAATACAAAAGATATCTATAAAGCAAATTTAATTAAACAAACTCACATAAGCAACTCTCGAATTACAATAATAGAATCGAAATTCTCATTTAATCATAAAAATTCCAGAAATAATAATTTTGTTCAATCATGAATGTCAACTAAAACAAAACCAACGAAATTCAAACAAAGGTTACAAAGTAGAGGTCGAATTACACCGTGGATGGAGATGAGGATGGATGATTTTCGTTGTGATCCTTGAAGCTTGAAAGCAAGTCTTCAATGGTGGATGGTGGAGGAATAGGTCACGGCTCCTTCTTCTCCCTTCGGCCTTGCTTGAACTCCGTGGCTTGCTTTAGAGGATGGAGAGAAGATGATAGAGGCTCACGGCAACAATATGTATTTTCTGATTTTTTCTAAGGTGTGTGGAACCCCTCTCAACGTCAAAGAGGTGGGTATATATAGGAGCATGGCTAGGGTTCACAAAGCAATCAGAATTTTCCACATAGCTTCAACCAATGATAATTCGCCAAGTAAGCTTGTGATGTGGTCCAACTAATCATAGAATGCCAAGTAAGCCTTGTGATGTGTTCCAACCAATCATAATTCTCTAAAATACCTCCCTAATATTTAATTGCCGAATTTCCTTGAAATTATTCTGATTTTCTTCATGAATTTCGGCCAACATTCCTTTGGGGAATTTAGGGATGAATCTGGACGCCTTTTGAGCTTTTCCTTGGTGCACAGATTTTTTCCTTCCATAAATATCTCCCTTGAATCTCTCTTTGCGTCATCTCCTTGATTATTTCTGATTTTCACGTTGGCAATCACACCAATTTACTCCAACAATATTTCTTTCCATAAAAATCTCCCAAGAAAATCTCCTTTGATTTATTCCACGTGAAATTCTCAATCAATCACCTTAATTCCCACGTTGTCACCTTGTTTTCCTCTAGGTATTTCACGGCAAATTTAATTCCCAAGGAAAATGTATTTTCCTTTTTTAAAAACTCTTCCTTGAATCTCTCCTTGCCATGTCATCTTCATGAAGCTTCTCTTTCCATTTATGAACTCAATTCAGCTTATTTATTCCAAAGACCTGAAAATAGAAGCTTTCTAAAATAAGAAATGGAAACTTTCCTAAACTAAAATGGAAACTTTCTAAAAATGGAAAATAGAAACTATAAAACGGAAACTTTCTACAATTAGGAACTTTCCCAATCAAAGAATGGAAACTTCCCTAAACAGAGTTTTAATAAGGAAATAACGCAAGAAATGTAGGGAAATAACAGTTAAAACGTCGCATTAAAATGCTCCTATCATAAAATAGCCTCACAATTTAACCCTGCAAAATGTAGTTGTCAGTATAGGATAAGCGGGGATTGTAGGGTACACCTACACAAAAAGGTCAATTAACAAATAAAAGAATAAAATGGGGGTTTTCAAATTTGGTTCCTAATCTACTTAAAATAAAAACAAAACAAATAAAACTATATACAATGATCGACTTCCCTAACCTAGACCAACACCACTCATAAATTACTAAGTGTAAAAACAGAAAATCCATTTCAACATGCTACAAAAATGTGCCCATCTGAAATGCCTAGATAAGAGCCCAAATGAAACGCCTCAGCGGATCAATCCATTTATCTGATTCGCTCTAATGTAGGCTTGGATCGGAAAAGTCCTTACCAAGCCTAATACTACTAGGTTTCGAAACCACTCAGCGTAATTCTCTTAACTAGTAGTATTATCTAACCCTCGAATCAACTCACACGTGCAAATTAACCATTACACATAGAATTTAACACGTAATTTCCAGAATCATTTAATCATTAAAGCATGATTTTTACCACCCGTTAGAACTAATTACTACTTGTTTAACTTAGCGTATTAACAAATAACAATTACTCTTGGCATATTAAGCAAACACACAAGAACACTCGGCGTGATTCTAGCATGCAAACTTATTAACCTAACTCTGAAAATTACCTAAACACGTAAAAGGGCACAAGATTGTAACATGCATCATAAAAGAATTCTCGAAATTAACTCAATAATTGATAGGAGCATTTTAATGCGACGTTTTAACTGCATACATTTTCTGCGTTATTTCCTTAATAAAATCCTGTTTAGGAAAGTTTCCATTCTTCGATTGGGAAAGTTCCTGTTTGTAGAAAGTTTCTATTTTTGTAGTTTCTATTTTTCATTTTTAGAAAGTTTCCCATTTTCAGTTTAGGAAAGTTGCCATTTCTCATTTTAGGGAAGTTTCTATTTTTCACTAACAGTTTCTATTTTCAGGTCCTTGTCACAAATGAGCTGAAATGAGCTCACAAATGGAAAGAAAAGCTAGCCAACGTTGGAGGGAGACAAGATGAAGTACAAAGGGAAGCACAAATGAGCAGAAATGAAGAAATAAAGCTTTCCTGGTGCAACCAGGAAACCCTGTCCAGAAAAGGAAAGCTTGCCAAAACAAGACTCTTGAGCCAACCAAGAATGGAGATCGAATTAATGAAGTGACATGGCATGAGAGAAGCTTCTTGAAGACTCTAGATGATGACATGGCATAAAGGTGGCGCCTGGAGGCCCATGAATTCTCAAGAGACATTGAATTTTCGCAATTGGATTAAAGGCCCACAAAAACCCATGCAACTAGGGTTTTTGACGGATGACTAAACCTAGGGAGAGTTTGCCGTCCAAAGTAAAGAGAGAAACAAGGAAGTGGCGTGAGAAATCAGAAAATATAAAGAAGATTTTGGTGGAGATTTTCTAGGGCTATTTTTATGGAAAGAAAATATATTTGGAGACCTACCTAGAGAATTTGCCGTGAAAATACAAGGAAGGAGAGAGATTTGCCGTGTGAATCAAAAGAAAACCCTAGAGATTTCGGCAAAGAGATATTCAAGGGAGAAATAAAAGGAAAGAGAAAAAGGTGGAGACCAAGAAAAGCTCAAAAGAAGTCTAGATACATTCCTATATTCCCTAAAGGAGTTTTGGCCGAATTTAAAGTATAAAATCAGAATATTATCAAGCGAATTTCAGCCAAGATTATTAGGGAATTAAATGGAATTTTGTGATTGGTTGAACCACCTCATAGGGCTTATTTGGCAAGATATTATTGGAGGAAATTATGTGGAATTTTCAGATTAATTCCATGAGGTTTACACGGCATGGAGAGCAAGGAGGCCGTGCTCCTATATATACTCTCTTATATGTGACGTGAAAGGGGCTTAGACTCTCTAGAAAACTTTAGAAAAAAAAATTCAGAAAAGTTTCTTAGCATAGCCGTGAGTTTCTCCATCCTCTAGTCATCTCCACGAGTTCAAGCAAGGTCAAGGGAGAAGAAGAATTGCCGTGAGCATCATCATCCACCACTGATAGGAGCAAAAAGTGTGACGATATTATTGAATATATGCCCCATTTTAGCCTTGTTTCTCCCTTAAGTTTAGTGTTTTGAGTCATTGAGTCATTTTTAGAGTCTTGCTGAGTGTTTGGAGTGAAATAGGCGGAAAAAGTAAAATTTATGAAAAATCCTACCTGGATCAGGATTCCTCCCTGTCGACTGTTTTTGCGGTCTTTACATTTTAATTCCCTTTATTTTCTCTAGAAAATTCTGATATTCTCCTGCTTGTTGTAGGAAACGTTGCCTGGTGGAACTCTTGGAAACAACAATGATAGAGTCATAAAATAAAACATTAAGATATTTGGCCAAGCAATGAAGAAGGGAAATAAAGGAGAAAAGACGTTTTCAGTTGAGGACTAAAAGAGAAAGACGTTTCAGCTGGAAAATAAATAAGAGAAAGACGTTTCAGCTTGGAAATTAAAGGAATTGCCCCATTATGAGAGGAGTTAAGGCCATAAAGAAGACGTTTCAGTTGGGAAAGCCAACCAATGCTCCCCTATAAATAGGCAACATCCAGAATATAATTTGTATCACTTCCCAGCCAAGATCACTTCCCAGCCAAGATAATTCATTGCCTATCACTTCCTGGCCAAAAACCATTCCAAGACTGCCCAATTCACTCCTTAAACTTCCATCACCTACAAGACCGTGACACCATCCATCCATCAATCTACAAAGCTCTAAGGCGCTGAGTCAAGGACGCTCCACCACCATCGCAGAGACGAGTTCATCACCGTGTTGCTAAGCCGCTGAGGAAAGCTTCAAAGTGTAACTATGACTCTACTTATAATTTTTGTTTCGGTTTTGTGTGTTTCAATTTGTGAGTTGTGTAATTGGAGACATGAAATTTTCAGAATATTTTTATTAATATTTTTGAGATTTTCAGTTTATTATTGAGTTAATTTTGAGAATTCTTTTATGATGCATGTTACAATCTTGTGCCCTTTTATGTGTTTTGGTAATTTTCAGAGTTAGGTTCATAAGTTTGCATGCTAGAATAACGGTGAGAGTTTTTGTGTGTTTGCTTAATTTGCCAAGAGTAATTGTTATTTGTTAAGACGCTGAGTTAAACAAGTAGCAATTAGTTCTAAAAAGTGGTAAAAATCATGCTTTAATGATTAAATGATTCTGGAAATTACGTGTTGAATTCTATGTGTAATGGTTAATTTGCACGTGTGAGTTGATTCGAGGGTTAGATAATACTACTAGTTAAGAGAATTACGCTGAGTGTTTTCGAAATTTAGTAGTATTAGGCTTGGTAAGGACTTTTCCTATCCAAACCTACATTAGAACGAATCAGATAAATGGATTGATCCGCTGAGGCTTTTCATTTTGGCACTTATCTAGGCATTTAAGGTGGGCACATTTTTGTAGCATGTTGAAATGAATTTTCTGTTTTTACACTTAGTAATTTCCGAGTGGTATTGGTCTAGGTTAGGGAAGTCGATCATTGTATATAGGTTTATTTGTTTTGTTTTTATTTTAAGTAGATTAGGAACCAAAATTCCAAAACCCCCATTTTATTCTTTTATTTGTTAATTGACCTTTTTGTGTAGGTGTACCCTACAATCCCCGGACTGAACGATCCCTGCTTATCCTATAAATATTAAGCGCTGCATGGGAGGCAACGGCGCCAAAAATTGATTCGGTTGAAATAACCTCACAATTTAACCCTGCAAAATGTAGAATGCTCCCCTATAAATAGGCAACGTCCAGAACTGAATTTGCATCACTTCCCAGCCAACATCACTTCCCAGCCAAAAACCATTCCAAGACTGCCCAATTCACTCCTTAAACCTCCATATCTTACAAGACCGTGACCACCATCCATCCATCAATCTACAAAGTTCTAAGGCGCTGAGTCAAGGACGCTCCACCACCATAGTAGAGACAAGTTCATCACCTTGTTGCTAAGCCGCTGAGGAAAGCTTCAAAGTGTAACTATGACTCTACTTATAATTTTTGTTTCGGTTTTGTGTGTTTCAATTTGTGAGTTGTGTAATTGGAGACATGAAATTTTCAGAATATTTTTATTAATATTTTTGAGATTTTCAGTTTATTATTGAGTTAATTTTGAGAATTCTTTTATGATGCATGTTACAATCTTGTGCCCTTTTATGTGTTTTGGTAATTTTCAGAGTTAGGTTCATAAGTTTGCATGCTAGAATAACGGTGAGAGTTTTTGTGTGTTTGCTTAATTTGCCAAGAGTAATTGTTATTTGTTAAGACGCTGAGTTAAACAAGTAGCAATTAGTTCTAAAAAGTGGTAAAAATCATGCTTTAATGATTAAATGATTCTGGAAATTACGTGTTGAATTCTATGTGTAATGGTTAATTTGCACGTGTGAGTTGATTCGAGGGTTAGATAATACTACTAGTTAAGAGAATTACGCTGAGTGTTTTCCAAATTTAGTAGTATTAGGCTTGGTAAGGACTTTTCCGATCCAAACCTACATTAGAACGAATCAGATAAATGGATTGATCCGCTGAGGCTTTTCATTTTGGCTCTTATCTAGGCATTTAAGGTGGGCACATTTTTGTAGCTTGTTGAAATGAATTTTCTGTATTGGTCTAGGTTAGGGAAGTCGATCATTGTATATAGTTGTATTTGTTTTGTTTTTATTTTAAGTAGATTAGGAACCAAATTTCAAAACCCCCCATTTTATTCTTTTATTTGTTAATTGACCTTTTTGTGTAGGTGTACCCTACAATCCCCGGACTGAACGATCCCTGCTTATCCTATACTGACAACTACATTTTGCAGGGTTAAATTGTGAGGTTATTTCAGCCGAATCAATTTTTGGCGCCGTTGCCGGGGATTGTTAAAATCCCTAGCGCTTAAAGTGTCATCGATTTTGTTGTATATAGAATGCATGCCAATTTTTGTACTACACTTGTGGAATGGTGACAAATTGCGATTTCGGTTAGGCCAAGCTTTAATTGTGATTTAGTTTAAGTTTTATGAGTGTTACGAAATTAAGCGTGTCTTTTATCATTGTTGTACAATTTGTAGAAGTTGTTTTTTTTACCATATTGTAAATTGAATGTGTTTCACTTAGATTAACATACTTAGGATATGAATTTAGCTAAATACTTAATTGTTGTAAGTGTGTAAAATCGTATGAGTAGACAAGGGCCCTTTTGTTAATATTGGCCTAAACCCTTCATTAGTACCTTGCTTAGGTCTCTTGAGGTTGAGGGCGGCCTTTATTAACACTTGGAGAACGGTCTAACACATAAGTTAATTTCCCAGCTGAGTAAGGGGCGCATACGGATGGTGTCTTAGGTTGAGACCCTGGGTGATGGGTTCAATTGGATCTCAGAGATACTATAGAATGAGCCTAAACCACTATGTGGGAGTAGCCGATAGGGGCCTAAACCTCAATGAGGGAGTAGCCTCCGTAGTATCACTAAAATGAGTCCTCCCTCTCACTTACCTCTTAATCTGGCCATTCGACCTTCTGAAACAAAGGAAAGAGACTTATGTCTGGGCGACTATCCCTATATCGTATCTCTGATGCGCTCGAAAGCAAGCGCATAATTTAACCCTGAAATGTCATTAGTAGTATAAAGTAAATAGGGATCGTTCTATTCTGGGGATTGAGGGTACACCTGTCATTTTCAAACAATTAAACAATTAAAATTAAAACAAAGTATAATATTCACAAAGGTATTCACAATTATAAACATTATTTACGAAAATAAGGGGGGATTTTGTTTTTAGTTTTCTTTTGCCGAAAATAAATACTAAGTTAACTAAATAATTAAAATGTAAAAGCATAAAAACACAAATGGGATGTGAGTACAAGGATCAAAGTCGAAACTCATGATTAAAATTGATTCAAGTTCATCATTGTTCATCATAGTCATGCAAGAGGAGTTGATTATGTGAAACGTTAAAAGCAAACAATTTCCCATATTTTACTTTCAATGCTAATTAATCTAAGTGAAAGTACATAGACTAATCCTATCAAACATGCATTCAAGCCCTAGAAAGCTAGTCAATCATACATGTTTAATGCAATAAGCACCTAGAAAGGCTATCAACTCAAATGTGCAACTTAGTATGAAAAAGTTCACCTAATTGCAATCTTCTTTGATTAAATTCAGTTTTTGTACAAAACCTTTACTACTTATTGATTCAAGAAGACAAAACCAAAAAGTTGATTCATGTTCTCAAATTCGTAGCTCCAATCATATAAAAATCCTAAAAGTTTCGAACCATTCAAGATTGATATACAAAAGATTTCTATCATGCAAATTTAATCAAACACTCACACAAAAGCAACCACAAATCGCAATATATGAATCTGAAAATTAACAATTAATCATAAAATTTCAGAAATCAACAATTGTTCAAACATATGTGTCAACTAAGGCATAACCAACGAAAATTACAAAGCAAAGGTTACAAGGAGAATCGAATTACACCGTGATGAAGATGAGATGAATGAAGTGATGAATGGTCTCTTGAATTTTGATGTCGCTCTTGGGAAGCGACCAATTTAACCCTGAAATGTCATTAGTAGTATAAAGTAAGTAGGGATCGTTCTATTCCGGGGATTGAGGGTACACCTGTCATTGTCAAACAATTAAACAATTAAAATTAAAACAAAGTATAATATTTACAAAGATATAACAAAATATATACATATTTACGAAAAAGGGGGGATGATGCGGCAAAAAGCAAGCGCACAATTTAACCCTGAAATGTCATTAGTAGTATAAAGTAAGTAGGGATCGTTCTATTCCGGGGATTGAGGGTACACCTGTCATTGTCAAACAATTAAACAGTTAAAATTAAAACAAAGTATAATATTTACAAAAATATAACAAAATATATACATATTTACGAAAAGGGGGGATTTTTGTTTTTGGTTTTCTATTTTCGAAAATAAAAGCTAAGCTAACAAAATAATTAAAAAGCAAAAACATAAAAATACAAATGGAATGCAAGAACAAAGATCAAACCGAAATATATAATTAAAATCAATTCAAGTTCATCATTGTTCATCATAGTCATGCGAGAGGAGTTGATCATGTGAAACATTCGAAAGCAAATGAATTCCCATTTTTTACTTTTCAATGCTAATTAACCTAAGCGAAAGCACCTAGATTAATCCTATCAAACATGCAATCAAGCCATAGAAAGCTAGTCAATCATGTCATGTTTAACGCATTAAGCACCTAGAAAGGCTATCAACTCAAATGTGCAACTTAGTATGAAAAAGTCCACCTAATTGCAATCTTCTTTGATTAAATTCGGTTTTTGTACAAAACCTTTACTACTTTGATTTAAGTTTACACAAAACGAAAAGTCGATTTCATGTTCTTAAACCTAGCACCAATTATATCAAAACCCTAAGTGTTTGCAACCACATAAGATTAAAATATAAAAGTTATCTATAGAGCAAATTTAATCAAACACTCACACAAAAGCAACCATAAATCACAATATATGAATCTGAAAATTAACAATTAATCATAAAATTTCAGAAATCAACAATTGTTCAAACATACGTGTCAACTAGGGCATAACCAACGAAAATTACAAAGCAAAGGTTACAAGGAGAATCGGATTACACCGTTATGAAGATGAGATGAATGAAGTGATGAATGGTCTCTTGAATTTCGAAAGCAATCTTCAAGAATGGTGATGGATGATGTGCACGGCATCTCTTCTTCCACCTTGGCCTTGCTTGAACTTCGTGGTTTGCCCTAGAGGATGGAGAAACTCACGGCTATCTAAGGAACTTTTCTGATTTTTCTAAGTTGTAAACGTAAAAAGAGAGGAGAGCTTGACGTTGAGAAAAGAGGAGAATATATAGGGGATGGCCTCTTGGTCTCCAAGCCGTGTAAACCTCATGGAATTAATCTGAAAATTCCACATAATTTCCTCCAATAATATCTTGCCAAATAAGCCCTATGAGGTGGTTCAACCAATCACAAAATTCCATTTAATTCCCTAATAATCTTGGCCGAAATTCCCTTAATAATATTCTGATTTTATACTTTAAATTCAGCCAAAATTCCTTTAGGGAATATAGGAATGTATCTAGACTTCTTTTGAGCTTTTCTTGGTCTCCACCTTTTTCTCTTTCCTTTTATTTCTCCCTTGAATCTCTCTTTGCCGAATTCTCTAGGGTTTTCTTTTGATTCCCTTGTTTTTCTCTTGGCATTGGACGGCAAACTCTCTAGGGTAAGTCTCTAAGTATATTTTCTTTCCATAAAAATTACCCTAGAAAATCTCAACCGAAATTCTCTTTGATAATTCTGATTTTCCACGTCATTTTCCTTGTTTCTCTCCTTTGCTTTGGACGGCAAACTCTCCCTAGGGTTTAATCATGCGTTAAAAACCCTAATTCCATGGGCTTTGTGGGCTTTTAATCCAATTGCCGAAAATCCACTTCATTCTTGAGAGTTCTTAGGCTTCCATGTGCCACATTTATGCCATGTCATCATCTAGAGTCTTCAAGAAGCTTCTCTCACGCCATGTCACTTCATTAATTCGATCTCCATTCATGGTTGGCTCAAGAGTCTTGTTTTGGCAAGCTTTCCTTTTCTGGACAGGGTTTCCTGGTTGGACCAGGAAAGCTTCATTTCTTCATTTCTGTTCATTTGTGCTTCCCTTTGTACTTCATCTTGTCTCCCTCCAACGTTGGCTAGCTTCTCTCTCCATTTGTGAGCTCATTTCAGCTTATTTATGACAAGGACCTGAAAATAGAAACTAGTAAGAAAAATAGAAACTTTCCTAAACTGAAAATGAGAAACTTTCTAAAAATGAAAAATAGAAACTACAAAAATGGAAACTTCTATAAATAGGAACTTTCCCATTCAAAGAATGGAAACTTTCCTAAACAGGGTTTTATTAAGGAAATAACGCAGAAAATGTAGGGAAATGCAGTAAAAATGTCGCATTAAAATGCTCCTATCAAATTCCCCCACACTTAGCTTTTGCTAGTCCCTTAGCAAAATCACACTAAGACTCAACGAAAATTTAAAGACTCTACAAAAACAATGACTCTATTGCCCTTCAACTTTTTGTCTCAGCAATCTCTTACTTTCACAACACCAAGATTAGCACTCAACCAAGATTCAATGTTTAAGCATTCGAGAGTTAATTAAAACATATAATCCGCACATGCATAAGTAGGACTTGGTTGTAACAATGGTGATGGGATTGAGCTCAGCATGCTTCAGACAAGTATGATTCAAATCCTCACAAGGTATATCCACTCTTTCTTCTCTCAGAATTCAAGGCAATGCTTAAAAGCTTATACACTCAAGTATATGTGAAAGATAGCAAGTATATCACATAATGCAAGAAACGAAAGCACATGTATAATTTTCTTTAAAGATCTCATGAAGGATACCAACTACTTGCACAGATGGACCCAAGCCATAGGTTCAACTCTTGTAACTCATCTCCACATCAAGGGCTGTCCCATCTTAAGGATCAAGAAGGTCTTATCAATGGTTGTAATGGGGCCATGGCTCAAGGTTTAAAGAAACGAAGGGTAAGGAATTTAACAAAGTGTCCTAAAAACCTAGTAGAGCTCATGTTGGTGTAGAGAGACTTTTAGAAATCCACCAAGTATGCAAAAACGTCACTATCCCACGGGGGTGTTATAAAGAGGCCTAATGTCTTCATGTTGGGCCCTAACTTCACTCTAAACTTCCTTTGGACTCTAGTGAGTTAGACAAAGGCCAAATTTTTCTGTAATGGGCCTTCAATTCAAAGTAAACTCCAAACTCACCAAGTATGGGAGACTAAAATCCATACACATATATTTTCTTTCTTTCTTTTTATTTTCTAGCCATACACTTTTTCTTTTTCACTTTCTTTTTCTCGGCTTTTTCACACATTTTTTTCTTTCTTTCATGGACAAGTCTACCCCCACACTTGAGTTTTCACCTCTTCTTATCCTTCATTGTTGACGCCTAAATCTTCAAGTAAGTCTCAGTTTAGCTCCACTAAGTTCTTAGAACAAAGGGTAGGGTTATAGCTATACTAAGGTTTAGGTTAAAGATTTTTACGGGTGATGAAAGAAAAGGCTTAACGTAGGCTCAAAGGGGTTTATCTAGGGGTGTCCCACGACGGGCACAATTAGGGACACAGGTTTATATGGCAATGGTGGTAATTCCTAGGGTGCCTCTATCCCTTCCAGAATCAGGGCCATGTATTGATATAACGTCTCAACAAGCACAAGAGTGAATTCTAGCATTCTCTAGTCCATCAAACTTAATCTATGGCAAGTAGTCAATCAAGATGAAAGAATAATGAGATCATCAAAACATCGCCAAGAAAACAAGAGTATATTTTTGATGTCGCTTTTGTTGAGCGACCAATTTAACCCTGAAATGTCATTAGTAGTATAAAGTAAATAGGGATCGTTCTATTCCGGGGATTGAGGGTACACCTGTCATTATCAAACAATTAAACAATTAAAATTAAAACAAAGTATAATATTTACAAATATATGACAAAATATATACATATTTACGAAAATGGGGGGATATTTTTGATTTTGGTTTTCTTTTTCGAAAATAAAAGCTAAGCTAACAAAATAATTAAAATGCAAAAACATAAAAATACAAATGAAATGCAAGAACAAAGATCAAAGTCGAAACTCATGATTAAAATTAATTCAAGTTCATCATTGTTCATCATAGTCATGCAAGAGGAGTTGATCATGTGAAACGTTCAAAAGCAAACAATTTCCCATATTTTACTTTCAATGCTAATTTACCTAAGTGAAAGCACCTAGATTAATTCTATCAAACATGCAATCAAGCCCTAGAAAGCTAGTCAATCATGTCATGTTTAACGCAATAAACACCTAGAAAGGCTATCAACTCAAATGCGCAACTTAGTATGAAAAAGTCCACCTAATTGCAATCTTCTTTGATTAAATTCGGTTTTTGTACAAAACCTTTACTACTTATCGATTCAAGAACACAAAACCAAAAAGTTGATTCATGTTCTCAAATTCGTAGCACCAATTATATCAAAACCCTAAGTGTTTGCAACCACATAAGATTAAAATACAAAAGTTATCTATCATGCAAATTTAATCAAACACTCACACAAAAGCAACCATAAATCGCAATATATGAATCTGAAAATTAACAATTAATCATAAAATTTCAGAAAACAACACTTGTTCAAACATGTGTGTCAACTAGGGCAAAACCAACGAAAATTACAAAGCAAAGGTTACAAGGAGAATCGGATTACACCGTGATGAAGATGAGATGAATGAAGTGATGAATGGTCTCTTGAATTTCGAAAGCAATCTTCAAGGATGGTGATGGATGATGTGCACGGCTTGTCCTCTTCTTCCTTGGCCTTGCTTGAACTTCGTGGTTGCCCTAGAGGATGGAGAAGAGCACGGCTAAGCTAGAGAGAGTTTTCTGATTTTTTTCTCAAAGTGTAAACGCAAAAGTGGGAACTTGGGACTTCTTGACGTTGAAAGAAGAGATGAATATATAGGGGACGGCTTCCTTTGTTCTCCAAGCCGTGTAACCCTAGTAATCTCACGGCACAATGATATAACTCCACATAATTTCCTCCAATGCTTGCTTGCCACATAAGCCCTATGAGGTGGTGCAACCAATCACAAAATTCCATTTAATTCCCTAAATAATTCTTGCCGAAATTCCCTTGATAATATTCTGATTTTTCTCTTTTATTTCGGCCAAAACTCTTTAGGGAATATAGGAATGTATCTAGACTTCTTTTGAGCTTTTCTTGGTCTCCACACATATTTTCTTTCCTTAAAACTCTCTAGATAATATCTTTGCCGAATTCTCTAGGGTTTATCTTTACTTTGCACGGCTCATTCCTTCTTTTCCTCTTGGCTTGGACGGCTAGGAGTCTTCTAGGGTTTATCTTTTGATTTATTTCCATAAAAATAGCCCTAGAAAATCTCCATAGAAAATCTTCTTTATTTTCTGATTTTTTGGACGCCTCTTCCTTGTTTCTCTCATGCAATTTCACGGCAAACATATCTTTAGGGCTAGGGTTTGCGTCACAAACCCTAGTGTCATGGGCTTTGATGGGCCATTATCCAATTTGCCGAAAATCCAAAGAGTTCTTGGGCCTCGTTGCTTCATCTTCAAGCCTTCTCATTTTCCAACGCAAAACACATTATTTTTCCATTTCTTTTTCATGGTTGCGTTGGAAACTTGCTAGGGAAGCCTTCCTCCATTTCGTAGGATTTCCTGGTTGGACTAGGAAAGCTTATTTCTTCATTTCTGCTCAAATGTGTGGGCCAATTTCTCTCAAGTTCGTTCGTCTTGATGTTCGCAAGCTCCTCTTTCCATTTGTGCGTTCATTTCCACTTTCTAGCTCGGAGGTCCTGAAAATAGAAACTATACTTAAAATAGAAACTTTCTAAAAAATGAAAATAGAAACTTACTAAAAATGAAAAATAGAAACTTTCCTAAACTGAAAAATGGAAACTTGCCAAAAATGAGAAATGAAAACTACAAAAATGGAAACTTTCTGCAATAAGGAACTTTCCCAATCAAAGAATGGAAACTTTCCAAAACAGGGATTTTTCAAGGAAATGGCGCAGAAAAATGTAGGGAAATGCAGTTAAAACGTCGCATTAAAATGCTCCTATCAAATTCCCCCACACTTAGCTTTTGCTAGTCCCTTAGCAAAATCACACTAAGACACACACTACGACTCAACGAAAATTTAAAGACTTGACAAAAACAATGACTCTATTGCCCCTCAACTATTTGTCTCAGCAATCTCTTACTTTCACAACACCAAGATTAGCACTCAATCAAGATTCCATGTTTGGTATTCGAGAGTTAATTAAAACACATAATTTACATATACACAAGTAGGACTTGGTTGAAACAATGGTGATGGTTTCTGTTAAGCATGTTTCAAACAAGTATGATTCAACTCCTCACAAGTTATATCCACTCTTTCTTCTCTCAGATCATGGCAATGCTTAAAAGCTTATACACTCAAGTATATGTGAAAGATAACAAGTATATCACATAATGTAAGAAACGAAAGCACATGTATAATTTTCTTTAAAGATCTCATGAAGGATACCAACTACTTGCACAGATGGACCCAAGCCATAGGTTCAACTCTTGTAACTCATCTCCACATCAAGGGCTGTCCCATCTTAAGGATCAAGAAGGTCTTCTTAAAGGTTGTAATGGGGCCAAGGCTCAAGGTTTAAAGAAACGAAGGGTAAGGATTTATCAAAGTGTCCTAAAAACCTAGCAGAGCATATGTAGATGTAGAGACCTCAAGAAATCCACCAAGGCATTGCAAAAACGTCACTTTCCCTAGAGGTAACATAAAAGGGGCCTAGTGTCTTCATGTTGGGCCCAATCTTCATTGTAAACTTCCCTTTAAACTATAGTGAATGGACAAAAGCCAAATTTTTCTGTAGTGGGCCTTCAGTTCAAAGTAAACTCCAAAATCACTAAGTATGGGGGACTAAAATCCATAAATATTTCTTTCTTTTCTTTTCTAGCCGTACCTTTTTTTTTTTTTTTTTTTTTTTTTCATTTTTCACGGCTTTCACATATTTTTTTTTTTATGGACAAGTCTACCCCCACACTTGAACTTTAACCTCTTCTCAATTTCCATCCTTAGCACCAAACCCATGTAGTATGTCTCAAAAGATAGCTCCACTAAGTTCTTAGAACAAAGGGTAGGGTTGTTACTATACTAAGCTTCATGGTTAAAGATTTTAGGGTGATGAACGAAAAGGCTTAATGTAGGCTCAAAGGGGCTTATCTAGGGGAGTCCCACGACGGGCACAATTAGGGACACAGGTTTATTTGGCAATGGTGGAAATTCCTAGGGTGCCTCTATCCCTTCCAGAATCAGGGCCATGTATTGACAAACGTCTCAACAAGCACAAGAGTGAATTCTAGCATTCTCTAGTCCATCAAACTTAATCTATGGCAAGCAATCAATCAAATGAAGAATAATGAGATCATCAAAATATCGCCAAGAAAATAAGAATATATTTTTCATTTCACTCCAAGAAAAAGGGACATGGCTCAATTATCTCACATGGGCTTATATGAATCAAAACTCATCCTAACATGCTCATATTCTGTACCAAAGTTTTCGAATCCATATCCACTACAAGGCACACATTTTTCATATATCTCAATTAACCAAAGAATACCATGTTTAAAAATCATCTCAATCTTGTGATCCTCTTTTAGTCATGATTTTAGAGATATAGAATCATCCTAGACAGTTGAAAGGGCATCCTAAGACTCAAAACAAAAACAAAAGCAACGAAAATTTTTAAATTTTTGACATTTTTCAATTTTTTTGTATTTTTCAATATATGACTCAAGATAAAAGTGTAAATCCCTTCCCCACACTTAAATATTGCATTGTCCTCAATGTAATCAATAAAAAGCATGCAATGGAACACTTAAGCATATAGGGATGAAATTTACGAAAATGACTACCAACATAAAGAAAAATTGGAGAAGTAAAAGGGAGAGATAAAACAAATCTGCGTTGATGACTCCTCCACAGCTACTTCAGAATTGGGTTGCCTCCCAAGCAGCGCTTAATGTTTATAGTCTTTCAGCCTAGACTTGTACCTCCATTTAATCCTCAGGGTTTGGAACGTTTTGGAGGGGTACATCCTCCACTTCATGTTCCACAAATGCCTCATAGTAAGGCTTCAAGCGATGGCCATTCACTTTGAACTCGTTGCTTGTATGTTCACTCTTTATCTGCACAGCTCCATGAGGAAACACATGAGTGATAACAAAAGGTCCAATCCAACGAGAACGAAGCTTACCTGGGAAGAGTTTGAGACGAGAATGGAAGAGAAGAACTTTTTGACCCACAACAAAAGTCTTTCTTCGAATCATTTTGTCATGGAATGCCTTAGTCTTATCCTTGTAAATTTTAGCACTTTCAAAGGCATCATTCCTTATCTCCTCTAACTCTTGTAATTGCAACTTCCTATGAAGCCCAGCTGCATCCATATCCATGTTGAACTGCTTCACAGCCCACCAAGCTTTGTGCTCCAACTCCACAGGTAAATGGCATGGTTTGCCATAGACAATTCGATATGGTGACATACCTATGGGAGTTTGTATGCAGTTCTGTAGGCCCACAAAGCATCTTCTAGACGCAAGGACCAGTCCTTCCTGTTGGGGTTCACAGTCTTCTCCAATATCCCCTTAATCTGACGATTAGAGACCTCAGCCTGCCCACTAGTTTGTGGGTGATAAGGTGTAGAAACCTTATGTGTGACATCATATCTCTTCAAGAGAGCCTCAATCGTCCGATTGCAAAAATGGGATCCTCCATCACTAATGAGAACTCTAGGCATTCCAAACCTGCTAAAGATGTTAGACTTGATAAAATCTGCAACAACCTTAGAGTCATTAGTTCTAGTGGCCTTTGCTTCCACCCATTTGGAAACATAGTCCACTGCAAGTAAGATATAGAGAAACCCAAAAGATGAAGGGAAAGGTCCCATGAAATCTATACCCCAGACATCAAATATTTCAACAGTTATTATATTGGACAATGGCATTTGATCTCTAGGACCTAGATTTCCTGTTCTTTGGCACTTATCACAAGTTAAACAATAGGCATGTGCATCCCTAAATAATGTTGGCCAATAGAACCCAGACTCTAGCACCTTAAACGCAGTCTTCTTAGACCCAAAGTGTCCCCCACATGCTTTAGAGTGGCAAAAAGAAAGTATAGCATTATGTTCATGTTCAGGCACACATCTCCTAATCAATTGATCAGAGCAATACTTCCACAAATAAGGTTCATCCCAAACATATTGCTTAACAGTTTTCTTAAGCCTATCCCTATGAGCACGTGACATGGTATCAGGAATCTTTCTAGACACAATATAATTCACAATGTCTGCATACCATGGTTCACTTACCTGAAGTCCAAAGAGTTGCTCGTCTGGAAATGTCTCCACCAGAGGGAGATAATCTTCTGCATGCACTAAGCGACTCAAGTGGTCAGCTACCACGTTCTCACTACCCTTCTTGTCCTTGATTTCCACGTCGAATTCTTGCAAGAGTAGGATCCATCTGATGAGCCTTGGTTTCGCCTCCTTCTTGGTCATCAAGTATTTCAAAGCTGCATGGTCAGTAAAGATAGTAACTTTGGTACCAAGTAAATAGGAGCGAAACTTCTCAAGGGCAAAGACAACTGTAAGGAGCTCTTTCTCTGTGGTGGAGTAGTTTATTTGTGCATCATTGAGAGTCCTTGAGGCGTAGTAGATGGCATAGGGCAGCTTTTCCTTCCTTTGTCCCAAAACAGCTCCAACTGCGTAGTCAGAGGCATCACACATTAATTCAAAGGGCAAGGACCAGTCTGGAGGTAACATGATGGGGGCAGATGTCAACAACTCCTTAAGCTTGTCAAAAGCTTCTTGACACTCCTTGTCAAAGTGGAAGGGCACATCCTTCTGGAGTAGTTGACATAAGGGTCTCGAAATTTTGGAGAAGTCCTTGATGAACCTCCTGTAAAAACCTGCATGACCAAGGAAAGAACGAATCTCTCTCACAGAAGTGGGAGAGGGTAAGTGACGCACAATATCAACCTTGGCTTTATCAACCTCTATACCCTAGCAGAGACAATATGTCCTAGAACTATTCCTTGTTTAACCATAAAATGGCATTTTTCCCAGTTTAAGACAAGGTTAGTTTCCATGCAACGTTTCAGAATTATCTCCAGATTATTAAGACAATCATCAAAATTCTTTCCAAAAACTGAAAAGTCATCCATGAATACCTCTATGATTTTCTCAATATAATCTGAAAAGATACTTACCATACACCTCTGAAAGGTACCTGGAGCGTTGCAAAGTCCGAAAGGCATACGTCTATAGGCAAACGTTCCAAAGGGGCAAGTGAAGGTTGATAGGAGCATTTTAATGCGACGTTTTAACTGCATTTCCCTACACTTTTCTGCGCCATTTCCTTGAAAAATCCCTGTTTGGGAAAGTTTCCATTCTTTGATTGGGAAAGTTCCTTATTGTAGAAAGTTTCCATTTTTGTCTTCATTTTTTCATTTCTCATTTCTCATTTCTCATTTTTTCATTTCTCATTTCTCATTTCTCATTTTTCATTTCTCATTTCTGGAAAGTTTCTATTTTTCATTTTTTTTAGAAAGTTTCTATTTTAAGTATAGTTTCTATTTTCAGGACCTCCGAGCTAGAAAGTGGAAATGAACGCACAAATGGAAAGAGGAGCTTGCGAACATCAAGACGAACGAACATGAGAGAAAATGGCCCACACATTTGAGCAGAAATGAAGAAACAAGCTTTCCTAGTCCAACCAGGAAATCCTACAAAATGGAGGAAGGCTTCCCTAGCAAGTTTCCAACGCAACCATGAAAAAGAAATGGAAAAATAATGTGTTTTGCGTTGGAAAATGAGAAGGCTTGAAGATGAAGCAACGAGGCCCAAGAACTCTTTGGATTTTCGGCAAATTGGATAAAGGCCCATCAAAGCCCATGACATTAGGGTTTGTGACGCAAACCCTAGCACTAAAGTTGTTGTTGCCGTGAAATCCTAGAGAGAAACAAGGAAGATGACGTGGAAAATCAGAAAATAATAAGAAGATTTCGGTGGAGATTTTCTAGGGCTATTTTTATGGAAAGAAAATCTACTTGAAGAAACCCTAGAAGACCTAGCCGTCCAAGCCAAGAGGAAAACAAGGGGATGCCGTGCAAAATAAAAGAGAAACCCTAGAGAATTCGGCCAAGGGATAATGAAGAGAGAAACTAGGGTTTTGCCGTGTGGAAAATCAGAAATTCAAGAGAGATTTCGTGGAGATTTCTTAGGGAGCTTTTAAAGGAAAGAGAATATGTGTTGAACACAAAAAGCTCTCAAAGGAGTCTAGGTTCGTCCCCCTTTATTCTCTAAATATATTGTTGCCGAAATTGGTGAAGGAAATCAGAAAATATCTCTATATATTTCGGCAAGATTATTTAGGGAATATATATTGGAATTTTGTGATTGGTTGCACCACCTCATAGGGCTTATGTGGCACGAAACCATTGGAGGAAATTATGTGGAGGAAGCAAGCTATTGCCGTGAGTTTCTCTAGGGTTTTACACGGCTTGAAGACCTAGAAGCCGTCCCCTATATATTCATCTCTTCTCTCAACGTCAAGGGTTCCAAGCTCCATTCTTTACGTTTACACTTTGAGAAAAAATCAGAAAACTCTCTCTAGCTTAGCCGTGTTCTTCTCCATCCTCTAGGGCAACCACGAAGTTCAAGCAAGAAACAAGGAAGAAGAAGACAAGCCGTGCACACCATCCACCCTCCACCTTGAAGATTGCTTTCGAAATTCAAAAGACCACATCATCACTTCATTCATCTCATCTTCATCACGGTGTAATCCGATTCTCCTTGTACCTTTGCTTTGTATTTTCGTTGGTTTTGCCTTAGTTGACACATATGTATGAACAAGTATTGTTTTCTGAAATTTTATGATGAATTGTTAATTTTCAGATTCATATATTGCGAATTATGGTTGCTTTTGTGTGAGTGTTTGATTAAATTTGCATGATAGAAATCTTTTGTATGATTATCTTGAATGGTTCGAAACATTTAGGGTTCTTATGTGATTGTTGCTACGAATTTGAGAACATGAATCAACTTTTTGGTTTTGTGTTCTTGAATCGATAAGTAGTAAAGGTTTTGTACAAAAACCGAATTTAATCAAAGAAGATTGCAATTAGGTGGACTTTTTCATACTAAGTTGCACATTTGAGTTGATAGCCTTTCTAAGTGTTTATTGCGTTAAACATGACATGATTGACTAGCTTTCTAGGGCTTGATTGCATGTTTGATAGAATTAATCTAGGTGCTTTCGCTTAGGTTAATTAGCATTGAAAGTAAAATATGGGAAATTGTTTGCTTTTGAACGTTTCACATGATCAACTCCTCTTGCATGACTATGATGAACAATGATGAACTTGAATTAATTTTAATCATGAGTTTCGACTTTGATCTTTGTTCTTGCATTCCATTTGTATTTTTATGTTTTTGCATTTTAATTATTTAGGTAACTTAGATTTTATTTTCAGAAATTAAAACCAAAAACCAAAAACTCCCCCCTTTTCGTAAATATGTCTATATTTTGTAAATATTATACTTTGTTTTAATTTTAATTGTTTAATTGTTTGACAATGACAGGTGTACCCTCAATCCCCGGAATAGAACGATCCCTATTTATTACGTACTACTAATGACATTTCAGGGTTAAATTGGTCGCTCGATAAAAGCGACATCAATTTTTGGCGCCGTTGCCGGGGATTGAAAAATCATTTGCCATATTGTGAATATGTGTTTTGTTTATATTGTGACCGAAAAAAAAAAAAAAAAAAAAAAATTGTTTTACTTGTTAATTATTTGTAATTGTCGAAATTAGTTAATTACTTACTTAGGTTGTTATTTATATTATTGAATACGAATTTTAATTGTGAGTTGTAAATTAAAGAAGGAATAGGTGAAGTCGTGTTTATTAATATTGGCCTAAACCCCTTATTGGTACCTAGTCCAGGTCCCTTAAGGTTGAGGGCGGCCTTTATTAACATTCATTGAACTGTCTTCACACTTAGGATCTTTTTCATCCAAGTAAGTATAGCCTATGTGGGATGGTGTCTAGGAAGGGGACAACGCTCATGACAGGTTCTTGAATCCAGAAGTGCGTGCAAATGAGCCTAAACCACAATGTGGGAGTAGCTCATGCCAAAATGGATTCTACCTCTCGTGGTCGCCCTCCCCTACCTGGCCATTTCAGTAAGGTTGCCCAAAGGATGTAGGAGAGACTTAGTGTCTTGACGATTATACTTGGGCCGCACGTCCACTTGATTTACCGCTTGGAATTTAATTCGAAATCAATGGTATTTATAACAAAAGAAAATGTTGTGATTCACTAAGGTATATTGGATTAAACATAGTCTTGAAAAGGGTAACTGTTTCAGTCCCATTGCACATCGAGACTCCCTGTTCCCGTACCTAAGTGTTGAAAATAATTGTAAAGAAAAGGAAAGAATAGAAGTAATTTTACTTAATTTCGTGAAAAAAAAAAAAAAAAAAAAAAAAAAAAAAAAAAAAAAGAAGATAATTAGATGTGAATAGTGACGTTTTGTTTGTTTGTGTGAAAGTTTTGTGTAAATGGTGTCTAATCTTGTTAAACAAAGGAAATGTAAAGAATTAATTATAAATATTGTTAAATTCTTGATTTATTATAAGTGTGTAAATGCGTATGAGTAGATAAGGGCCCTTTTGTTAATATTGGCCTTAACCCTTCATTAGTGCCTTTCTAAGGTCTTTTGGAGTTGAGGGCGGTTTTATTAACATTTGGAGAACTGTCTAACACATGAGTTCTTTTCAAGCTGAGTAAGGGGCATATAGGTGGTGTCTTAGGTTGAGACCCTGGGTGATGGGTTCAAATTGGATCTCAGAGATACTATAGACCGTGCGTAAACCACAATGTGGGAGTAGCCAATAGGGGCCTAAACCTCAATGAGGGAGTAGCCTCCGTAGTGTCACCAAAATGAGTCCTCCCTCTCACTTACCTCTTAATCTGGCCATCTAGCCTTCTGAAACAAAGGGAAGTGACTTATGTCTAGGCGACTATCCCTAGATCGTATCTCACCAATAGTAGTGGTTTCTATTGGGCTCGACTTACAACTTGTAATCAATTGAGATATTAACTTTATTTTGTAAAGATAATAAGATACTTGAACATAACCTCCACTTGTAAATTGTGTTGTTTTGTACATTTTATATTTGTATAAACTTCTTACGTGGTTTATTTGTGAAAAGATTGTGGATAGTTTGTAATTTGTACTTCTCTTTATACTTGTATAAATCATAAATAGTAAAGTCGTGAATAGTAACTTGTGAATAGTGACTCGTGAATAGTAAGGTTGATGTATAAATCACTAATTTGTAATTAACTCACTTTATACTTTGCTAACTTCTTTGAATTTTGATGATGTTCAGGATTCCTATGAATGACCGAGCCTTTTAGATCCTCTACACTAAAGGAAATTGAAGCAAGGCTCGCTCGCTTGAAGGGTCCTTCACTTCTTGAGCAGACAAGCCCTTCCCCTTCGACACACAGAGGGTATATCTTTAACGAACAAGGGAAGAGGACCTACTGTTCTGAGGAGTCTACATCACCTACACCAAGTCCATCTCCTCCTTCACGTTCACCTTCACCTGTGATTTCGTCCAACTCTACACCACCACCTTCACCACCACCTGAAGAAGTCGAAGAAGAGAGAATGGCATCTATTAGGGAACTTTCCACTGCAACTGTTGAAGGAGGACCCCCTACAGGCATAGTATACCCTCCCCCTGCAGCTGGAAGACAAGCAGAGTTTGAGCTAAAGAGTGGTTTGTTGCACAAGCTCCCTATCTTCCATGGACTTAATATGGAGGACGCTAACAAGCATGTTCGAGAATTTCAATCTGTTTGTGCAAACATGCAACCACAAGGGGCAGATGAGAACCTTCTTAAGATGAGAGCATTTCCATTCTCTCTAGCTGATAGAGCCAAGGATTGGCTATATGAACTCCCTGCAGGACGTATCACTTCATGGGAGACAATGAGAAAGGCCTTCTTGGAGAAATACTTCCCAGCTTCTAAGGTCATCACACTTAGAAAGAAGCTCAGTGGAATAGAGCAAGCCCATGATGAGTCCTATGCTGCTTACTATGAGAGGTTCAATTCCTTACTTGCACAATGTCCTCAACATCAGATGAAGGATGAGACCCTACTCACATGTTTCTATGAAGGACTCTTACCCTTGGAAAGGCAAATGTTGGATGCTGCAGCTGGAGGAGCTTTTGTGGATAAGTCCCCTACAGTTGGGAAGGAGCTGATAGCTAATCGTGCCTTGAACTCTCAACAATATGAGGGGGTAGGACACTCTACTCGTAGGGTGCATGAGATGAGCAAGAATACTGCAATTGAGGACCAACTGAATAAGCTTACTCTACTCATGAATCAAGTGGTAAGTTCCAAAGGACCAAGTGCAACAATAGCTTGTGGGGTATGCTCTATGCAAGGGCATGTTACAGATCAGTGCCCTCAACTTAATGAGAATGGAGGATGGGAATCTGCAAATGCTATTGGAGGATATCAAGGAGGATACCAAGGAGGACCTCAACGTCCTAGACATGACCCTTACTCCAATACGTACAACCCAGGATGGAGGGACCATCCCAACTTCAAGTGGACTAACAATGATAACGTTCAGAATCCTCTTGGTGGGAACTTCCAACGTCCTCAAGGGCCTTCATTCCAAGGATCATCTTTTCAAAGGCCCTACATGCCCCCTCCTCAACAGAACTCAGGACCTTCAATGTCTCACTATGACAAAACGTTGGAAGCCTTGACTAGTTCCACCCAGGCCTTGACAAACTCTACTCAAGCTTTGATTCAAGGACAACAGACCCACACTAAGGATATTGCAGATCTTAAGAAACAGATGGGCCAAGTCGTGGACTTCATGAGCAAGATTCATGAGACTGGGAAGCTTCCTAGTGGCACAATACCTAACCCTAAGGGTAATGTGGAGAATGCATCAGTTGTGACTACGAGGAGTGGGAGACCATTTGTGGATCCACCCAAGCAACCCAAGAAGGTCCAAATGAGCATAGAAATTGAGGAAGACCAAGAACCCACCAAGTTGGGTATTGAGAAGGACCCTGCAACGTCAAAGGAAGAGACCAAGGCATCCTCATCTTTAAAGGCAAAACCGGAAATCAAAGGTAATAATTCTAACTTATCAAATTGGTTATTGCTAACCCTTCTTCTTCTTGCATGCCCTTCCCACGCAGGTTTGCCCAATCTAAGAAGGATGAAAGTGACCAAGCTATCTTGGAAACTTTCAAGAAGGTGCAAGTAAACCTACCCCTCCTAGAGGCCATCAAGCAAGTCCCTAAGTATGCCAAGTTCCTCAAAGAGCTTTGCACTACTAGGAGAGTAAACCGTGAAAAGGAGGTGGTAAAGGTAAGTGAGAATGTCTCTGCCCTAATTCAGAGGAAGATCCCTCCAAAGTGTAAGGATCCTGGAAGCTTTACCATTCCTTGTACTATTGGTAACTCTAGATTTAAGAATGCCATGCTAGACCTAGGTGCATCTGTTAATGTTATGCCCTACTCTGTTTATGAAACCCTAGGTCTAGGGGAACTTAAATCTGACAATGTTATCATTCAGTTAGCTGACAGATCCAATGCATACCCTAGAGGTTTGTTGGAGGATGTGCTTGTACAGGTTAACCATCTTATCTTCCCAGCTGATTTTTATGTATTGGAAATGGAGGACTCCCCTGTAAGTTCCACTCCATTGCTTTTGGGACGTCCTTTCTTAAGGACAGCTAGGACGAAGATTGATGTGTATGAAGGCTCTCTTACAATGGAGTTCGATGGTGACATTATTGGCTTTAACATCTTTGAAGCCATGAGGTATCCCCTAGAGGTTAATGATTGTTTTTCTGCTGACATTTTAGATGAACTTGCGCAGAAAATGTTTGATGTTATGCATGAGGATACCCTAGTCACTACCCTTGAGAGTGGGGTAGGCTATACAAAGGAAGGCGTCACCATCTCAGAGGACAAGTTGAAAGACACTTGTGAGGAAAAATCATTGAAAACGTCTCCTTCCTTGAGGCATCACCCTTTATAGGTAAGTCTGTTTCTCCTTTGTCCATTCAGTTATCCACTAACAAGACATTACCTTCAGTGGTCCAAGCCCCAGAACTTGAGCTAAAACCTCTTCCAGACCATTTGAAGTATGTATACTTAGGGGACAAGGAAACCTTGCCAGTGATTGTGTCCTCTGCACTAACAACTCCACAAGAAGAGAAGTTGGTGGAAATGTTGAAGCAACACAAGACCGCCATAGGATGGACATTGGCGGATATCAAGGGAATCAGCCCTACAACTTGCGTCCACAGGATACTTCTAGAGGAGGGGTCTAAACCCACTAGAGAGGCTCAACGTCGTCTCAACCCTCCAATGATGGAAGTAGTGAAGAAGGAGGTTATCAAACTCCTTGATTGTGGGGTAATCTACCCTATTTCTGACTCCAAGTGGGTCTCTCCAGTTCAGGTCGTGCCCAAGAAGTCTGGGATCACTGTGGTAAAGAATGCTGATAACGAACTGGTGCCCCAAAGGACAGTAACAGGCCACAGAGTATGCATTGACTATAGGAGGCTCAACGCAACCACAAGGAAAGACCACTTTCCTCTGCCATTCATTGACCAGATGCTTGAGCGCCTAGCTGGACATGACTACTACTGCTTCCTGGATGGATACTCTGGTTACAACCAGATTGCAATTGCAAATGAAGATCAAGAGAAGACAACCTTCACTTGCCCCTTTGGAACGTTTGCCTATAGACGTATGCCTTTCGGACTTTGCAACGCTCCAGGTACCTTTCAGAGGTGTATGGTAAGTATCTTTTCAGATTATATTGAGAAAATCATAGAGGTATTCATGGATGACTTTTCAGTTTTTGGAAAGAATTTTGATGATTGTCTTAATAATCTGGAGATAATTCTGAAACGTTGCATGGAAACTAACCTTGTCTTAAACTGGGAAAAATGCCATTTTATGGTTAAACAAGGAATAGTTCTAGGACATATTGTCTCTGCTAGGGGTATAGAGGTTGATAAAGCCAAGGTTGATATTGTGCGTCACTTACCCTCTCCCACTTCTGTGAGAGAGATTCGTTCTTTCCTTGGTCATGCAGGTTTTTACAGGAGGTTCATCAAGGACTTCTCCAAAATTTCGAGACCCTTATGTCAACTACTCCAGAAGGATGTGCCCTTCCACTTTGACAAGGAGTGTCAAGAAGCTTTTGACAAGCTTAAGGAGTTGTTGACATCTGCCCCCATCATGTTACCTCCAGACTGGTCCTTGCCCTTTGAGTTAATGTGTGATGCCTCTGACTACGCAGTTGGAGCCGTTTTGGGACAAAGGAAGGAAAAGCTGCCCTATGCCATCTACTACGCCTCAAGGACTCTCAATGATGCACAAATGAACTACTCCACCACAGAGAAAGAGCTCCTTGCAGTTGTCTTTGCCCTTGAGAAGTTTCGCTCCTATTTACTTGGTACCAAAGTTACTATCTTTACTGACCATGCAGCTTTGAAATACTTGATGACCAAGAAGGAGGCGAAACCAAGGCTCATCAGATGGATCCTACTCTTGCAAGAATTCGACGTGGAAATCAAGGACAAGAAGGGTAGTGAGAACGTGGTAGCTGACCACTTGAGTCGCTTAGTGCATGCAGAAGATTATCTCCCTCTGGTGGAGACATTTCCAGACGAGCAACTCTTTGGACTTCAGGTAAGTGAACCATGGTATGCAGACATTGTGAATTATATTGTGTCTAGAAAGATTCCTGATACCATGTCACGTGCTCATAGGGATAGGCTTAAGAAAACTGTTAAGCAATATGTTTGGGATGAACCTTATTTGTGGAAGTATTGCTCTGATCAATTGATTAGGAGATGTGTGCCTGAGCATGAACATAATGCTATACTTTCTTTTTGCCACTCTAAAGCATGTGGGGGACACTTTGGGTCTAAGAAGACTGCGTTTAAGGTGCTAGAGTCTGGGTTCTATTGGCCAACATTATTTAGGGATGCACATGCCTATTGTTTAACTTGTGATAAGTGCCAAAGAACAGGAAATCTAGGTCCTAGAGATCAAATGCCATTGTCCAATATAATAACTGTTGAAATATTTGATGTCTGGGGTATAGATTTCATGGGACCTTTCCCTTCATCTTTTGGGTTTCTCTATATCTTGCTTGCAGTGGACTATGTTTCCAAATGGGTGGAAGCAAAGCCACTAGAACTAATGACTCTAAGGTTGTTGCAGATTTTATCAAGTCTAACATCTTTAGCAGGTTTGGAATGCCTAGAGTTCTCATTAGTGATGGAGGATCCCATTTTTGCAATCGGACGATTGAGGCTCTCTTGAGAGATATGATGTCACACATAAGGTTTCTACACCTTATCACCCACAAACTAGTGGGCAGGCTGAGGTCTCTAATCGTCAGATTAAGGGGATATTGGAGAAGACTGTGAACCCCAACAGGAAGGACTGGTCCTTGCGTCTAGAGGATGCTTTGTGGGCCTACAGAACTGCATACAAAACTCCCATAGGTATGTCACCATATCGAATTATCTATGGCAAACCTGCCATTTACCTGTGGAGTTGGAGCACAAAGCTTGGTGGGCTGTGAAGCAGTTCAACATGGATATGGATGCAGCTGGGCTTCATAGGAAGTTGCAATTGCAAGAGTTAGAGGAGATAAGGAATGATGCCTTTGAAAGTGCTAAAATTTACAAGGATAAGACTAAGGCATTCCATGACAAAATGATTCGAAGGAAGACTTTTGTTGTGGGTCAAAAAGTTCTTCTCTTCCATTCTCGTCTCAAACTCTTCCCAGGTAAGCTTCGTTCTCGTTGGATTGGGCCTTTTGTTATCACTCATGTGTTTCCTCATGGAGCTGTGCAGATAAAGAGTGAACATACAAAACGAGTTCAAGGTGAATGGCCATCGCTTGAAGCCTTACTATGAGGCATTTGTGGAACATGAAGTGGAGGCTGTACCCCTCCAAAACGTTCCAAACCCTGAGGATTAAATGGAGGTACAAGTCTAGGCTGAAAGACTATAAACATTAAGCGCTGCTTGGGAGGCAACCCAATTCTGAAGTAGCTGTGGAGGAGTCATCAACGCAGATTTGTTTTCTCTTCCCTTTTACTTCTCCAATTTTTCTTTGTTTATAGTTATTTTCGTAAATTCCATCCCTAATGCTTAAGTTTTCATTGCATGCTTTTTTTGATTACATTGAGGACAATGCAATATTTAAGTGTGGGGGAAGGGATTTACACTTTTATCTTGAGTCATATATTGAAAATAAAAAAAAAAATTGAAAAATGTCAAAAATTTAAAAATTTTCGTTGTTTTGTTTTTGTTTTGAGTCTTAGGATGCCCTTTCAACTGTCTAGGATGATTCTATATCTCTAAAATCATGACTAAAAGAGGATCACAAGATTGAGATGATTTTTAAACATGGTATTCTTTGGTTAATTGAGATATATGAAAAATGTGTGCCTTGTAGTGGATATGGATTCGAAAACTTTGGTACAGAATATGAGCATGTTAGGATGGTTTTGATTCATATAAGCCCATGTGAGATAATTGAGCCATGTCCCTTTTTCTTGGAGTGAAATGAAAAATATATTCTTATTTTCTTGGCGATATTTTGATGATCTCATTATTCTTCATTTGATTGATTGCTTGCCATAGATTAAGTTTGATGGACTAGAGAATGCTAGAATTCACTCTTGTGCTTGTTGAGACGTTTGTCAATACATGGCCCTGATTCTGGAAGGGATAGAGGTACCCTAGGAATTTCCACCATTGCCAAATAAACCTGTGTCCCTAATTGTGCCCGTCGTGGGACTCCCCTAGATAAGCCCCTTTGAGCCTACATTGAGCCTTTTCATTCATCACCCTTAAACCCTTAACCATGAAGCTTAGTATAGTTAAAACCCTACCCTTTGTTCTAAGAACTTAGTGGAGCTATCTTTTGAGACATACTTCGTGGGTTTGGTGCTAAGGATGAAAATTGAGAAGAGGTGAAAGTTAAAGTGTGGGGGTAGACTTGTCCGTAAAAGAAAAATATATGAAAAAGCCGAGAAAAAGAAAAAAAAAAAAGAAAAAAATGTATACGGCTAAAAAGAAAAGAAAGAAAATGTTTATGGATTTTAGTCCCCCATACTTGGTGATTTTGGAGTTTACGTTGAACTGAAGGCCCACTACAGAAAATTTGGCCTTTGTCCATTCACTATAGTTCAAGGGAAGTTTACAATGAAGATTGGGCCCAACATGAAGACATTAGGCCCCTTTTATGTTACCTCTAGGGAAAGTGACGTTTTTGCAATACCTTGGTGGATTTCTTGAGGTCTCTACATCTACATATGCTCTGCTAGGTTTTTAGGACACTTTGATAAATCCTTACCTTTCATTTCCTTAAACCTTAAGCCCTAGCCCCATTACAACCCTTGATAAGACCTTCTTGATCCTTAAGATGGGACAGCCTTTGATGTGGAGATGAGTTGCAAGAGTTGAACCTATGGCTTGGGTCCATCTGTGCAAGTAGTTGGTATCCTTCATGAGATCTTTAAAGAAAATTATACATGTGCTTTCGTTTCTTGAATTATGTGATATACTTGCTATCTTTCACATATACTTGAGTGTATAAGCTTTTAAGCATTGCCATGATCTGAGAGAAGAAAGAATGGATATAACTTGTGAGGAGTTGAATCATACTTGTTTGAAACATGCTTAACAGAAACCATCACCATTGTTTCAACCAAGTCCTACTTGTGTATATGTAAGTTATGTGTTTTAATTAACTCTCGAATGCCTAACATTGAATTTTGGTTAAGTGCTAATCTTGGTGTTATGAAAGTAAGAGATTGCTGAGACAAATAGTTGAAGGGCAATAGAGTCATTGTTTTTGTCAAGTCTTTAAATTTTCGTTGAGTCTTAGTGTGTGTCTTAGTTTGATTTTGCTAAGGGACTAGCAAAAGCTAAGTGTGGGGGAATTGATAGGAGCATTTAATGCGACGTTTTAACTGCATTTCCCTACACTTTTCTGCGCCATTTCCTTGAAAAATCCCTGTTTGGGAAAGTTTCCATTCTTTGATTGGGAAAGTTCCTTATTGTAGAAAGTTTCCATTTTTGTCTTCATTTTTCATTTCTCATTTCTCATTCTCATTTTTCATTTCTCATTTCTCATTTCTCATTTTTCATTTCTCATTTCTGGAAAGTTTCTATTTTTCATTTTTTAGTAAGTTTCTATTTTCATTTTTTTAGAAAGTTTCTATTTTAAGTATAGTTTCTATTTTCAGGACCTCCGAGCTAGAAAGTGGAAATGAACGCACAATGGAAAGAGGAGCTTGCGAACATCAAGACGAACGAACATGAGAGAAAATGGCCCACACATTTGAGCAGAAATGAAGAAACAAGCTTTCCTAGTCCAACCAGGAAATCCTACAAAATGGAGGAAGGCTTCCCTAGCAAGTTTCCAACGCAACCATGAAAAAGAAATGGAAAAATAATGTGTTTTGCGTTGGAAAATGAGAAGGCTTGAAGATGAAGCAACGAGGCCCAAGAACTCTTTGGATTTTCGGCAAATTGGATAAAGGCCCATCAAAGCCCATGACATTAGGGTTTGTGACGCAAACCCTAGCACTAAAGTTGTTGTTGCCGTGAAATCTAGAGAGAAACAAGGAAGATGCGTCGAAAATCAGAAATATAGAAGATTCGTGGAGATTTTCTAGGGTATTTTTATGGAAAAAATCAAGAAAAACCCTAGAAGACCTAGCCGTCCAAGCCAAGAGGAAAACAAGGGGATGCCGTGCAAGACCCTAGGAATTCGGCCAAGGATAATGAAGAGAGAAACTAGGGTTTTGCCGTGTGGAAAATCAGAAATCAAGAGAGATTTCGTGGAGATTTCTTAGGAGCTTTTAAAGGAAAGAGAATATGTGTTGAACACAAAAAGCTCTCAAAGGAGTCTAGGTTCGTCCCCCTTTATTCTCTAAATATATTGTTGCCGAAATTGGTGAAGGAAATCAGAAAATATCTATATATTTCGGCAAGATTATTTAGGGAATATATATTGGAATTTTGTGATTGGTTGCACCACCTCATAGGGCTTATGTGGCACGAAACATTGGAGAAATTATGTGGAGGAAGCAAGATATTGCCGTGAGTTTCTAGGGTTTTGACGGCTTGAAGACCTAGAAGCCGTCCCCTATATATTCCTCTCTTCTCTCAACGTCAAGGGTTCCGAATTCCATCTTTTCGTTTATACTTTGAGAAAAAATTCAGAAATCTCTCTAGCCTAGCCGTGTTCTTCTCCATCCTCTAGGGCAACCACGAAGTGCAAGCAAGGCCAAGGAAGAAGAAGACAAGCCGTGCACACCATCCACCCTCCACCTTGAAGATTGCTTTCGAAATTCAAGAGACCACATCATCACTTCATTCATCTCATCTTCATCACGGTGTAATCCGATTCTCCTTGTACCTTTGCTTTGTATTTTCGTTGGTTTTGCCTTAGTTGACACATATGTATGAACAGTATTGTTTTCTGAAATTTTATGATGAATTGTTAATTTTCAGATTCATATATTGCGATTATGGTTGCTTTTGTGTGAGTGTTTGATTAAATTTGCATGATAGAATCTTTTGTATGATTATCTTGAATGGTTCGAAACATTTAGGGTTCTTATGTGATTGTTGCTACGAATTGAGAACATGAATCAACTTTTTGGTTTTGTGTTCTTGAATCGATAAGTAGTAAAGGTTTTGTACAAAAACCGAATTTAATCAAGAAGATTGCAATTAGGTGGACTTTTTCATACTAAGTTGCACATTTGAGTTGATAGCCTTTCTAGGTGTTTATTGCGTTAAACATGACATGATTGACTAGCTTTCTAGGGCTTGATTGCATGTTGATAGAATTAATCTAGGTGCTTTCGCTTAGGTTAATTAGCATTGAAAGTAAAATATGGGAAATTGTTTGCTTTTGAACGTTTCACATGATCAACTCCTCTTGCATGACTATGATGAACAATGATGAACTTGAATTAATTTTAATCATGAGTTTCGACTTTGATCTTTGTTCTTGCATTCCATTTGTATTTTTATGTTTTTGCATTTTAATTATTTAGGTAACTTAGATTTTATTTTCGGAAATTAAACCAAAAACCAAAAACTCCCCCTTTTCGTAAATATGTCTATATTTTGTAAATATTATACTTTGTTTTAATTTTAATTGTTTAATTGTTTGACAATGACAGGTGTACCCTCAATCCCGGAATAGAACGATCCCTATTTACTTATACTACTAATGACATTTCAGGGTTAAATTGGTCGCTCGATAAAGCCGACATCAGATTCATAAAAGCCCATTGAGATATTGAGCCCATGTCCCTTTTTCTTGGAGTGAAATGAAAATATATTCTTATTTCTTGGCGATGTTTTGATGATCTCATTATTCTTTCATTTGATTTTACTTGCCATAGATTAAGTTTGATGGACTAGAGAATGCTAGAATTCACTCTTGTACTTGTTGAGACGTTTGTCAATATATGGCCCTGATTCTGGAAAGGATGAGGCACCCTAGGAATTATCACCATTGCCAAATAAGCCTGTGTCCCCATTTGTGCCCGTCGTGGGACTCCCTAGATAAACCCTTTGAGCCTACATTAAGCCTTTTCTTTCATCACCCTTAAAATCCTTAACCCTGAACCTTAGTATAGCTACACTCCTACCCTTTGTTCTAAAACTTAGTGGAGCTATCTTTTGGGACTTTACTTAAGGATTTGGCATTGAGAATGAAATTGAGAAGAGGTGAAAGTTCAAGTGTGGGGTAGACTTGTCCATAAAAAAAATGTATGTGAAAGCCGTGAAAAAGAAATGAAAAAAAAAAAAATTGTACACGGCTAGAAAGAAAAAAAAGAAAGAAAAATGTTATGGATTTTAGTCCCCATACTTGTGAGTTTGGAGTTTGTTTTAAATTGAAGGCCCATTACAGAAAAATTGGCCTTTGTCCAATTCACTAGAGTTCAAAGGAAGTTTAGAGTGAAGTTAGGGCCCAACATGAAGACATAGGCCCTTTACTTCTATGGGATTATGACATTTTATATGCCTTGGTGGATTTCTAGAAGTCTCTACATTACATGAGCTCTGCTAGGTTTTTAGGACACTTTGTTAAAATCCTTATCTTTCATTTCTTAAAACCTTGAGCCTTAGCCCCATTACAACCTTTGAGAAGACCTTCTTGATCCTTAAGATGGGACAGCCTTTGATGTGGAGATGAGTTACAAGAGTTGAACCTATGGCTTGGGTCCATCCGTGCAAGTAGTTGGTATCTTTCATGAGATCTTTTGAAAAAAAAAAAATTATATTCACAAAGTGCTTTTCGTTTCTTATATATGTGAGCTATTTGATTGCCTCAAAATATTTTCTCTCACATATAATTGAGTGATTATAAGCTTTTAAGCATTGCCTTGAATTCTGAGAGAAGAAAGAGTGGATACACCTTGTGAGGATTTGAATCATACTTGTTTGAAGCATGCTTAACAAAACCATCACCATTGTTCCAACCAAGTCCTACTTGTGTATATGTAAATTATGTGTTTTAATTAACTCTCGAATGCTAAACATTGATTCTTGGTGGAGTGCTAATCTTGATTGTTGTGAAAGTAAGAGATTTCTGAGACAAAAAGTTGAAGGGCAGTAGAGTCATTGTTTGTGTAGTCTTTAAATTTTCGTTGAGTCTTAGTTGAGTCTTTGTGTGATTTTGCTAAGGGACTAGCAAAAGCTAAGTGTGGGGGAATTTGATAGGAGCATTTTAATGCGACATTTTAACTGTTATTTCCCTATATTTTCTGCGTTATTTCCTTATAAAACTCTGTTTAGGAAGTTTCCATTCTTGAATTGGGAAAGTTCCTAATTGTAGAAAGTTTCCGTTTTGTAGTTTCTATTTCCATTTTAGAAAGTTTCCATTTAGTTTAAGAAAGTTTCCATTTCTTATTTTAGAAAGCTTCTATTTTCAGGTTTTTGGAATAAATAAGCTGAATTGAGTTCATAAATGGAAAGAGAAGCTTCATGAAGATGACATGGCAAGGAGAGAATCAAGGAAGAGTTTTTTAAAAAAGGAAAAATATATTTTCCTTGGGATTAAATTTGCCGTGTAATACTAAGGAAAAACAAGGTGACAACGTGGGAATTAAGTGATTGATGAGAATTTCAAGGAGATTTTCTTGGGAGATTTTTATGGAAAGAAATATGTTGGAGAGTAAATTGGTGTGATTGCCAACGTGAAAATCAGAAATAATCAGGAGATGACGCAAAGAGAGATTCAAGGGAGATATTTATGGAAGGAAAATATGTGTGCACCAAGGAAAAAGCTAAAAGGCGTCCAGATATTCATCCCTAAATTCCCTAAAGGGAATGTTGGCCGAAATTCATGAAGAAAATCAGAATAATTTCAAGGAAATTCCGGCAATTAAATATTAGGGAGTATTTTAGAGAATTATGATTGGTTGGAACACATCACAAGCTTACTTGGCATTCTATGATTGGTTGGACCACATCACAAGCTTACTTGGCGAATTATCATTGGTTGAAGCTATGTGGAAAATTCTGATTGCTTTGTGAACCCTAGCCATGCTCCTATATATCTCACCTCTTTACATTGAGAAGGGTTCCTCTCCCCCATACAATTACACTTTAGAAAAAAATCAGAAAATCTTCTTAGCATAGCCGTGAGTTTTCTCCATCCTCTAGTCATCTCCACGAGTTCAAGCAAGGCCAAGGGAGAGAAGGCATAGCCGTGAGCATCCATCATCCATCTCCACCTTGAAGTTGCTTTCGAGATTCAAGAGACCACCACATTCAATCGTTCATCACCATCCCACTCACGGTGTAATCCGATTCTCCTTGTAACCTTTGCTTTGAATTTCGTTGGTTATGAACTAGTTGACATATGTGTTGAACAAATATTAATTTCTGGAATTTTTATGATTAATTGAGAATTTTCAGATTCATATTATTGTGATTCGAGAGTTGCTTATGTGGGTTTGTTTAATTAAATTTGCGTTATAGATAACTTTTGTATTTTAATCTTATGTGGTTGCAAACACTTAGGGTTTCGATATAATTGGTGCTAGGTTTAAGAACATGAAATCGACTTTTCGTTTTGGTGTAAACTTGAATCAAAGTAGTAAAGGTTTTGTACAAAGATCGAATTTAATTAACGAGGATTGCAATTAGGTGGACTTTTCCATACTAAGTTGTACACTTGAGTTGATAGCCTTTCTCTATGTGTAATGCGTTAAACATGACATGATTGACTAGCTTTCTAGGTTTGATTGCATGTTTGATAGGATTAATCTAGGTGCTTTCGCTTAGGTTAATTAGCATTGAAAAGTAAAAAATGGGAATTCATTTGCTTTCGAATGTTTCACATGATCAACTCCTTTCTCATGACTTAGATGAACAATATTAGGGTTTGATCGATTTTAATCATATGTTTCGTTTTTGATCTTGTTCTCTCATTCCATTTGTATTTTTATGTTTTTGCATTTTAATTTTTTGTTACTTAGTTTTATTTTCGAAAACCAAAACAAAATCCCCCTTTTTCGTAAATATGTTTATATTTGAATATATTGTGAATATATACTTTGTTTAATTTTAATTGTTTAATGTTTGACAATGACAGGTGTACCCTCAATCCCCGGAATAGAACGATCCCTATTTATTACTACTACTAATGACATTTCAGGGTTAAATTATGCGCTGCTTCAGGCGCATCAATTTTTGGCGCCGTTGCGGGGATTGAAAAATCACTGTTTTTGTAATTGTTGTATATAAATTGTTGAATATTAATTAATTAACTTAGGTGTTTTTTATATTGTTGAATACGATTTAATTGTAGTTGTAATTGAATGGAATAGGTGAAGTCTCTTTGTTAATATTGGCCTAAACCCCTTATTGGTACCTAGTTCAGGTCCCTTAAGGTTGAGGGCGGCCTTATTACACTTGTTGAACTGTCTTCACACTTATGAACTTTTTCATCTAGTAAGTATAGCTATGTGGAATGGTGTCTAGGAAGGGGACAACGTCATGACGGTTTTTTGAATCCAGAAGTGCTTACAAATGGGCCTAAACACTATGTGGGAGTAGCTCATGCCAAAATGGATTTTCTCTCTCGTGTTCGTCCTCCCCCCTGGCCATTTCAGTAAGTTGCCCAAAGGATGTAAGAGGACTTTGTGTCTAGACGACTATACTTGGCCGCATGTCCACTTGATTTACCGCTTGGAATTAGATTTATATCAATAATATTCATACAAAAAAATGTAACAAAATGTGTTGATACACTAAGTAAAAAAAAAAAAACATTGTGTAATTTTCATGTTTTTTTTTTTTTTTTTTTTTTTTACTACTTGTGTACCTAACTTGTGTCTGTGTACAATTACTTGTTAATTATACTTGTATTTGTATTCTTAGTTACTTTTATATTTTGTATTCTTTGTTAATTATAGTCACTAACTTATTAATGATGTACCGTCTGGCTGAAAGACGTTAACTCAAGCGCTGCTTGGGAGGCAACCCATTCAGAAGCAGCTGTGAAGGAGTCAACACACAGATTTGCTTTCTCCTTCCCTATTTCTTTTATTTTTTCTCTTTTTTTTATGTTTTGTAAATCCTTCTATATATGCTTATTGTTTCATGCATGTTATGATTGATTACATTGAGGACAATGCAATATTTAAGTGTGGGGAAGGGATTTATACTTTTATTTGAGTCTATATATTGAAAAATAAAAAAAAAATGAAATGTCAAAAAAAAAAAAAATTGTCGTTTTATTTATTGATCTTGTCCTTTGTTTTATTTTGAGTCATAGGATGCCTTTCAACTGTCTAGGATGATTCTATATCTCTGAAATTATGGCTAAAAGAGGATCACAAATGAGATGATTTTAAATGGTATTCTTTGGTAATGAGATATATGAAAATTATGCATGTGTAGTGGATATGGATTTCGTGACCTTGGTACAGAATATGAGCATGTTAAGATGAGTTTTGATTCATAAAAGCCCATGTGAGATATTGAGCCATGTCCTTTTTTCTTGGAGTGATAATGAAAAATATATTCTTATTTCTTGGCGATGTTTTGATGATCTCATTATTCTTTCATTTGATTGATTACTTGCCATAGATTAAGTTTGATGGACTAGAGAATGCTAGAATTCACTCTTGTACTTGTTGAGACGTTTTCATATATGGCCCTGATTCTGGAAAGGATAGAGGCACCCTAGGAATTATCACCATTGCCAATAGCCTGTGTCCCATTTGTGCCCGTCGTGGGACTCCCCTAGATAAACCCTTTGAGCCTACATTAAGCTTTTCTTCATCACCCTTAAAATCCTTAACCCTGAACCTTAGTATAGCTACACTCCTACCCTTTGTTCTAAAACTTAGTGGAGCTATCTTTGGGACTTTACTTAGGATTTGGCATTGAGATGAAAATGAGAAGAGGTGAAAGTTCAAGTGTGGGGGTAGACTTGTCCATAAAAAAAATGTATGTGAAAGCCGTGAAAAAAGAAAGAAAAAAAAAAAAAAATTGTACACGGCTAGAAAGAAAAAGAAAGAAAGAAAATGTCTATGGATTTTAGTTCCCCATACTTGATGGTTTGGAGTTTGTTTTAATTGAAGGCCCATTACAGAAAAATTTGGCCTTTGTCCAATTCACTAGAGTTCAAAGGAAGTTTAGAGTGAAGTTAGGGCCCAACATGAAGACATATGGCCCTTTACTTCTATGGGATTATGAATTTATATGCCTTGGTGGATTTTAGAAGTCTCTACATTACATGAGCTCTACTAGGTTTTTAGGACACTTTGTTAAAATCCTTATCTTTCATTTCTTAAAACCTTGAGCCTTAGCCCCATTACAACCTTTGAGAAGACCTTCTTGATCCTTAAGATGGACAGCCTTTGATGTGGAGATGAGTTACAAGAGTTGAACTATGGCTTGGGTCCATCCGTGCAAGTAGTTGGTATCTTTCATGAGATCTTTTGAAAAAAAAAAAATTATATTCACAAAGTGCTTTTCGTTTCTTATATATGTGAGCTATTGATTGCCTCAAAATATTTTCTCTCACATATAATTGAGTGATTATAAGCTTTTAAGCATTGCCTTGAATTCTGAGAGAAGAAAGAGTGGATACACCTTGTGAGGATTGAATCATACTTGTTTAAGCATGCTTAATAGAAACCATCACCATTGTTCCAACCAAGTCCTACTTGTGTATATGTAAATTATGTGTTTTAATTAACTTCGAATGCCTAAACATTGATTCTTGGTGGAGTGCTAATCTTGATTTTGTGAAAGTAAGAGATTTCTGAGACAAAAAGTTAAGGGCAGTAGAGTCATTGTTTGTGTAGTCTTTAAATTTTCGTTGAGTCTTAGTTGAGTCTTTGTGTGATTTTGCTAAGGGACTAGCAAAAGCTAAGTGTGGGGGAATTTGATAGGAGCATTTTAATGCGACATTTTAACTGTTATTTCCCTATATTTTCTGCGTTATTTCCTTAATAAAACTCTGTTTAGGAAAGTTCCATTCTTGGAATGGGAAAGTTCCTAATTGTAGAAAGTTTCCGTTTTGTAGTTTCTATTTTCCATTTTAGAAGTTTCCATTTTAGTTTAAGAAAGTTTCCATTTCTTATTTTACAAAGCTTCTATTTTCAGGTTTTTGGAATAAATAAGCAGAATTGAGTTCATAAATGAACGAGAAGTTTCATGAAGATGACATGGCAAGGAGAGAATCAAGGAAGAGTTTTTTTTTAAAAAGGAAAATATATTTTCCTTGGGGATTAAATTTGCCGTGTAATACTTAAGGAAAAACAAGGTGACAACGTGGGAATTGAAGATGATTGATTGAGATTTCAAGGAGAGATTTTCTTGGGAGACTTTTATGGAAAAAATATTGTTGGAGGAATAATTTGGTGTGATTGCCAACGTAAAATCAGAAATATCAAGGAGATGACGCCAAGAGAGATTCAAGGGAGATATTTATGGAAGGAAAATATGTGTGCACCAAGGAAAAGTAAAAAGGCGTCTAGATTCATCCCTAAATTCCCTAAAGGAATGTTGGCCGAAATTCATGAAGAAAATCAAATAATTTCAAGGAAATTCGGCAATTAAATATTAGGGAGGTATTTTAGAGAATTATGATTGGTTGGAACACATCACAAGGCTTACTTGGCATTCTATGATTGGTTGGACCACATCACAAGCTTACTTGGCGAATTATCATTGGTTGAAGCTATGTGGAAATTCTGATTGCTTTGTGAACCCTAGCCATGCTCCTATATAAACTCCCCTTTCTCACGTCAAGGTCCTCTCCCCATACAATTTACACTTTAGAAAAAAATCAGAAAATCTTCTTAGCATAGCCGTGAGTTTCTCCATCCTCTAGTCATCTCCACGAGTTCAAGCAAGGCCAAGGAGAAGAAGCATAGCCGTGAGATCCATCATCCATCTCCAACCTTGAAGCTTGCTTTCGAGATTCAAGAGACCACCACATCAATCGTTCATCACCATCTCCATCTCACGGTGTAATCCGATTCTCCTTTGTAACCTTTGCTTTGAATTTCGTTGGTTATGAACTAGTTGACATATGTGTTGAACAAATATTAATTTCTGGAATTTTATGATTAATTGAGAATTTTCAGATTCATTTATTGTGATTCGAGAGTTGCTTATGTGGGTTTGTTTAATTAAATTTGCGTTATAGATAACTTTGTATTTTAATCTTATGTGGTTGCAAACACTTAGGGTTTCGATATAATTGGTGCTAGGTTTAAGAACATGAAATCGACTTTTCGTTTTGTGTAAACTTGAATCAAAGTAGTAAAGGTTTGTACAAGATCGAATTTAATTAACGAGGATTGCAATTAGGTGGACTTTTCCATACTAATTGTCACTTGAGTTGATAGCCTTTCTCTATGTGTAATGCGTTTAACATGACATGATTGACTAGTTTCTAGGGTTTTGATTGCATGTTTGATAGGATTAATCTAGTGCTTTCGCTTAGGTTAATTAGCATTGAAAAGTAAAAAAATGGGAATTCATTTGCTTTCGAATGTTTCACATGATCAACTCCTTTCTCATGACTTAGATGAACAATATTAGGGTTTGAATCGTTTTAATCATAGTTTCGTTTTTGATCTTGTTCTCTCATTCCATTTGTATTTTATGTTTTGCATTTTAATTGTTTGTACTTAGTTTTATTTTCGAAAAACCAAAAACAAATCCCCCCTTTTTTCGTGTAAAATTGATGCTGCTGAAATAGCCTCACAATTTAACCCTGCAAAATGTAGTTGTCAGTATAGGATAAGCAGGGATCGTTCAGTCCGGGGATTGTAGGGTACACCTACACAAAAAGGTCAATTAACAAATAAAAGAATAAAATGGGGGGTTTTGAAAGTTGGTTCTAATCTACTTAAAATAAAAACAAAAACAAATAAAACTATATACAATGATCGACTTCCCTAACCTAGACCAATACCACTCGGAAATTACTAAGTGTAAAAACAGAAAATTCATTTCAACATGCTACAAAAATGTGCCCATCTTAAATGCTAGATAAGAGCCTAAATGAAAAGCCTCAGCGGATCAATCCACTTATCTGATTCATTCTAATGTAGGCTTGGATCGGAAAAGTCCTTACCAAGCCTAATACTACTAATTTTTGAAAACACTCAGCGTAATTCTCTTAACTAGTAGTATTATCTAACCCTCGAATCAACTCACACGTGCAAATTAACCATTACACATAGAATTTAACACGTAATTTCCAGAATCATTTAACCATTGAACATAGTTTTTACCACTCGTTAGAACTAATTGCTACTTGTTTAACTCAGCGTCTTAACAAATAACAATTACTCTTGGCAAATTAAGAAAACACACAAGAACTCTCACCGTTATTCTAGCATGCAAACTTATGAATCTAACTCTGAAAATTACCAAAACACATAAAAGGGCACAAGATTGTAACATGCATCATAAAAGAATTCTCGAAATTAACTCAATAATAAACTAAAAATCTCAAAAATATTAATAAAAATATTCTGAAAATTTCATGTCTCCAATTACACAACTCACAAATTGAAACACAAAACCGAAACAAAAATTATAAGTAGAGTCATAGTTACACTTTGAAGCTTTCCTCAGCGGCTTAGCAACACGGTGATGAACTCGTCTCTACGTGGTGGTGGAGCGTCCTTGACTCAGCGCCTAAGAGCTTTGTAGATTGATTGATGGATGGTGGTCACGGTCTTGTAAGATATGGAGGTTTGAGGAGTGAATTGGGTAGTCTTGGAATGATCTTGGCTGGGAAGTGATCTTTGGCTGGGAAGTGATCTTGGCTGGGAAGTGATCTTGGCTGGAAGTGATAGGCAATGAATTATCTGGCTGGGAAGTGATGCAAATTCAGTCTGGACGTTGCCTATTTATAGGGGAGCATTGGTTGGCTTTCCAACTGAAACGTCTTCTTTATGGCCTTAACTCCTCTCATAATGGGGCAATTCCTTTAATTTCCAAGCTGAAACATCTTTCTCTTATTTATTTTTCCAGCTGAAACATCTTTTCTTTTATTCCTCAACTGAAAACATCTTTTCTCCTTACCCTTCTTCATTGCTTGGTCAAATATCTTAATGCTTTATTTTATGACTCCATCATTGATGTTTCCAAGAGTTCCACCAGGCAAGGTTTCCTACAACAAGCAGGAAATATCAGAATTTTCTAGAGAAAATAAAATGTAAAGACCGCAAAATAGTCGACAGTGAGGAATCCTGATCCAGCTAGGATTTTCATGAATTTTACTTTTTCCGCTTATTTCACGCCAAACACTCTACAAGACTCTTAAAATGACTCGATGACTCAAAACACGAAACTTAAGGGAGAAACAAGGCTAAAATGGAGCATATACTCATTAATATTATCACACTTTTTTGCTCCTATCAAAAATGTTTATAGTTGTGAATATATTTGTGAATATTATACTTTGTTTTAATTTTAATTGTTTAACTGTTTGACAATGACAGGTGTACCCTCAATCCCGAATAGAACGATCCCTATTTATTACGTACTACTAATGACATTTCAGGGTTAAATTATGCGCGCTGCTTTTCGGGCGCATCATAGGGTGCTCGGAGGGAGGAGGCGCTCCTCTGGTGACCGGTGGCACGCCGGTTGGTGGCCGGAATCGCCGGAATTTGATGGAAGAAGAAAAATGGCCGAACCGGAGGAAGAGAGATCGGGGGAGAGGAGAGAGAAGAGTTGGGGTGGTTTCCGGAATGGAAACCTACCCGGGTAAATTTCCTTTTTTTATCAAAGTTACATGAACAGTAACTTTACAATTTTGGCCATAACTCTCGCATACGAAGTCCGCTTTTTACGAACCACATATGCACGCACTCGGTTAACGTCCCCTACAACTTTCATGAAGAACATTTTCTCAAATTTTGACCCGAATAAAAGTCAACTTTTAGGGCCACTAAAAGTACTAAACCGAAAGTAAAAGTGAAAGTAAAGGTCGTTTACCGTCCAAATGACTAGTAAACACGTGGATTTAGGTTCGGGACGTTACATTTCAATGCTTTGTTCTAGTGACATTCAAAGCCATAGTTATCTTTCAAACAATTTGATCACTTTGTTTCAATTTGAGTAGATGAACAGTGATTTTCAAAACTTCTCCTTCTAGGGTTTAGGATTTGCTTTCTCTTTTCGTGAAATGGCTTCTAAATCTTTAAATGCGTTGTTCTAGTGACATTCAAAGCCATAGTTATTCTTTCAAATAATTTGATCACTTTGTTTCAATTTGAGTTTATGAACAGTGATTTTCCAAACTTCTCGCTTCTAAGTTTAGGATTTGCTTTCTCTTTTCGTGAAATCGCTTAAATCTTTCAATGCGTTGTTCTAGTGACATTCAAAGCCATAGTTATTCTTTCAAACAATTTGATCACTTTGTTTCAATTTGAGTAGATGAACAGTGATTTTCCAAACTTCTCGCTTCTAGGGTTTAGGATTGCTTTCTTTTAGTGAAATGCTTCTAAATCTTTAAATGCGTTGTTTAGTGACATTCAAAGCCATAGTTATTCTTTCAAACAATTTGATCACTTTGTTTCAATTTGAGTATATGAACAGTGATTTTCCAAACTTCTCCTCTAGGTTTAGGATTTGCTTTCTTTTCGTGAAATAATGGCTTCTAAATCTTTAAATGCGTTGTTCTAGTGACATTCAAAGCATAGTTATTCTTTCAAATAATTTGATCACTTTGTTTCAATTTGAGTAGATGAACAGTGATTTTCCAAACTTCTCGCTTCTAAAGTTTAGGATTTGCTTTCTCTTTTCTTGAAATCGCTTCTAAATCTTTCAATGCGTTGTTTTAGTGACATTCAAAGCCATAGTTATTCTTTCAAAAATTTGATCACTTTGTTTCAATTTGAGTATGAACAGTGATTTTCCAAACTTCTCGCTTCTAAGTTTAGGATTTGCTTTCTCTTTTCGTGAAATCGCTTCTAAATCTTTCAATGCGTTGTTCTAGTGACATTCAAGCCATAGTTATTCTTCAAACAATTTGATCACTTTGTTTCAATTTGAGTAGATGAACAGTGATTTTCCAAACTTCTCGCTTCTAGTTTAGGATTGCTTCTCTTTTCGTGAAATCGCTTCTAAATCTTTCAATGCGTTGTTCTAGTGACATTCAAAGCCATAGTTATTCTTTCAAACAATTTGATCACTTTGTTTCAATTTGAGTTATGAACAGTGATTTTCCAAACTTCTCGCTTCTAAGGTTTAGGATTTGCTTTCTCTTTTCGTGAAATGGCTTCTAAATCTTTCAATGCTTTGTTCTAGTGACATTCAAAGCCATAGTTATCTTTCAAACAATTTGATCACTTTGTTTCAATTTGAGTAGATGAACAGTGATTTTCCAAACTTCTCGCTTCTAGTTTAGGATTGCTTCTCTTTTCGTGAAATCGCTTCTAAATCTTTCAATGCGTTGTTCTAGTGACATTCAAAGCCATAGTTATTCTTTCAAACAATTTGATCACTTTGTTTCAATTTGAGTTTATGAACAGTGATTTTCCAAACTTCTCGCTTCTAAGGTTTAGGATTTGCTTTCTCTTTTCGTGAAATAATGGCTTCTAATCTTTCAATGCTTTGTTCTAGTGACATTCAAGCCATAGTTATCTTTCAAAAATTGATCATTTGTTTTCAATTTGAGTAGATGAACAGTGATTTTCCAAACTTCTCGCTTCTAAAGTTTAGGATTCGCTTACTCTTTTCGTGAAATCGCTTCTAAATCTTTCAATGCGTTGTTCTAGTGACTTTCAAAGCCATAGTTATTCTTTCAAACAATTTGATCACTTTGTTTCAATTTGAGTTTATGAACAGTGATTTTCCAAACTTCTCGCTTCTAAGGTTTAGGATTGCTTTCTCTTTTCGTGAAATAATGGCTTCTAAATCTTTCAATGCTTTGTTCTAGTGACTTTCAAAGCCATAGTTATCTTTCAAACAATTTGATCACTTTGTTTCAATTTGAGTAGATGAACAGTGATTTTCCAAACTTCTCGCTTCTAAAGTTTAGGATTTGCTTTCTCTTTTCGTGAAATCGCTTCTAAATCTTTCATGCGTTGTTCTAGTGACTTTCAAAGCCATAGTTATTCTTTCAACAATTTGATCACTTTGTTTCAATTTGAGTTTATGAACAGTGATTTTCCAAACTTCTCGCTTCTAAGGTTTAGGATTTGCTTTCTCTTTTCGTGAAATAATGGCTTCTAAATCTTTCAATGCTTTGTTCTAGTGACATTCAAAGCCATAGTTAATCTTTCAAACAATTGATCACTTTGTTTCAATTTGAGTAGATGAACAGTGATTTTCCAAACTTCTCCTTCTAAAGTTTAGGATTCGCTTACTCTTTTCGTGAAATCGCTTCTAAATCTTTCAATGCGTTGTTCTAGTGACTTTCAAAGCCATAGTTATTCTTTCAAAACAATTGATCACTTTGTTTCAATTTGAGTTTATGAACAGTGATTTTCCAAACTTCTCGCTTCTAAGGTTTAGGATTTGCTTTCTCTTTTCGTGAAATAATGGCTTCTAAATCTTTCAATGCTTTGTTCTAGTGACATTCAAGCCATAGTTAATCTTTCAAACAATTTGATCACTTTGTTTCAATTGAGTAGATGAACAGTGATTTTCCAAACTTCTCGCTTCTAAAGTTTAGGATTTGCTTACTCTTTTCGTGAAATCGCTTCTAAATCTTTCAATGCGTTGTTTTAGTGACTTTCAAAGCCATAGTTATTCTTTCAAACAATTGATCACTTTGTTTCAATTTGAGTTTATGAACAGTGATTTTCCAAACTTGTCGCTTCTAAGGTTTAGGATTGCTTTCTCTTTTCGTGAAATAATGGCTTCTAAATCTTTCAATGCTTTGTTCTAGTGACATTCAAAGCCATAGTTATCTTTCAAACAATTTGATCACTTTGTTTCAATTTGAGTAGATGAACAGTGATTTTTCCAAACTTCTCGCTTCTAAAGTTAGGATTCGCTTACTCTTTTCGTGAAATCGCTTCTAAATCTTTCAATGCGTTGTTCTAGTGACTTTCAAAGCCATAGTTATTCTTTCAAACATTGATCACTTTGTTTCAATTTGAGTTTATGAACAGTGATTTTCCAAACTTCTCGCTTCTAAGGTTTAGGATTGCTTTCTTTTCGTGAAATAATGGCTTCTAAATCTTTCAATGCTTTGTTCTAGTGACATTCAAGCCATAGTTATTCTTCAAAAATTTGACCACTTTGTTTCAATTTGAGTAGATGAACAGTGATTTCCAAACTTCTCGCTTCTAAAGTTTAGGATTGCTTTCTCTTTCTTGAATCGCTTCTAAATCTTTCAATGCGTTGTTTAGTGACTTTCAAAGCCATAGTTATTCTTTCAAAAAATTTGATCACTTTGTTTCAATTTGAGTTTATGAACAGTGATTTCCAAATTTCTCGCTTCTAAGGTTTAGGATTTGCTTTCTCTTTTCGTGAAATAATGGCTTCTAATCTTTCAATGCTTGTTCTAGTGACATTCAAAGCCATAGTTAATCTTTCAAACAATTTGATCACTTTGTTTCAATTTGAGTAGATGAACAGTGATTTTCCAAACTTCTCGCTTCTAAAGTTTAGGATTCCTTACTCTTTCGTGAAATCGCTTCTAATCTTTCAATGCGTTGTTCTAGTGACTTTCAAAGCCATAGTTATTCTTTCAAACAATTGATCACTTTGTTTCAATTTGAGTTTATGAACAGTGATTTTCCAAACTTCTCGCTTCTAAGGTTTAGGATTTGCTTTCCTTTTCGTGAAATAATGGCTTCTAAATCTTTCAATGCTTTGTTCTAGTGACATTCAAAGCCATAGTTAATCTTTCAAACAATTTGATCACTTGTTTCAATTTGAGTAGATGAACAGTGATTTTCCAAACTTCTCGCTTCTAAGTTTGATTCGCTTACTCTTTTCGTGAAATCGCTTCTAAATCTTTCAATGCGTTGTTCTAGTGACTTTCAAAGCCATAGTTATTCTTTCAAACAATTTGATCACTTTGTTTCAATTTGAGTTTATGAACAGTGATTTTCCAAATTTCTCGCTTCTAAGGTTAGGATTTGCTTTCTCTTTTCGTGAAATAATGGCTTCTAATCTTTCAATGCATTGTTCTAGTGACATTCAAAGCCATAGTTAATCTTTCAAACAATTTGATCACTTTGTTTCAATTGAGTAGATGAACAGTGATTTTCCAAACTTTCCGCTTCTAAAGTTTAGGATTCGCTTACTCTTTTCGTGAAATCGCTTCTAAATCTTTCAATGCGTTGTTCTAGTGACTTTCAAAGCCATAGTTATTCTTTCAAACAATTTGATCACTTTGTTTCAATTTGAGTTTATGAACAGTGATTTTCCAAACTTCTCGCTTCTAAGGTTTAGGATTTGCTTTCTCTTTTCGTGAAATAATGGCTTCTAAATCTTTCAATGCTTTGTTCTAGTGACTTTCAAAGCCATAGTTATTCTTTCAAACAATTTGATCACTTTGTTTCAATTTGAGTAGATGAACAGTGATTTTCCAAACTTCTCGCTTCTAAAGTTTAGGATTCGCTTTCTCTTTTCGTGAATCGCTTCTAATCTTTCAATGCGTTTGTTCTAGTGACTTTCAAAGCCATAGTTATTCTTTCAAACAATTTGATCACTTTGTTTCAATTTGAGTTTATGAACAGTGATTTCCAAACTTCTCGCTTCTAAGGTTTAGGATTTGCTTTCTCTTTTCGTGAAATAATGGCTTCTAAATCTTTCAATGCTTTGTTCTAGTGACATTCAAAGCCATAGTTAATCTTTCAAACAATTTGATCACTTTGTTTCAATTTGAGTAGATGAACAGTGATTTTCCAAACTTCTCACTTCTAAAGTTTAGGATTCGCTTACTCTTTTCGTGAAATCGCTTCTAAATCTTTCAATGCGTTGTTCTAGTGACTTTCAAGCCATAGTTTTCTTTCAAACAATTGATCACTTTGTTTCAATTTGAGTTTATGAACAGTGATTTTCCAAACTTCTCGCTTCTAAGGTTTAGGATTTGCTTTCTCTTTTCGTGAAATAATGGCTTCTAAATCTTTCAATGCTTTGTTCTAGTGACATTCAAAGCCATAGTTAATCTTTCAAACAATTTGATCACTTTGTTTCAATTTGAGTAGATGAACAGTGATTTTCCAAACTTCTCGCTTCTAAAGTTTAGGATTTCGATTACTCTTTTCTTGAAATCGCTTCTAAATCTTTCAATGCGTGTTCTAGTGACTTTCAAAGCCATAGTTATTCTTTCAAACAATTTGATCACTTTGTTTCAATTTGAGTTTATGAACAGTGATTTTCCAAACTTCTCGCTTCTAAGGTTTTAGGATTTGCTTTTCTCTTTTCGTGAAATAATGGCTTCTAATCTTTCAATGCTTTGTTCTAGTGACTTTCAAAGCCATAGTTATTCTTTCAACATTTGATCACTTTGTTTCAATTTGAGTAGCATGAACAGTGATTTTTCCAAACTTCTCGCTTCTAAAGTTTAGGATTTGCTTTCTCTTTTCTGAAATCGCTTCTAAATCTTTCAATCCGTTGTTTAGTGACATTCAAAGCCATAGTTATTCTTTCAAACAATTTGATCACTTTGTTTCAATTTGATTTATGAACAGTGATTTTCCAAACTTCTCGCTTCTAAGGTTTAGGATTTGCTTTCTCTTTTCGTGAAATATGGCTCTAAATCTTTCAATGCGTTGTTTAGTGACATTCAAGCCATAGTTATCTTTCAAACATTTGATCACTTTGTTCAATTTGAGTTTATGAACAGTGATTTTCCAACTTCTCGCTTCTAAGTTAGGATTTGCTTCTCTTTCGTGAATAATGGCTTCTAATCTTTCAATGCTTTGTTTAGTGACATTCAAGCATTAGTTAATCTTTCAAGCATTTGATCACTTTGTTTAAATTTGAGTAGATGACAGTGATTTTCCAACTTCTCGCTTCTAAAGTTAGGATTTGCTTTCGCTTTTAGTGAATGACTTCTAATCTTTCAATGCGTTGTTCTAGTGACATTCAAAGCCATAGTTATTCTTTCAAACAACTTGATCACTTTGTTTCAATTTGAGTTATGAACAGTGATTTCCAAACTTCTCGCTTCTAAGGTTTAGGATTTGCTTTCTCTTTTCGTTGAAATAATGGCTTCTAAATCTTTCAATGCTTTGTTCTAGTGACATTCAAAGCCATAGTTAATCTTTCAAACAATTTGATCACTTTGTTTCAATTTGAGTAGATGAACAGTGATTTTCCAAACTTCTCGCTTCTAAAGTTTAGGATTCGATTCCTTTTCTTGAAATCGCTTCTAAATCTTTCAATGCGTTGTTCTAGTGACTTTCAAAGCCATAGTTATTCTTTCAAACAATTTGATCACTTTGTTTCAATTTGAGTTTATGAACAGTGATTTTCCAACTTCTCGCTTCTAAGGTTTAGGATTTGCTTTCTCTCTTTCGTGAAATAATGGCTTCTAAATCTTTCAATGCTTTGTTCTAGTGACTTTCAAAGCCATAGTTATTCTTTCAAACAATTTGATCACTTTGTTTCAATTTGAGTAGATGAACAGTGATTTTCCAAACTTTCTCGCTTCTAAAGTTTAGGATTTGCTTTCTCTTTTCTTGAAATCGCTTCTAAATCTTTCAATCCGTTGTTTTAGTGACATTCAAGCCATAGTTATTCTTTCAAACAATTTGATCACTTTGTTTCAATTTGAGTTTATGAACAGTGATTTTCCAAATTTCTCGCTTCTAAGGTTTAGGATTTGCTTTCTCTTTTCGTGAAATAATGGCTTCTAAATCTTTCAATGCGTTGTTTAGTGACATTCAAAGCCATAGTTATTCTTTCAAAACAATTTGATCACTTTGTTTCAATTTGAGTTTATGAACAGTGATTTTCCAAACTTCTCGCTTCTAAGGTTTAGGATTTGCTTTCTCTTTTCGTGAAATAATGGCTTCTAAATCTTTCAATGCGTTGTTCTAGTGACATTCAAAGCCATAGTTATCTTTCAAGCAATTTGATCACTTTGTTTCAATTTGAGTAGATGAACAGTGATTTTCCAAACTTCTCGCTTCTAAAGTTTAGGATTTGCTTTCGCTTTTAGTGAAATGCTTCTAAATCTTTCAATGCGTTGTTCTAGTGACATTCAAAGCCATAGTTATTCTTTCAAACAATTTGATCACTTTGTTTCAATTTGAGTTTATGAACAGTGATTTTCCAAACTTCTCGCTTCTAAGGTTTAGGATTTGCTTTCTTTTCGTGAAATAATGGCTTCTAAATCTTTCAATGCGTTGTTCTAGTGACATTCAAGCCATAGTTATTCATTCAAATAATTTGACCACTTTGTTTCAATTTGAGTAGATGAACAGTGATTTTCCAAACTTCTCGCTTCTAAAGTTTAGGATTTGCTTTCTCTTTTCGTGAAATCGCTTCTAAATCTTTCAATGCGTTGTTCTAGTGACTTTCAAAGCCATAGTTATTCTTTCAAACAATTTGATCACTTTGTTCAATTTGAGTTGATGAACAGTGATTTTCCAAACTTCTCGCTTCTAAGGTTAGGATTTGCTTTCTCTTTTCGTGAAATAATGGCTTCTAAATCTTTCAATGCTTGTTCTAGTGACATTCAAAGCCATAGTTATCTTTCAAACAATTTGATCACTTTTTTCAATTGAGTAGAAACAGTGATTTCCAAACTTCTCGCTTCTAAAGTTTAGGATTGCTTCTCTTTCGTGAAATCGCTTCTAAATCTTTCAATGCGTTGTTCTAGTGACATTTCAAAGCCATAGTTATCTTCAAACAATTTGATCACTTTGTTTCAATTTGAGTTTATGAACAGTGATTTTCCAAACTTCTCGCTTCTAAGGTTTAGGATTTGCTTTCTCTTTTCGTGAAAAATGGCTTCTAAATCTTTCAATGCTTTGTTCTAGTGACATTCAAGCCATAGTTATCTTTCAAACAATTTGATCACTTTGTTTCAATTTGAGTAGATGAACAGTGATTTCCAAACTTCTTGCTTCTAAGTTTAGGATTCGCTTACTCTTTTCGTGAAATCGCTTCTAAATCTTTCAATGCGTTTTTTTAGTGACATTCAAAGCCATAGTTATTCTTTCAAAACAATTTGATCACTTTGTTTCAATTTGAGTTTATGAACAGTGATTTTCCAAACTTCTCGCTTCTAAGGTTTAGGATTTGCTTTCTCTTTTCGTGAAATAATGGCTTCTAAATCTTTCAATGCTTTGTTCTAGTGACATTCAAAGCCATAGTTAATCTTTCAAACAATTTGATCACTTTGTTTCAATTTGAGTAGATGAACAGTGATTTTCCAAACTTCTCGCTTCTAAAGTTTAGGATGGCTTCTTCTTTTCGTGAAATTGATGTCGCTTTTAAGCGACCAATTTAACCCTGAAATGTCATTAGTAGTATAAAAATAGGGATCGTTCTATTCCGGGGATTGAGGGTACACCTGTCATTGTCAAACAATTAAACAATTAAAATTAAAACAAAGTATAATATTACAAAATATAGACATATTTACGAAAAGGGGGATTTTTGGTTTTTGGTTTTAATTTCGAAAATAAAATCTAAGTTACTAAATAATTAAAATGCAAAAACATAAAAATACAAATGGAATGCAAGAACAAAGATCAAAGTCGAAACTCATGATTAAAATTAATTCAAGTTCATCATTGTTCATCATAGTCATGCAAGAGGAGTTGATCATGTGAAACGTTCAAAAGCAAACAATTTCCCATATTTTACTTTCAATGCTAATTAACCTAAGTGAAAGCACCTAGATTAATTCTATCAAACATGCAATCAAGCCCTAGAAAGCTAGTCAATCATGTCATGTTTAACGCATAACACCTAGAAAGGCTATCAACTCAAATGTGCAACTTAGTATGAAAAAGTCCACCTAATTGCAATCTTCTTTGATTAAATTCGGTTTTTGTACAAAACCTTTACTACTTATCGATTCAAGAACACAAAACCAAAAAGTTGATTCATGTTCTCAAATTCGTAGCAACAATCACATAAAACCCTAAATGTTTCGAACCATTCAAGATAATCATACAAAAGATTTCTATCATGCAAATTTAATCAAACACTCACACAAAAGCAACCATAAATCGCAATATATGAATCTGAAAATTAACAATTCATCATAAAATTTCAGAAAACAATACTTGTTCATACATATGTGTCAACTAAGGCAAAACCAACGAAAATACAAAGCAAAGGTACAAGGAGAATCGGATTACACCGTGATGAAGATGAGATGAATGAAGTGATGATGTGGTCTCTTGAATTTCGAAAGCAATCTTCAAGGTGGAGGGTGGATGGTGTGCACGGCTTGTCTTCTTCTTCCTTGGCCTTGCTTGCACTTCGTGGTTGCCCTAGAGGATGGAGAGCACGGCTAGCTAAGAGTTTTCTGAATTATTTTCTCAAAGTGTAAACGTAAAGAATGGAACTTGGAACCCTTGACGTTGAAGAAGAGATGAATATATAGGGGACGGCTTCCTTGTCTCCAAGCCGTAACCCTAGAATCTCACGGCACAATGATATAACTCCACATAATTTCCTCCAATGCTTGCTTGCCACATAAGCCCTATGAGGTGGTGCAACCAATCACAAAATTCCATTTAATTCCCTAAATAATCTTGCCGAAATTCCTTGATATTTCTGATTTTTCTCTTAATTTCGGCCAAAACTCTTTAGGAATAAGGAATGTATCTAGACTTCTTTTGAGCTTTTCTTGGTCTCACACATATTTCTCTTTCCTTAAAACTCTCTAGAAATCTTTGCCGAATTCTCTAGGTTTCTTCTTTATTTGCACGGCAATTCCTTGTTTCCTCTTGGCTTGGACGGCTAGGTCTTCTAGGGTTTCTTCAAGTATTTTCTTTCCATAAAAATACCCTAGAAAATCTCCAGAAATCTTCTTTATTTTCTGATTTTTGGACGCCTCCTCCTTGTTTCTCTCTTGCAATTCACGGCAACATCTTTAGGGCTAGGGTTTGCGTCACAAACCCTAATGTCATGGGCTTTGATGGGCCTTTATCCAATTTGCCGAAAATCCAAAGAGTTCTTGGGCCTCGTTGCTTCATCTTCAAGCCTTCTCATTTTCCAACGCAAAACACATTATTTTTCCATTTCTTTTTCATGGTTGCGTTGGAAACTTGCTAGGGAAGCCTTCCTCCTTTCGCAGGTTTCCTGGTTGGACCAGGAAACTTCTTTCTTCATTTCTGCTCATTTCTGTGGCTCATTGTTCTCATCTTTCTCCCTTGTTCGCAAGCTCCTCTTTCCATTTGTGAGTTCATTTCCACTTTCTAGCTCGGAGGTCCTGAAAATAGAAACTAGTAAGAAAAATAGAAACTTTCCTAAAATGAAAAATGGCAACTTTCCTAAACTGAAAATGGAAACTTTCTAAAAATGAAAAATAGAAACTACCGAAAATGGAAACTTACTAAAAATGATAAATAGAAACTACAAAAATAGAAACTTTCTACAAAGGAACTTTCCCAATCAAAGAATGGAAACTTTCCTAAACAGAGTTTTATTAAGGAAATAACGCAGAAAATGTAGGGAAATGCAGTTAAAACGTCGCATTAAAATGCTCCTATCAAATTCCCCCACACTTAGCTTTTGCTAGTCCCTTAGCAAAATCACACTAAGACACAACTAAGACTCAACGAAAATTAAAGACTTACAAACAAGACTCTATTGCCCTTCAACTATTTGTCTCAGCAATCTCTTACTTTCACAACACCAAGATTAGCACTTCAACCAAATTCAATGTTTAGGCATTCGAGAGTTAATTAAAACACATAATTTACATATACACAAGTAGGACTTGGTTGAACAATGGTGATGGTTTCTGTTAAGCATGTTTCAAACAAGTATGATTCAAATCCTCACAAGTATATCCACTCTTTCTTCTCTCAGATCATGGCAATGCTTAAAAGCTTATACACTCAAGTATATGTGAAAGATAGCAAGTATATCACATAATTCAAGAAACGAAAGCACATGTATAATTTTCTTTAAAGATCTCATGAAGGATACCAACTACTTGCACAGATGGACCCAAGCCATAGGTTCAACTCTTGTAACTCATCTCCACATCAAGGGCTGTCCCATCTTAAGGATCAAGAAGGTCTTCTCAAAGGTTGTAATGGGGCCAAGGCTCAAGGTTTAAGAAATGAAGGTAAGGATTTATCAAAGTGTCCTAAAAACCTAGCAGAGCACATGTAATGTAGAGACCTCAAGAAATCCACCAAGGCATTGCAAAAACGTCACTTTCCCTAGAGGTAACATAAAAGGGGCCTAATGTCTTCATGTTGGGCCCAATCTTCATTGTAAACTTCCCTGAACTATAGTGAATGGACAAAGGCCAAATTTTTCTTTAGTAGGCCTTCATTTCAAGTAAACTCCAAAATCACTAAGTATGGGGGACTAAAATCCATAAATATTTCTTTCTTTTCTTTTCTAGCCGTACATTTTTTCTTTTCTTTTCATTTTTCACGGCTTTCACATATTTTTTCTTTATGGACAAGTCTACCCCCACACTTGAACTTTCACCTCTTCTCAATTTCATCCTTAGCACCAAACCCATGTAGTATGTCTCAAAAGATAGCTCCACTAAGTTCTTAGAACAAAGGGTAGGGTTTTACTATACTAAGCTTCATGGTTAAGGATTTTAGGGTGATGAACGAAAAGGCTTAATGTAGGCTCAAAGGGGCTTATCTAGGGGAGTCCCACGACGGGCACAAATGGGGACACAGGTTTATTTGGCAATGGTGGTAATTCCTAGGTGCCTCTATCCCTTCCAGAATCAGGGCCATGTATTGATATAACGTCTCAACAAGCACAAGAGTGAATTCTAGCATTCTCTAGTCCATCAAACTTAATCTATGGCAAGCAATCAATCAAATGAAAGAATAATGAGATCATCAAAATATCGCCAAGAAATTAAGAATATATATTTCATTCACTCCAAGAAAAAGGGACATGGCTCAATTATCTCACATGGCTTTATGAATCAAAACTATCTTAACATGCTCATATTTCTGTACCAAAGTTTCGAATCCATATCCACTACACAAGGCACATATTTTTCATATATCTCAATTAACCAAAGAATACCATGTTTAAATCATCTCAATCTTGTGATCCTCTTTAGTCATGATTTCAGAGATATAGAATCATCCTAGACAGTTGAAAGGGCATCCTAAGACTCAAAACAAAAACAAAAGCAACGAAATTTTTTTAAATTTTGACATTTTTCAATTTTTTTTTGTATTTTTCAATATATATGACTCAAAATAGATAAAAAGTATAATCCCTTCCCCCACACTTAAATATTGCATTGTCCTCAATGTAATCAAATAAGCATGCAATGAAACACTTAAGCATATAGGGATGAATTTACGAAAATGACTACCAATAAAGAAATTGAGAAGTAAAAGGGAGAGATAAAACAAATCTGCGTTGATGACTCCTCCACAGCTACTTCTGAATTGGGTTGCCTCCCAAGCAGCGCTTAATGTTTATAGTCTTTCAGCCTAGACTTGTACCTCCATTTAATCCTCAGGGTTGGGAACGTTTTGGAGGGGTACATCCTCCACTTCATGTTCCACAAATGCCTCATAGTAAGGCTTCAAGCGATGGCCATTCACTTTGAACTCGTTACTGTTGTTCACTCTTTATCTGCACAGCTCCATGAGAAACACATGAGTGATAACAAAAGGCCCAATCCAACGAGAACGAAGCTTACCTGGGAAGAGTTTGAGACGAGAATGGAAAAGAAGAACTTTTTGACCCACAACAAAAGTCTTCCTTCGAATCATTTTGTCATGGAATGCCTTAGTCTTATCCTTGTAAATTTAGCACTTTCAAAGGCATCATTCCTTAATCTCCTCTAACTCTTGCAATTGCAACTTCCTATGAAGCCCAGCTGCATCCATATCCATGTTGAACTGCTTCACAGCCCACCAAGCTTTGTGCTCCAACTCCACAGGTAAATGGCAAGGTTTGCCATAGATAATTCGATATGGTGACATACCTATGGGAGTTTTGTATGCAGTTCTGTAGGCCCACAAAGCATCCTCTAGACGCAAGGACCAGTCCTTCCTGTTGGGGTTCACAGTCTTCTCCAATATCCCCTTAATCTGACGATTAGAGACCTCAGCCTGCCCACTAGTTTGTGGGTGATAAGGTGTAGAAACCTTATGTGTGACATCATATCTCTTCAAGAGAGCCTCAATCGTCCGATTGCAAAATGGGATCCTCCATCACTAATGAGAACTCTAGGCATTCCAAACCTGCTAAAGATGTTAGACTTGATAAAATCTGCAACAACCTTAGAGTCATTAGTTCTAGTGGCCTTTGCTTCCACCCATTTGGAAACATAGTCCACTGCAAGTAAGATATAGAGAAACCCAAAAGATGAAGGGAAAGGTCCCATGAAATCTATACCCCAGACATCAAATATTTCAACAGTTATTATTGGACAATGGCATTTGATCTCTAGGACCTAGATTTCCTGTTCTTTGGCACTTATCACAAGTTAAACAATAGGCATGTGCATCCCTAAATAATGTTGGCCAATAGAACCCAGACTCTAGCACCTTAAACGCAGTCTTCTTAGACCCAAAGTGTCCCCCACATGCTTTAGAGTGGCAAAAAGAAAGTATAGCATTATGTTCATGTTCAGGCACACATCTCCTAATCAATTGATCAGAGCAATACTTCCACAAATAAGGTTCATCCCAAACATATTGCTTAACAGTTTTCTTAAGCCTATCCTATGAGCACGTGACATGGTATCAGGAATCTTTCTAGACACAATATAATTCACAATGTCTGCATACCATGGTTCACTTACCTGGATCCAAAGAGTTGTTCATCTGGAAACGTCTCCACCAGAGGAGACGGTCTTCTGCGTGCACCAAACGACTCAATGATCAGCTACCACGTTTTCACTACCCTTCTTGTCCTTGATTTCCACGTCAAATTCTTGCAAGAGTAGGATCCATCTGATGAGCCTTGGTTTCGCCTCCTTCTTGGTCATCAAGTATTTCAAAGCTGCATGGTCAGTAAAGATAGTAACTTTGGTACCAAGTAAGTAAGAGCGAAACTTCTCAAGGGCAAAGACAACTGCAAGGAGCTCTTTCTCTGTGGTGGAGTATTCATTTGTGCATCATTGAGAGTCCTTGAGGCGTAGTAGATGGCATAGGGCAGCTTTTCCTTCCTTTGCCCAAAACAGCTCCAACTGTAGTCAGAGGCATCACACATCAACTCAAAGGGCAAGGACCAGTCTGGAGGTAACATGATGGGGGCAGATGTCAACATCCTTAAGCTTGTCAAAGCTTCTTGACACTCCTTGTCAAAGTGAAGGGCACATCCTTCTGGAGTAGTTGACATAAGGGTCTCGAAATCTGGAGAGAAGTCCTTGATGAACCTCCTATAAAAACCTGCATGGCCAAGGAAAGAACGAATCTCTCTCACAGAAGTGGAGAGGGTAAGTGACGCACAATATCAACCTTGGCTTTATCAACCTCTATACCCCTAGCAGAGACAATATGTCCTAGAACTATTCCTTGTTAACCATAAAATGGCATTTTTCCCAGTTTAAGACAAGGTTAGTTTCCATGCAACGTTTCAGAATTATCTCCAGATTATTAAGACAATCATCAAAATTCTTTCCAAAAACTGAAAAGTCATCCATGAATACCTCTATGATTTTCTCATATATATCTGAAAAGATACTTACCATACACTCTGAAAGTACCTGGAGCGTTGCAAAGTCCGAAGGGCATACGTCTATAGGCAAACGTTCCAAAGGGGCAAGTGAAGGTTGTCTTCTCTTGATCTTCATTTGCAATTGCAATCTGGTTGTAACCAGAATCCATCCAGGAAGCAGTAGTAGTCATGTCCAGCTAGGCGCTCAAGCATCTGATCAATGAATGGCAGAGGAAAGTGGTCTTTCCTTGTAGTTGCGTTGAGCCTCCTATAGTCAATGCAACTCTGTGGCCTGTGACTGTCCTTTGGGCACCAGTTCGTTATCAGCATTCTTTACCACAGTGATCCCAGACTTCTTGGGCACGACCTGAACTGGGAGACCCACTTGGAGTCTGAAATGGGTAGATTACCCCACAATCAAGGAGTTTGATAACCTCCTTCTTCACTACTTCCATCATTGGAGGGTTGAGACGACGTTGAGCCTCTCTAGTGGGTTTAGACCCCTCCTCTAGAAGTATCCTGTGGACGCAAGTTGTAGGGCTGATTCCCTTGATGTCCGCCAATGTCCATCCTATGGCGGTCTTGTGTTGCTTCAACATTTCCACCAACTTCTCTTCTTGTGGAGTCGTTAGTGCAGAGGACACAATCACTGGTAAGGTCTCCTTGTCCCCTAAGTAGACATACTTCAAATGGTCTGGAAGAGGTTTTAGCTCAAGTTCTGGGGCCTGGACCACTGAAGGTAAAGTCTTGTTAGTGGATAACTGAATGGACAAGGGAGAACAGACTTACCTATAAGGGTGATGCCTCAAGGAAGGAGACGTTTTCAATGATTTTCTCCTCACAAGTGTCTTTCAACTTGTCCTCTGAGATGGTGACGCCTTCCTTTGTATAGCCTACCCCACTCTCAAGGGTAGTGACTAGGGTATCCTCATGCATAACATCAAACATTTTCTGCGCAAGTTCATCCAAAATGTCAGCAGAAAAACAATCATTAACCTCTAGGGATACCTCATGGCTTCAAAGATGTTAAAGCCAATAATGTCACCATCGAACTCCATTGTAAGGAGCTTCATACACATCAATCTTCGTCCTAGCTGTCCTTAAGAAAGGACGTCCCAAAAGCAATGGAGTGGAACTTACAGGGGAGTCCTCCATTTCCAACATAAAATCAGCTGGGAAGATAAGATGGTTAACCTGTACAAGCACATCCTCCAACAAACCTCTAGGGTATGCATTGGATCTGTCAGCTAACTGAATGATAACATTGTCAGATTTAAGTTCCCCTAGACCTAGGGTTTCATAAACAGAGTAGGGCATAACATTAACAGATGCACCTAGGTCTAGCATGGCATTCTTAAATCTAGAGTTACCAATAGTACAAGGAATGTAAAGCTTCCAGGATCCTTACACTTTGGAGGATCTTCCTCTGAATTAGGGCAGAGACATTCTCACTTACCTTTACCACCTCCTTTTCACGGTTTACTCTCCTAGTAGTGCAAAGCTCTTTGAGGAACTTGGCATACTTAGGGACTTGCTTGATGGCCTCTAGGAGGGGTAGGTTTACTTGCACCTTCTTGAAAGTTTCCAAGATAGCTTGGTCACTTTCATCCTTCTTAGATTGGGCAAACCTGCGTGGGAAGGGCATGCAAGAAGAAGAAGGGTTAGCAATAACCGAATTTGATAAGTTAGAATTATTACCTTTGATTTCCGGTTTTGCCTTTAAAGATGAGGATGCCTTGGTCTCTTCCTTTGACGTTGCAGGGTCCTTCTCAACCCAACTTGGTGGGTCTTGGTCTTCCTCAATCTATGCTCATTTGGACCTTCTTGGGTTGCTTGGGTGGATCCACAATGGTCTTCCACTCCTCGTAGTCACAACTGATGCATTCTCCACATTAGGGTTAGGTATTGTGCCACTAGGAGCTTCCAGTTCGTGATCTTGCTCATGAAGTCCACAACTTGACCCATTGCTTCTTGAGCTCTGCAATGTCCTTGTGTGGGTCTGTTGTCCTTGAATCAAAGCTTGAGTAGAGTTTGTCAAGGCTTGGGTAGAACTAGTCAAGGCTTCCAACGTTTTGTCATAGTGAGACATTGAAGGTCCAGTTCTGTTGGAGGAGGCATGTAGGGCCTTTGAAAAGATGATCCTTGGAATGAAGGCCCTTGTGGACGTTGGAAGTTCCCACCAAGAGGATTCTGAACGTTATCATTGTTGGTCCACTTGAAGTTGGGATGGTCCCTCCATCCTGGGTTGTAAGTATTGGAGTAAGGGTCATGTCTAGGACGTTGAGGTCCTCCTTGATATCCTCCTTGATATCCTCCAATAGCATTTGCAGATTCCCATCCTCCATTCTCATTAGTTGAGGGCACTGATCTGTAACATGCCCTTGCATAGAGCATACCCACAAGCTATTGTTGCACTTGGTCCCTTGGAACTTACCACTTGATTCATGAGTAGAGTAAGCTTATTCAGTTGGTCTTCAATGGCAGTATTCTTGCTCATCTCATGCACCCTACGAGTAGAGTGTCCTACCCCCTCATATTGTTGGGAGTTCAAGGCACGATTAGCTATAAGCTCCTTCCCAACTGCAGGTGACTTATCCACAAAAGCTCCTCCAGCTGCAGCATCCAACATTTGCCTTTCCAAGGGTAAGAGTCCTTCATAGAAACATGTGAGTAGGGTCTCATCCTTCATCTGATGTTGAGGACATTGTGCAAGTAAGGAATTGAACCTCTCATAGTAAGCAGCATAGGACTCATCATGGGCTTGCTCTATTCCACTGAGCTTCTTTCTAAGTGTGATGCCTTAGAAGCTGGGAAGTTTTCTCCAAGAAGGCCTTCTCATTGTTCCCATGTGTGATACGTCCTGCAGGAAGTTCATATAGCCAATCCTTGGCTCTATCAGCTAGAGAGAATGGAAATGCTCTCATCTTAAGAAGTTCTCATCTGCCCCTTGTGGTTGCATGTTTGCACAAACAGATTGGAATTCTCGTACATGCTTGTTAGCATCCTCCATATTAAGTCCATGGAAGATAGGGAGCTTGTGCAACAATCCACTCTTAAGCTCAAACTCTGCTTGTCTTCCAGCTGCAGGGGCAGGGTATACTATGCCTGTAGGGGGTCCTCCTTCAACAGTTCAGTGGAGAGTTCCCTAATAGATGCCATTCTCTCTTCTTCGACTTCTTCAGGTGGTGGTGAAGGTGGTGGTGTAGAGTTGGACGAAATCACAGGTGAAGGTGAACGTGAAGGAGGAGATGGACTTGGTGTAGGTGATGTAGACTCCTCAGAACAGTAGGTCCTCTTCCCTTGCTCGTTAAAGTGTACCCTCTGTGTGTCGAAGGGGAAGGGCTTGTCTGCTCAAGAAGTGAAGGACCCTTCAAGCGAGCGAGCCTTGCTTCAATTTCCTTTAGTGTAGAGGTCTAAAAGGCTCGGTCATTCATAGGAATCCTGAACATCATCAAAATTCAAAGAAGTTAGCAAAGTATAAAGTGAGTTAATTACAAATTAGTGATTTATACATCAACTTACTATTCACGAGTCACTATTCACAAGTTACTATTCACGACTTTACTATTTATGATTTATACAAGTATAAAGAGAGTATAAATTACAAACTATCCACAATCTTTTCACAAATAAACCACGTAAGAAGTTATACAAGTATAAAATGTACAAAACAACACAATTTACAAGTGGAGGTTATGTTCAAGTATCTTATTATCTTTACAAAATAAAGTTAATATCTCAATTGATTACAAGTTGTAAGTCGAGCCCAATAGAAACCACTACTATTGGTGAGATACGATCTAGGGATAGTCGCCTAGACATAAGTCACTTTCCTTTGTTTCAGAAGGCTAGATGGCCAGATTAAGAGGTAAGTGAGAGGGAGGACTCATTTTGGTGACACTACGGAGGCTACTCCCTCATTGAGGTTTAGGCCCCTATTGGCTACTCCCACATTGTGGTTTACGCACGGTCTATAGTATCTCTGAGATCCAATTTGAACCCATCACCCAGGGTCTCAACCTAAGACACCACCTATATGCCCCTTACTCAGCTTGAAAAGAACTCATGTGTTAGACAGTTCTCCAAATGTTAATAAAAGCCGCCCTCAACTCATAAGACCTTAGAAAGGCACTAATGAAGGGTTAAGGCCAATATTAACAAAAGGGCCCTTATCTACTCATACGATTTTACACACTTTATAACAATCAAGAATTTAACAATATTTACAATTAATTCTTTACATTTCCTTTGTTTAACAAGATTAGACACCATTTACACAAAACTTTCACACAAAAAACAAAACGTCACTATTCACATCTATTATTATTATTTATTTTTTTTTTTTTTTTTTTTTTTTTTTTTTTTACGAAATTAAGTAAAATTACTTCTATTCTTTCCTTTTCTTTACAATTATTTTCAACACTTAGGTACGGGAACAGGGAGTCTCGATGTGCAATGGGACTGAAACAGCTACCTTTTCAAGACTATGTTTAATCCAATATACCTTAGGTGCATCACAACATTTTTTTTGTTATAAATACCATTGATTTCGAATTAAATTCCAAGCGGTAAATCAAGTGGACGTGCGGCACAAGTAATAATCAAGACAAACTAAAGTCCCTCCTACATCCTTTGGGCAACCTTACTGAATGGCCAGGTAGGGGAGGACGAACACAAGAGGTAGGATCCATTTTGGCATGAGCTACTCCCACATTGTGGTTTAGGCTCATTTGCACGCACTTCTGGATCCAAGAACCAGTCATGAGCGTTGTCCCCTTCCTAGACACCATCCCACATAGGCTATACTTACTTGGATATAAAGGTCCTAAGTGTGAAGACAGTTCAATGAATGTTAATAAAGGCCGCCCTCAACCTTAAGGGACCTGGACTAGGTACCAATAAGGGTTTAGGCCAATATTAATAAACACGACTTCACCTATTCCTTCTTTATTTACAACTTACAATAAAAATTCGTATTCAACAATATAAATAGCAACCTAAGTAAGTAATTACTAATTTTCGACAATTATAAACAAAATAATTAACAAGTAATTTTTTTTTTTTTTCTTCGGTCACAATATAAAACACATATATTCACATATTTAACAAGTGATTTTTCAATCCCCGGCAACGGCGCCAAAAATTGATGTCGCTTTTATCGAGCGACCAATTTAACCCTGAATGTCATTAATAGTACGTAATAAATAGGGATCGTTCTATTCCGGGGATTGAGGGTACACCTGTCATTGTCAAACAATTAACAATTAAAATTAAACAAAGTATAATATTCACAAAATATAGACATATTTACGAAAAGGGGGGAGTTTTTGGTTTTTTGGTTTTAATTTCCGAAAATAAAATCTAAGTTACCTAAATAATTAAAATGCAAAACATAAAAATACAAATGGAATGCAAGAACAAAGATCAAAGTCGAAACTCATGATTAAAATTAATTCAAGTTCATCATTGTTCATCATAGTCATGCAAGAGGAGTTGATCATGTGAAACGTTCAAAAGCAAACAATTTCCCATATTTTACTTTCAATGCTAATTAACCTAAGTGAAAGCACCTAGATTAATTCTATCAAACATGCAATCAAGCCCTAGAAAGCTAGTCAATCATGTCATGTTTAACGCAATAAACACCTAGAAGGCTATCAACTCAAATGTGCAACTTAGTATGAAAAGTCCACCTAATTGCAATCTTCTTTGATTAAATTCGGTTTTGTACAAAACCTTTACTACTTATCGATTCAAGAACAAAACCAAAAAGTTGATTCATGTTCTCAAATTCGTAGCAACAATCACATAAGAACCTAAATGTTTTCGAACCATTCAAGATAATCATACAAAGATTTCTATCATGCAAATTTGATCAACACTCACACAAAAGCAACCATAAATCGCAATATATGAATCTGAAAATTAACAATTCATCATAAAATTTCAGAAACAATACTTGTTCATACATATGTGTCAACTAAGGCAAAACCAACGAAAATACAAAGCAAAGGTACAAGGAGATCGGATTACACCGTGATGAAGATGAGATGAATGAAGTGATGATGTGGTCTCTTGAATTTCGAAAGCAATCTTCAAGTGGAGGGTGGATGGTGTGCACGGCTTGTCTTCTTCTTCCTTGGCCTTGCTTGCACTTCGTGGTTACCCTAGAGGATGGAGAGGAGCACGGCTAGTCTAAAGAGTTTCTGAATTATTTTCTCAAAGTGTAAACGTAAAGAATGGAACTTGGAACCCCTGACGTTGAAAGAAGAGATGAATATATAGGGGACGGCTTCCTTTGTTCTCCAAGCCTTGTAACCCTAGTAATCTCACGGCACAATGATATAATCCACATAATTTCCTCCAATGCTTGCTTGCCACATAAGCCTTATGAGGTGGTGCAACCACATCACAAAATTCCATTTAATTCCCTAAATAATTCTTGCCGAATTCCTTGATAATATTCTGATTTTCTCTTTTATTTCGGCCAAAACTCTTTAGGGAATATAGGAATGTATCTAGACTTCTTTTGAGCTTTTCTTGGTCTCCACACATATTTTCTTTCCTTAAAACTCTCTAGATAAAATCTTTGCCGAATTCTCTAGGGTTTCTTCTTATTTTGCACGGCAATTCCTTGATTTCCTCTTGGCTTGGACGGCTAGGTCTTCTAGGGTTTCTTCAAGTAGATTTTCTTTCCATAAAATAGCCCTAGAAAATCTCCACCGAAATCTTCTTATTATTTTCTGATTTTTGGACGCCTCCTCCTTGTTTCTCTTGCAAATTCACGGCAAACATCTTTAAGGGCTAGGGTTTGCGTCACAAACCCTAATGTCATGGGCTTTGATGGGCCATTATCCAATTTGCCGAAAATCCAAAGAGTTCTTGGCCTCGTTGCTTCATCTTCAAGCCTTCTCATTTTCCAACGCAAAACACATATTTTTCCATTTCTTTTCATGGTTGCGTTGGAAACTTGCTAGGGAAGCCTTCCTCCTTTCCGCAGGGTTTCCTGGTTGGACCAGGAAAACTTCTTCTCTTCATTTCTGCTCATTCTGTGGCTCATTGTTCTTCATCTTTGCTCCCCTTGTAGTTCGCAAGCTCCTCTTTCCATTTATGAGTTCATTCCACTTTCTAGCTCGGAGGTCCTGAAAATAGAAACTAGTAAGAAAAATAGAAACTTTCCTAAAAATGAAAAATGGCAACTTTCCAAAACTGAAAATGGAAACTTTCTAAAAATGAAAAATAGAAACTACCGAAAATGGAAACTTACTAAAAATGATAAATAGAAACTACAAAAATAGAAACTTTCTACAAAGAGGAACTTTCCCAATCAAAGAATGGAAACTTTCCTAAACAGAGTTTTATTAAGGAAATAACGCAGAAAATGTAGGGAAATGCAGTTAAAACGTCGCATTAAAATGCTCCTATCATTCTAGTGACTTTCAAAGCCATAGTTATTCTTCCAAACAATTTGATCACTTTGTTTCAATTTGAGTTTATGAACAGTGATTTTCCAAACTTCTCGCTTCTAAGGTTTAGGACTTGCTTTCATTTTCGTGAAATAATGGCTTCTAAATCTTTCAATGCGTTGTTCTAGTGACATTCAATGCCATAGTTATTCATTCAAATAATTTGACCACTTTGTTTCAATTTGAGTAGATGAACAGTGATTTTCCAAACTTCTCGCTTCTAAAGTTTAGGATTTGCTTTCGCTTTTAGTGAAATGACTTCCAAATCTTTCAATGCGTTGTTCTAGTGACATTCAAAGCCATAGTTATTCTTTCAAACAACTTGATCACTTTGTTTCAATTTGAGTTTATGAACAGTGATTTTCCAAACTTCTCGCTTCTAAGGTTTAGGATTGCTTTCAATTTTCGTGAAATAATGGCTTCTAAATCTTTCAATGCGTTGTTCTAGTGACATTCAATGCATATTATTCATTCAAATAATTTGACCACTTTGTTTCAATTTGAGTAGATGAACAGTATTTTCCAAACTTCTCGCTTCTAAAGTTTAGGATTTGCTTTCTCTTTTTGAAATCGCTTCTAAATCTTTCAATGCGTTGTTTCTAGTGACATTCAAAGCCATAGTTATTCTTCCAAAACAATTTGATCACTTTGTTTCAATTTGAGTTTATGAACAGTGATTTTCCAAACTTCTCGCTCTAAGGTTTAGGATTTGCTTTCTTTTCGTGAAATAATGGCTTCTAAATCTTTCATCTTGTTCTAGTGACATTCAAAGCCCATAGTTAATCTTCAAACAATTTGATCACTTTTTTCAATTTGAGTAGTATGAACAGTGATTTTCCAAACTTCTCGCTTCTAAAGTTTAGGATTCGCTTACTCTTTCGTGAAATCGCTTCTAAATCTTTCAATGCCTTGTTCTAGTGACATTCAAAGCCATAGTTATTCTTTCAAACAATTTGATCACTTTGTTTCAATTTGAGTTTATGAACAGTGATTTTCCAAACTTCTCGCTTCTAAGGTTTAGGATTTGCTTTCTCTTTCGTGAAATAATGGCTTCTAAATCTTTAAATGCGTTGTTTTAGTGACATTCAAAGCCATAGTTATTCTTTCAAACAATTTGATCACATTGTTTCAATTGAGTAGATGAACAGTGATTTCAAAACTTCTCCCTTCTAGGTTTAGGATTGCTTTCTCTTTTCGTGAATAATGGCTTCTAAATCTTTAAATGCGTTGTTCTAGTGACATTCAAAGCCATAGTTATTCTTTCAAATAATTGATCACTTTGTTTCAATTTGAGTAGTTGAACAGTGATTTCCAAACTTCTCGCTTCTAAAGTTTAGGATTTGCTTTCTCTTTCGTGAAATCGCATTTAAATCTTCAATGCGTGTTTTAGTGACATTCAAAGCCATAGTTATTCTTTCAAACAATTTGATCACTTTGTTTCAATTTGAGTTTATGAACAGTGATTTTCCAAACTTCTCGCTTCTAAGGTTTAGGATTTGCTTCTCTTTCGTGAAATAATGGCTTCTAATCTTTCAATGCTTTGTTCTAGTGACATTCAAAGCCATAGTTAATCTTTCAAACAATTTGATCACTTTGTTTCAATTTGAGTAGAATGAACAGTGATTTTCCAAACTTCTCGCTTCTAAAGTTTAGGATTCGCTACTCTTTTCGTGAAATCGCTTCTAAATCTTTCAATGCGTTATTCTAGTGACATTCAAAGCCATAGTTATTCTTTCAAACAATTTGATCACTTGTTTCAATTTGAGTTTATGAACAGTGATTTCCCAAACTCCGCTTCTAAGGTTTAGGATTTGCTTTCTCTTTCGTGAAATAATGGCTTCTAAATCTTTAAATGCGTTGTTTTAGTGACATTCAAAGCCATAGTTATTCTTTCAAACAATTTGATCACATTGTTTCAATTTGAGTAGAGAATAGTGATTTTCAAAACTTCTCCCTTCTAGGGTTTAGGATTTGCTTTCAATTTCTGAAATAATGGCTTCTAAATCTTTCAATGCGTTGTTCTAGTGACATTCAATGTGATAGGAGCATTTTAATGCGACGTTTTAACTGCATTTCCCTACATTTTCTGCGTTATTTCCTTAATAAAACCCTGTTTTAGGAAAGTTTCCATTCTTTGATTGGGAAAGTTCCTATTTGTAGAAAGTTTCTATTTTTCGTAGTTTCTATTTTCATTTTAGAAAGTTTTTCATTTTCAGTTTAGGAAAGTTGCCATTTTTTTATTTAGGAAAGTTTCTATTTTTCTTACTAGTTTCTATTTTCAGGTCCTTGTCACAAATGAGCTGAAATGAGCTCACAAATGGAGAGAGAAGATAGCCAACGTTGGAGGGAGACAAGATGAAGTACAAAGGAAGCACAAATGAGCAGAAATGAAGAAAAGAAGTTTCCTAGTCCAACCAGGAAACCCGGTCCAGAAAAGGAGAGCTGCCAAAACAAGACTCTTGAGCCAACCATGAATGGAGATCGAATTAATAAAGTGACATGGCATGAGAGAAGCTTCTTGAAGACTCTAGATGATGACATGGCATAGAGGTGACCATGGAGGCCCAAAAACTCTCAAGACTTGTTGGATTTTCGGCTACTTGGATAAAAGCCCACAAAGGCCCATGGAACTAGGGTTTGTGACGCAAACCCTACCCTAAAGATGTTTGCCGTGAAATCCTAGAGAGAAACAAGGAAGATGACGTGAAAATCAGAAAATAATAAGAGATTTCGTGGAGATTTCTAGGGAGATTTTCTTGGAATGAATATTCTTGGAAGAGTTATCTTGAGCCTTTGCCGTTTAAAGAGAGAGAAAGCTAGGGATGCCGTGAGAAATACAAGGAAGGAGAGAGAATTGCCGTGTGAATCAAAGAAACCTAGAGATTTCGGCAAAGATATTTTCTAAGAGAGTTTTAAGGAAAGAGAAAAAGGTGGAACCAAGAAACGCTAAAAAGGAGTCTAGATTCATTCTAGATTCCTAAAGGAAGTTGGCCGAATTAAACAAGAAAATCAGAAATTATCTCAAGGAATTCGGCAATATTTCTAGGGAATTAAAGAGAATTTTGTGATTGGTTGCACCACCTCATAGGGCTTATGTGGCAAGCATCATTGGAGGAAACTATGTGGCATTTTCAATAATTCCATGGAAATAAAGAAGAATTCACGGCTTGGAGACCAAGTTGGCCGTCCCCTATATAACCTCCCTCTTCTCAACGTTTTGAGTTCCACACTTTTGCATTTACACTTTGAGAAAAAAAATCAGAAACTCTCTCTAGCCTAGCCGTGCTCTTCTCCATCCTCTAGGGCAACCACGAAGTGCAAGCAAGGCCAAGGAAGAAGAGGACAAGCCGTGCACATCATCCATCACCATCCTTGAAGATTGCTTTCGAAATTCAAGAGACCATTCATCACTTCATTCATCTCATCTTCATCACGGTGTAATCCGATTCTCCTTGTACCTTTGCTTTGTATTTTCGTTGGTTTTGCCTTAGTTGACACATATGTATGAACAAGTGTTGTTTTCTGAAATTTTATGATTAATTGTTAATTTTCAGATTCATATATTGCGATTTATGGTTGCTTTTGTGTGAGTGTTTGATTAAATTTGCATGATAGAAATCTTTTGTATGATAATCTTGAATGGTTCGAAACATTTAGGTTTTTATGTGAATGTTGCTACGAATTCGAGAACATGGATCAACTTTTTGGTTTTGTGTTCTTGAATCGATAAGTAGTAAAGGTTTTGTACAAAAACCGAATTTAATCAAAGAAGATTGCAATTAGGTGGACTTTTTCATACTAAGTTGCACATTTGAGTTGATAGTCTTTCTAGGTGCTTAATGCATTAATCATGACATGATTGACTAGCTTTCTAGGGCTTGATTGCATGTTTGATAGAATTAATCTAGGTGCTTTCGCTTAGGTTAATTAGCATTGAAAGTAAAATATGGGAAATTGTTTGCTTTTGAACGTTTCACATGATCAACTCCTCTTGCATCACTATGATGAACAATGATGAACTTGAATCAATTTTAATCATGAGTTCGAATTTGATCTTTGTTCTTGCATCCATTTATATTTTATGTTTTTGCATTTTAATTTTTGTTAACTTAGTTTAAAACTAGAAAACCAAAAATCAAAAATCCCCCTTTTCGTAAATATGTATATATTTGTTATATTTTTGTAAATATTATACTTTGTTTTAATTTTAATGTTTAATTGTTTGACAATGACAGGTGTACCTCAATCCCCGAATAGAACGATCCCTATTTACTTTATACTACTAATGACATTTCAGGGTTAAATGTCGCTTCCCAAAAGCGACATCAATTTTTGGCGCCGTTGCCGGGGATTGAAAAATCATTTGCCATATGTGATATTTGTTTTGTATATTGTGACCGAAAAAAAAAAAAAATTACTTTTAATTATTTTGTAATTGTCGAAAATTAGTAATTAATACTTAGTTGTTATTTATATTGTTGAATACAAATTTTATTGTAAGTTGTAAATTAAAGAAGGAATAGGTGAAGTCGTGTTTATTAATATTGGCCTAAACCCCTTATTGGTACCTAGTTCAGGTCCCTTAAGGTTAGGGCGGCCTTTATTAACATTCATTGAACTGTCTTCACACTTAGGACCTTTTTCATCCAAGTAAGTATAGCCTATGTGGGATGGTGTCTAGGAAAGGGACAACGCTCATGACAGGTTCTTGAATCCAGAAGTGCGTGCAAATGAGCCTAAACCACAATGTGGAGTAGCCTATGCTAAAATGGATCCTACCTCTTGTGTTCGTCCTCCCTACCTGGCCATTTCAGTAAGGTTGCCCAAAGGATGTAAGAGGGACTTAGTGTCTTGACGACTATACTTGGGCCGCACGTCCTCTTGATTTACTGCTTGGAATTGAATTTGAAATCAATGTATTTATAACAAATGAAAATATTGTGATTCACTAAGGTATATTGGATTAAACATAGTCTTGAAAAGGGTAGCTGTTTCAGTCCATTGCACATCGAGACTCCCTGTTCCCGACCTAAGTGTTGAAAATAATTGTAAAGAAAAGGAAAAAACAAATATTTGTAAGTATTTTCGAAAAAAAAAAAAAAAAAAAAAAAGAAAAGAAAAAAAAAAAAAAAAGTGTACAAAGTGTGACGTTTTGTTGGTAAAAGTTGTGTTTACAATGTGTCAAATTTTGTTAAACAAAAAATTTAAAGAATTAATGTGAATATTGTAATTCTGATTGTTATAAGTGTGTAAATCGTATGATAGATAAGGCCCTTTGTTAATATTGGCCTTAACCCTTCATTAGTGCCTTTCTAAGGTCTTTGAAGTGAGGCGGCTTTTATTAACATTTGGAGACTGTCTAACACATGAGTTCTTTTCAAGCTGAGTAAGGGCATATAGGTGGTGTCTTAGGTTGAGACCCTGGGTGATGGGTTCAAATTGGATCTCAGAGATACTATAGACTGTGCGTAAACCACGATGTGGGAGTAGCCAATAGGGCCTAAACCTCAATGAGGGAGTAGCCTCCGTAGTGTTGATGCGCTGAAAGGCAAGCGCGCAATTTAACCCTGAAATTATCTTAGTAGTATAAGCAAATAGGGATCGTTCTATTCCGGGGATGAGGGTACACATGTCAATGTAGGACAAACAAACAATTAAAAATAAAACAAATAATATTTACAAAATATTACAAGTACAAACATTATTACGAAAAGGGGGAGATTTTGTTTGGGTTTTGAAAATAAATTAAGTTTACAAACAATTAAAATGCAAAACATAAATACAAAGATGGAATGAGAGACAAAGATCAAAATCGAAACATATGATTAAAATTGACTCAAACCCTAATTGTTCATCTAAGTCATGAGAAGAGAGGGTACACCTGTCATATCAAACAATAAACAATAAAATTAAAACAAGTATAATATTCACAAATATTCACAAGTATAAACATTATTACGAAAAAGGGGAATTTTGTTTTTGATTTTCGAAAATTAACCTAAGTAAAGAAAACAATAAATGCAAAAACATAAAAACACAATGGAATGAGAGAACAAAGATCAAAACCGAAACTTATGATTGAAATTGACTCAAACCCTAATATCATTCATCTAAGTCATGAGAAAGGAGTTGATCATGTGAAACATTCGAAAGCAAATGAATTCCCATTTTTTACTTTTCAATGCTAATTAACCTAAGCGAAAGCACCTAGATTAATCCTATCAAACATGCAATCAAACCCTAGAAAGCTAGTCAATCATGTCATGTTTAACGCATTACACATAGAGAAAGGCTATCAACTCAAGTGTACAACTTAGTATGGAAAAGTCCACCTAATTGCAATCCTCGTTAATTAAATTCGATCTTTGTACAAAACCTTTACTACTTTGATTCAAGTTTACACAAAACGAAAAGTCGATTTCATGTTCTTAAACCTAGCACCAAGTATATCGAAACCCTAAGTGTTTGCAACCACATAAGATTAAAATACAAAAGTTATCTATAACGCAAATTTAATTAAACAAACCCACATAAGCAACTCTCGAATCACAATAATATGAATCTGAAAATTCTCAATTAATCATAAAAATTCCAGAAATTAATATTTGTTCAAACACATATGTCAACTAGTTCATAACCAACGAAATTCAAAGCAAAGGTTACAAAGGAGAATCGGATTACACCGTGAGATGGGGATGGTGATGAACGATTGATGTGGTGGTCTCTTGAATCTCGAAAGCAAGCTTCAAGGTTGGAGATGGATGATGGATGCTCACGGCTATGCTTCTTCTCCCTTGGCCTTGCTTGAACTCGTGGAGATGACTAGAGGATGGAGAAACTCACGGCTATGCTAAGAAGATTTTCTGATTTTTTTTCTAAAGTGTAAATTGTATGGGGGAGAGGAACCTTTGACGTTGAGAAAGGGGGAGTTTATATAGGAGCATGGCTAGGGTTCACAAAGCAATCAGAATTTCCACATAGCTTCAACCAATGATAATTCGCCAAGTAAGCTTGTGATGTGGTCCAACCAATCATAGAATGCCAAGTAAGCCTTGTGATGTGTTCCAACCAATCATAATTCTCTAAACTACCTCCCTAATATTTAATTGCCGAATTTCCTTGAAATTATTCTGATTTCTTCATGAATTCGGCCAACATTCCTTTAGGGAATTTAGGGATGAATCTAGACGCCTTTTAGCTTTCCTTGGTGCACACATATTTTCCTTCCATAAATATCTCCCTTGAATCTCTCTTGGCGTCATCTCCTTGATTATTTCTGATTTTCACGTTGGCAATCACATCAAATTATTCCTCCAACAATATTTCTTTCCATAAAAGTCTCCCAAGAAAATCTCTCCTTGAAATCCTCAATCAATCATCTTCAATTCCCACGTTGTCACCTTGTTTTCCTTAAGTATTACACGGCAAATTTAATTCCCAAGGAAAATGTATTTTCCTTTTTAAAAACTCTTCCTTGAATCCCTCCTTGCCATGTCATCTTCATGAAACTTGTCGTTCCATTTATGAACTCAATTCAGCTTATTTATTCCAAAACCTGAAAATAGAAGCTTTCTAAAATAAGAAATTGAAACTTTCTTAAACTAAAATGGAAACTTTCTAAAAATGGAAAATAGAAACTACAAACGGAAACTTTCTACAATTAGGAACTTTCCCAATCAAAGAATGGAAACTTCCCTAAACAGAGTTTTAATAAGGAAATAACGCAAGAAATGTAGGGAATAACAGTTAAAACGTCGCATTAAAATGCTCCTATCAAATTCCCCCACACTTAGCTTTTGCTAGTCCCTTAGCAAAATCACACAAAGACACACACTAAGACTCAACGAAAATTTAAAGACTCAACCAAACGAAAATTCTATTGCCCTTCAACTTTTGTCTCAACAATCTCTTACTTTCACAACACCAAGATTAGCACTTAACCAAGAGTCAATGTTTAAGCATTCGAGAGTTAATTGAAACACATAATTTACACATACACAAGTAGGACTTGGTTGTAACAATGGTGATGGGTTCTGTCAAGCATGTTCAAACAAGTTTGATTCAATCCTCACAAGGCATATCCACTCTTTCTTCTCTCAGAATTCAAGGCAATGCTTAAAAGCTTATACACTCAAGTATATGTGAAAGATAGCAAGTATATCACATATTATATGAAACGAAAGCACATGCATACAATTTTCTTTTAAAGATCTCATGAAAGGTACCAACTACTTGCACAGATGGACCCAAGCCATATGTTCAACTCTTGTAACTCATCTCCACATCAAGGGCTGTCCATCTTAAGGATCAAGAAGGTCTTGTCAAGGGTTGTAATGGGGTCATGGCTCAAGGTTTAAAGAAACGAAGGGTAAGGAATTTTAACAAGGTGTCCTCAAAACCTAGTAGAGCTCATGCAGATGTAAAGAGACTTCTAGAAATCCACCAATTATGCAAAACGTCACTTCCCATAGAGGTTTATAAAAGGGCCTAATGACTTCATGTTGGGCCCTAACTTCACTCTAAACTTCCTTTGAACTCTAGTGAATTGGACAAAGGCCAAATTTTGTAATGGGCCTTCAATTCAAACAAACTCAAACTCCTTTGAACTCTAGTGAATTGGACAAAGGCCAAATTTTTTGTAATGGGCCTTCAATTCAAACAAACTCCAAACTCACTAAGTATGGGGGACTAAAATCCATAGACTTATTTTTCTTTCCTTCCTTTTCTTTCTAGCCGTGTAAATTTTTTTCTTTTTTTTTTTACGGCTCCACATATATTTTTCCATGGACAAGTCTACCCCCACACTTGAACTTTCACCTCTTCTCAATCTTCATTCTCAGTGCCAAATCCTTAAGTAAAGTCCCAAAGATAGCTCCACTAAGTTTTTAGAACAAAGGGTAAGAGTGTAGCTATACTAAGGTTCAGGGTTAAGGATTTAAGGGTGATGAAAGAAAAGGCTTAATGTAGGCTCAAAGGGGTTTATCTAGGGGGGTCCCACGACGGGCACAAATAGGGACACAAGCTCATTTCGCAATGGTGGTAATTCCTAAGGTGCTCTATCCTTTCCAGAATTAGGGCCATGTATTGATAAAACGTCTCAACAAGCACAAGAGTGAATTCTAGCATTCTCTAGTCCATCAAACTTAATCTATGGCAAGCAATCAATCAAATGAAAGAATAATGAGATCATCAAAACATCGCCAAGAAATAATAATATATTTTCATTTATCACTCCAAGAAAAAGGGACATGGGCTCAAATATCTCACATGGGCTTTATGAATCAAAACTCATCTTAACATGCTCATATTCTGTACCAAAGTCACGAAATCCATATCCACTACACATGCATACATTTTTCATATATCTCAATTAACCAAAGAATACCATGTTAAAAATCATCTCAATTTTGTGATCCTCTTTTAATCATGATTTCAGAGATATAGAATCATCCTAGACAGTTGAAAGGGCATCCTAAGACTCAAAACAAAAACAAAAGCAACGAAAATTTTAAATTTTTGACATTTTTCACTTTTTTTGTATTTTTCAATATATGACTCAAGATAAAAGTGTAAATCCCTTCCCCCACACTTAAATATTGCATTGTCCTCAATGTAATCAATCATAAGCATGCAATGAAACAATTAAGCATATAGGAATGGAATTTACGAAAAGACTACAAAATAAAGGAGAAAATTATAAAGTAAAGAAATAGCGAAAGAGAAAGCAAATCTGTGTTATTGAAGACTCCTTCACAGCTGCTTCTGAATTGGGTTGCCTCCCAAGCAGCGCTTGAATTTAACGTCTTTCAGCCAGACGGTACCTCCATTAAATAAGTTAGTGACTATAATTAACAAAGAAATACAAAAAAAAAAAAATATATATATATATATATATATATATATATAAACAAGTATAACAAGTTAGTGAATTACAAACTACATGTAATATTACAAGTTAAGTACACAAGTTAACAAGTTAGTACATAAGACACAAGTTAAGTACACAAGTGAGTAAAAAAAAAAAACACGAAAAATATTTACACAAGTGTTTTTTTTTTCTTTTCTTTCTTTGTACGAAAATACTTACAAATATTTACATTCTTTCCTTTCCTTTACAATTATTTTCAACACTTAGGTACGGGAATAGGGAGTCTCGATGTGCAATGGGACTGAAACAGCTACCCTTTTCAAGACTATGTTTAATCCAATATACCTTAGTGAATCACAATATTTTCATTTGTTATATATATCATTGATATCAAATTAAATTCCAAGCTGTAAATCAAGAGGACGTGCGGCCCAAGTATAGTCGTCTAGACACCAAGTCTCTCCTACATCCTTTGGGCAACCTTACTGAAATGGCCAGGTAGGGGAGGGCGACCACGAGAGGTAGAATCCATTTTGGCATGAGCTACTCCCACATTGTGGTTTAGGCCCATTTGTAAGCACTTCTGAATTCAAGAACCAGTCATGAGCGTTGTCCCCTTCCTAGACACCATCCCACATAGGCTATACTTACTTGGATGAAAAGGTCCTAAGTGTGAAGACAGTTCAATGAATGTTAATAAAGGCCGCTCTCAACCTTAAGGGACCTGAACTAGGCACCAATAAGGGGTTTAGGCCAATATTAATAAACACGACTTCACCTATTCCTCTTTAATTTACAACTCACAATTAAAATTCGTGTTCAATAATATAAATAACAACCTAAGTAATTAACTAACTAATTTACAGAATTACAAACAATTAACAAGTAATTTTTTTTTTTCGAACACAATGAATAAACAAAACAATATTCACATATTTACAAGTGATTTTTCAATCCCCGGCAACGGCGCCAAAAATTGATGCGCCTGAAAGGCAAGCGCGCAATTTAACCCTGAAATTATCGTTAGTAGTATAAGCAAATAGGGATCGTTCTATTCCGGGATTGAGGGTACACATGTCAATGTAGGACAAACAAACAATTAAAAATAAACAAAGTATAATATTACAAAGATATTCACAAGTACAAACATTATTTACGAAAAGGGGGAGATTTTGTTTTTGGGTTTGAAAATAATTAAGTTTACAAAACAATTAAATGCAAAAACATAAATACAAAGATGGAATGAGAGAACAAAGATCAAAATCGAAACATATGATTAAAATTGACTCAAACCCTAATATTGTTCATCTAAGTCATGAGAAAGGAGAGGGTACACTGTCATTATCAAACAATAAACAATTAAAATTAAACAAAGTATAATATTCACAAATATATTCACAAGTATAAACATTATTTACGAAAAAGGGGGAATTTTGTTTTTGATTTTCGAAAATTAACCTAAGTAAAGAAAACAAATAAAATGCAAAACATAAAAACACAAATGGAATGAGAGAACAAAGATCAAAACCGAAACTTATGATTGAAATTGACTCAAACCCTAATATCATTCATCTAAGTCATGAGAAAGGAGTTGATCATGTGAAACATTCGAAAGCAAATGAATTCCCATTTTTTACTTTTCAATGCTAATTAACCTAAGCGAAGCACCTAGATTATCCTATCAAACATGCAATCAAACCCTAGAAAGCTAGTCAATCATGTCATGTTTAACGCATTACACATAGAGAAAGGCTATCAACTCAAGTGTACAACTTAGTATGGAAAAGTCCACCTAATTGCAATCCTCGTTAATTAAATTCGATCTTTGTACAAAACCTTTACTACTTTGATTCAAGTTTACACAAAACGAAAAGTCGATTTCATGTTCTTAAACCTAGCACCAATTATATCGAAACCCTAAGTGTTTGCAACCACATAAGATTAAAATACAAAAGTTATCTATAACGCAAATTTAATTAAACAAACCCACATAAGCAACTCTCGAATTACAATAATATGAATCTGAAAATTCTCAATTAATCATAAAAATTCCAGAAATTAATATTTGTTCAAACACATATGTCAACTAGTTCATAACCAACGAAATTCAAAGCAAAGGTTACAAAGGAGAATCGGATTACACCGTGAGATGGGGATGGTGATGAACGATTGATGTGGTGGTCTCTTGAATCTCGAAAGCAAGCTTCAAGGTTGGAGATGGATGATGGATGCTCACGGCTATGCTTCTTCTCCTTTGGCCTTGCTTGAACTCGTGGAGATGACTAGAGGATGGAGAAACTCACGGCTATGCTAAGAAGATTTTCTGATTTTTTTCTAAAGTGTAAATTGTATGGGGAGAGGAACCTTTGACGTTGAGAAAGGGGGAGTTTTATATAGGAGCATGGCTAGGGTTCACAAAGCAATCAGAATTTCCACATAGCTTCAACCAATGATAATTCGCCAAGTAAGCTTGTGATGTGGTCCAACCAATCATAGAATGCCAAGTAAGCCTTGTGATGTGTTCCAACCAATCATAATTCTCTAAAATACCTCCCTAATATTTAATTGCCGAATTTCCTTGAAATTATTCTGATTTTCTTCATGAATTTCGGCCAACATTCCTTTAGGGAATTTAGGGATGAATCTAGACGCCTTTTTAGCTTTTCCTTGGTGCACACATATTTTCCTTCCATAAATATCTCCCTTGAATCTCTCTTGGCGTCATCTCCTTGATTATTTCTGATTTTCACGTTGGCAATCACATCAAATTATTCCTCCAACAATATTTCTTTCCATAAAAGTCTCCCAAGAAAATCTCTCCTTGAAATCCTCAATCAATCATCTTCAATTCCCACGTTGTGACCTTGTTTTTCCTTAAGTATTACACGGCAAATTTAATTCCCAAGGAAAATGTATTTTCCTTTTTTAAAAACTCTTCCTTGAATCCCTCCTTGCCATGTCATCTTCATGAAACTTGTCGTTCCATTTATGAACTCAATTCAGCTTATTTATTCCAAAAACCTGAAAATAGAAGCTTTCTAAATAAGAAATGGAAACTTTCTTAAACTAAAATGGAAACTTTCTAAAATGGAAAATAGAAACTACAAAACGGAAACTTTCTACAATTAGGAACTTTCCCAATCAAAGAATGGAAACTTCCCTAAACAGAGTTTTAATAAGGAAATAACGCAAGAAATGTAGGGAAATAACAGTTAAAACGTCGCATTAAAATGCTCCTATCAAGTGTCACCAAAATGAGTCCTCCCTCTCACTTACCTCTTAATCTGGCCATCTAGCCTTCTGAAACAAAGGAAAGCGACTTATGTCTAGACGACTATCCCTAGATCGTATCTCACCAATAGTAGTGGTTTCTATTGGGCTCGACTTACAACTTGTAATCAATTGAGATATTAACTTATTTTGTAAAGATAATAAGATACTTGAACATAACCTCCACTTGTAAATTGTGTTGTTTTGTACATTTTATACTTGTATAAACTTCTTACGTGGTTTATTTGTGAAAAGATTGTGGATAGTTTGTAATTTATACTCTCTTTATACTTGTATAAATCATTAATAGTAAAGTCGTGAATAGGAACTTGTGAATAGTGACTCGTGAATAGTAACATTGATGTATAAATCACTAATTTGTAATTAGTTTACTTTATACGTTGCTAACTTCTTGGAATTTTGATGATGTTCAGGATTCCTATGAATGACCGAGCCTTTTAGACCCTCTACACTAAAGGAAATTGAAGCAAGGCTCGCTCGTTTGAAGGGTCCTTCACTCCTTGAGTTCACAAGCCCTTCTCCTTCAACATACAAAGAGTACACATTTAACGAGCAAGGGAAGAGGACCTACTGTTCTGAGGAGTCTACATCACCTACACCAAGTCCATCTCCGCTTCACGTTCACCTTCACCTGTGGTTTCGTCCAACTCTACACCACCTTCACCACCACTGAAGAAGTCGAAGAAGAGAGAATGGCATCTATTAGGGAACTCTCCACCGCAACTGTTGAAGGAGGACCCCCTACAGGCATAGTATACCCTGCCCTGCAGCTGGAAGACAGGCAGAGTTCGAGCTTAAGAGTGGATTGTTGCACAAGCTCCCTATCTTCCATGGCCTCAATATGGAGGATGCTAACAAGCACGTACGAGAATTCCAATCTGTTTGTGCAAACATGCAACCACAAGGGGCGGATGAAAACCTTCTTAAGATGAGAGCATTTCCATTCTCTCTAGCTGATAGAGCCAAGGATTGGCTATACGAGCTTCCTGCAGGTCGTATCACATCATGGGAAACAATGAGAAAGGCCTTCTTGGAGAAATACTTCCCAGCTTCAAAGGTCATCACACTTAGGAAGAAGCTTAGTGGAATAGAGCAAGCCCATGATGAGTCATATGCTGCGTACTATGAGAGGTTCAACTCCCTACTTGCACAGTGTCCTCAACATCAGATGAAGGATGAGACCCTACTTACATGTTTCTACGAAGGACTCTTACCCTTGGAAAGGCAAATGTTGGATGCTGCAGCTGGTGGAGCTTTTGTGGATAAGTCACCTGCGGTTGGGAGGGAACTTATAGCTAATCGTGCCCTAAACTCCCAACAGTATGAGGGTGTGAGACAACCCACTCGTAGGGTAAATGAGGTGAGCACTAGTCCTGCCATTGCGGATCAATTGAGCAAACTCACCCTTCTTGTGAACAAGGTGGCGACTACTCAAGGCCATGGAGGACCCTCTGCTTGTGGGGTATGCTTTACTCAAGGACATCCTACGGATCAATGTCCTCAACTGAGTGAGAATGGTGGTTGGGAATCTGTGAATGCTATAGGAGGCTATCAAGGGAACCAAGGGGTCCCCCACGTCCAAGGTATGATCCATATTCGAATACCTATAACCCTGGATGGAGGGACCACCCCAACTTCAAGTGGACCAACAATGAAAATGTTCAAAACCCTCTTGGTGGAAATTTCCAACGTCCTCAAGGACCTCCCTATCAAAGACCTTACATGCCTCCTCAACACAATGTAGGGAATCCCAATTCTCACTATGATAAGACGATAGAGGCATTGACTAATTCCACTCAAGCATTGACTAGTGCCACACAGACTTTGCTTCAAGGACAACAGACCAATGCCAAGGACATTGCAGAGCTCAAGAAGCAAATGGGACAAGTGGTGGACTTCATGACCAAGTTTCATGAGAGTGGTAAGCTTCCGAGCAACACAATTCAAAACCCAAAGGGAAGCTTGAAGGTTCCACCAACTGAGGAGAAGAGGAAACCACGTCTAGGCTGAGAAGACGTTAAAACCAAGCGCTACTTGGGAGGCAACCCATGCAAATCAGATTGCTTTCTTTATCCTTATCTTTTATTTTTCGTTTTTGCTTTTTGAATTTAGTATTATTTTCGTAAATTTCTACCTATATACTTAAGTGTTCATTGTATGCTTATTCTTGATTACATTGAGGACAATGCAATATTTAAGTGTGGGGGAAGGGATTTACACTTTTATTTTGAGTCATATATGGAAAAATACAAAAAAAAATTGAAAAATGTCAAAAATAAAAAAATTTACGTTGCTTTTGTTTTTGTTTGAGTCTTAGGATGCCCTTTCAACTGTCTAGGATGATTCTATATCTCTGAAATCATGATTAAAAGAGGATCACAAAATTGAGATGATTTAAAAATGGTATTCTTTGGTTAATTGAGATATATGAAAAATATATGCCTTGTAGTGGATATGGATTTCGAAACTTTGGTACAGAATATGAGCATGTTAAGATGAGTGTTGATTCATATAAACCCATGTGAGATAATTGAGCCCATGTCCTTTTTCTTGGAGTGAATCGAAAATATATATTCTTAATTTCTTGGCGATGTTTTGATGATCTCATTATTCTTTCATCTTGATTGACTACTTGCCATAGATTAAGTTTGATGGACTAGAGAATGCTAGAATTCACTCTTGTGCTTGTTGAGACGTTATATCAATACATGGCCCTGATTCTGGAAAGGATAGAGGCATCCAAGGAATTACCACCATTGCCATATAAACTTGTGTCCCCATTTGTGCCCGTCGAGGGACTCCCCTAGATAAGCCCTGATAGGAGCATTTTAATGCGACGTTTTAACTGTTATTTCCCTATATTTTCTGCGTTATTTCCTTAATAAACTCTGTTTAGGAAAGTTTCCATTCTTCGAATGGGAAAGTTCCTAATTGTAGAAAGTTTCCGTTTTGTAGTTTCTATTTTCCATTTTTAGAAAGTTTCCATTTTAGTTTAAGAAAGTTTCCATTTCTTATTTTAGAAAGCTTCTATTTTCAGGTTTTTGGAATAAATAAGCTGAATTGAGTTCATAAATGGAACGAGAAGTTTCATGAAGATGACATGGCAAGGAGAGAATCAAGGAAGAGTTTTTTTTAAAAAAGGAAAATATATTTTCCTTGGGGATTAAATTTGCCGTGTAATACTTAAGGAAAAACAAGGTGACAACGTGGGAATTGAAGATGATTGATTGAGGATTTCAAGGAGAGATTTTCTTGGGAGACTTTTATGGAAAGAAATATTGTTGGAGGAATAATTTGGTGTGATTGCCAACGTGAAAATCAGAAATAATCAAGGAGATGACGCCAAGAGAGATTCGAGGGAGATATTTATGGAAGGAAAATATGTGTGCACCAAGGAAAAGCTAAAAAGGCGTCTAGATTCATCCCTAAATTCCCTAAAGGAATGTTGGCTGAAATTCATGAAGAAAATCAGAATAATTTCAAGGAAATTCGGCAATTAAATATTAGGGAGGTATTTTAGAGAATTATGATTGGTTGGAACACATCACAAGGCTTACTTGGCATTCTATGATTGGTTGGACCACATCACAAGCTTACTTGGCGAATTATCATTGGTTGAAGCTATGTGGAAAATTCTGATTGCTTTGTGAACCCTAGCCATGCTCCTATATAAAACTCCCCCTTTCTCAACGTCAAGAGGTCCTCTCTCTCCATACAATTTACACTTTAGAAAAAAATCAGAAAATCTTCTTAGCATAGCCGTGAGTTTCTCCATCCTCTAGTCATCTCCACGAGTTCAAGCAAGGCCAAGGGAGAAGAAGCATAGCCGTGAGCATCCATCATCCATCTCCAACCTTGAAGCTTGCTTTCGAGATTCAAGAGACCACCACATCAATCGTTCATCACCATCTCCATCTCACGGTGTAATCCGATTCTCCTTTGTAACCTTTGCTTTGAATTTCGTTGGTTATGAACTAGTTGACATATGTGTTTGAACAAATATTAATTTCTAGAATTTTTATGATTAATTGAGAATTTTCAGATTCATATTATTGTGATTCGAGAGTTGCTTATGTGGGTTTGTTTAATTAAATTTGCGTTATAGATAACTTTTGTATTTTAATCTTATGTGGTTGCAAACACTTAGGGTTTTGATATAATTGGTGCTAGGTTTAAGAACATGAAATCGACTTTTCGTTTTGTGTAAACTTGAATCAAAGTAGTAAAGGTTTTGTACAAAGATCGAATTTAATTAACGAGGATTGCAATTAGGTGGACTTTTCCATACTAAGTTGTACACTTGAGTTGATAGCCTTTCTCTATGTGTAATGCGTTAAACATGACATGATTGACTAGCTTTCTAGGGTTTGATTGCATGTTTGATAGGATTAATCTAGGTGCTTTCGCTTAGGTTAATTAGCATTGAAAAGTAAAAAATGGGAATTCATTTGCTTTCGAATGTTTCACATGATCAACTCCTTTCTCATGACTTAGATGAACAATATTAGGGTTTGAGTCAATTTTAATCATAAGTTTCGGTTTTGATCTTTGTTCTCTCATTCCATTCGTATTTTTATGTTTTTGCATTTTAATTGTTTTGTTAACTTAGTTTTATTTTCGAAAAACCAAAAACAAAATCCCCCTTTTCGTGTACAATGTTTATAGTTGTGAATATTATACTTTGTTTTAATTTTAATTTTTTAATTGTTTGACAATGACAGGTGTACCCTCAATCCCGGTTAGAACGATCCCTATTTATTATGTACTACTAATGACATTTCAGGGTTAAATTATGCGCTTGCTTTTAGGCGCATCAATTTTTGGCGCCGTTGCCGGGGATTGAAAAATCATTTGTCATATTGTGAATATTTGTTTTGTTTATATGTTGTGTTCGAAAAAAAAAAAATTTGACTTGTTAATTGTTCATAATTTGTTAGTTAATTAGTTAATTAATTACTTAGGTTGTTATTTATATTATTGAATACGAATTTTAATTGTGAGTTGTAAATTAAAGAAGTAATAGGTGAAGTCGTGTTTATTAATATTGGCCTAAACCCCTTATTGGTACCTAGTCCAGGTCCCTTAAGGTTGAGGGCGGCCTTTATTAACATTCATTGAACTGTCTTCACACTTAGGATCTTTTTCATCCAAGTAAGTATAGCCTATGTGGGATGGTGTCTAGGAAGGGGACAACGCTCATGACAGGTTCTTAAATCCAGAAGTGCTTACAAATGGGCCTAAACCACAATGTGGGAGTAGCTCATGCCAAAATGGATTCTACCTCTCGTGGTCGCCCTCCCCTACCTGGCCATTTCAGTAAGGTTGCCCAAAGGATGTAGGAGAGACTTGGTGTCTAGACGACTATACTTGGGCCGCACGTCCTCTTGATTTACCGCTTGGAATTTAATTTGATATCAATGATATATATAACAAACGAAAATATTGTGATTCACTAAGGTATATTGGATTAAACATAGTCTTGAAAAGGGTAGCTGTTTCAGTCCCATTGCACATCGAGACTCCCTGTTCCCGTACCTAAGTGTTGAAAATAATTGTAAAGGAAAGGAAAGAATGTAAATATTTGTAAGTATTTTCGTACAAAGAAAGAAAAGAAAAAAAAAAAAAAAAAACACTTGTGTAAATATTTTTCGTGTTTTTTTTTTTTACTCACTTGTGTACTTAACTTGTGTCTTATGTACTGACTTGTTAACTTGTGTACTTAACTTGTTAATATTACTTGTAGTTTGTAATTCACTAACTTGTTATACTTGTTTATATTTTTTTTTTGTATTTCTTTGTTAATTATAGTCACTAACTTTATTTAATGGAGGTACCGTCTGGCTGAAAGACGTTAAATTCAAGCGCTGCTTGGGAGGCAACCGAATTCAGAAGCAGCTGTGAAGGAGTCTTCAATAACACAGATTTGCTTTCTCTTTCGCTATTTCTTTTACTTTATAATTTTCTCCTTTATTTTTGTAGTCTTTTCATAAATTCCATTCCTATATGCTTAATTGTTTCATTGCATGCTTATGATTGATTACATTGAGGACAATGCAATATTTAAGTGTGGGGGAAGGGATTTACACTTTTATCTTGAGTCATATATTGAAAAATACAAAAAATTGAAAAATGTCAAAAATTTAAAAATTTTCGTTGCTTTTGTTTTTGTTTTGAGTCTTAGGATGCCCTTTCAACTGTCTAGGATGATTCTATATCTCTGAAATCATGATTAAAAGAGGATCACAAGATTGAGATGATTTTTAAATGGTATTCTTTGGTTAATTGAGATATATGAAAAATGTGTGCCTTGTAGTGGATATGGATTTCGTGACCTTGGTACAGAATATGAGCATGTTAAGATGAGTTTTGATTCATAAAAGCCCATGTGAGATATTTGAGCCATGTTCCTTTTTCTTGGAGAGAAATGAAAAATATATTCTTAATTTCTTGGCGAAGTTTTCATGATCTCATTATTCTTCATTTGATTGACTGCTTGCCATAGATTAAGTTTGATGGACTAGAGAATGCTAGAATTCGCTCTTGTGCTTGTTGAGACTTTTATCAATACATGTCCCTGATTCTGGAAAGGACAGAGGCACCCTAGGAATTACCACCATTGCCATATAAGCCTGTGTCCCCTTTTGTGCCCGTCGTGGGACTCCCCTAGTTTAACCCTTTTGAGCCTACATTAAGCCTTTTCTTTCATTACCCTTAAAATCCTTAACCCTAAACCTTAGTATAATTACACTTCTACCCTTTGTTCTAGAAACTTAGTGGAGCTAATTTTGGGACTTTACTTAAGGATTTGGCATTGAGAATGAAGATTGAGAAGAGGTGAAAGTTCAAGTGTGGGGGTAGACTTGTCCATGAAAGAAAAAAAAAATGTGAAAGCCAAAAAAAAAAAAAAAAAGAAAAAAAGAAAAGAAAAGATGTGTACGGCTAAAGAAAGAAAACTGTTTATGGATTTTAGTCCCCCATACTTAGTGATTTTGGAGTTTACTTTGAACTGAAGGCCCATTACAGAAAATATGGCCTTTGTCCAATTCACTAGAGTTCAAAGGAAGTTTAGAGTGAAGATTGGGCCCAACATGAAGACATTAGGCCCTTTTATGATCACCCCTAGGGAAAGTGACGTTTTTACAATGCCTTGCTGGAATTTCTTGAAGTCTCTACATTTACATGTGCTCTGCTAGGTTTTTAGGACACTTTGATAAATCCTTACCTTTCGTTTCTTTAAACCTTGAGCCTTAGCCCCATTACAACCCTTGAGAAGACCTTCTTGATCCTTAAGATGGGACAGCCCGTGATGTGGAGATGAGTTACAAGAGTTGAACATATGGCTTGGGTCCATCTGTGCAAGTAGTTGGTACCTTTCAAGAGATCTTTAAAAGAAAAATATACATGTGCTTTCGTTTCATATAATATGTGATATACTTGCTATCTTTCACATATACTTGAGTGTATAAGCTTTTAAGCATTGCCTTGAATTCTGAGAGAAGAAAGAGTGGATATGCCTTGTGAGGATTGAATCAAACTTGTTTGAAACATGCTTTACAGAACCCATCACCATTGTTACAACCAAGTCCTACTTGTGTATGTGTAAATTATGTGTTTCAATTAACTCTCGAATGCTTAAACATTGATTCTTGGTGGAGTGCTAATCTTGGTGTTGTGAAAGTAAGAGATTGTTGAGACAAAAAGTTGAAGGGCAATAGAGTCATTGTTTGTGTTGAGTCTTAGTTGAGTCTTTGTGTGATTTTGCTAAGGGACTAGCAAAAGCTAAGTGTGGGGGAATTTGATAGGAGCATTTTAATGCGACGTTTTAACTGTTATTTCCCTATATTTTCTGCGTTATTTCCTTAATAAAACTCTGTTTAGGAAAGTTTCCATTCTTCGAATGGGAAAGTTCCTAATTGTAGAAAGTTTCCGTTTTGTAGTTTCTATTTTCCATTTTTAGAAAGTTTCCATTTTAGTTTAAGAAAGTTTCCATTTCTTATTTTAGAAAGCTTCTATTTTCAGGTTTTTGGAATAAATAAGCTGAATTGAGTTCATAAATGGAACGAGAAGTTTCATGAAGATGACATGGCAAGGAGAGAATCAAGGAAGAGTTTTTTTTTAAAAAAGGAAAATATATTTTCCTTGGGGATTAAATTTGCCGTGTAATACTTAAGGAAAAACAAGGTGACAACGTGGGAATTGAAGATGATTGATTGAGGATTTCAAGGAGAGATTTTCTTGGGAGACTTTTATGGAAAGAAATATTGTTGGAGGAATAATTTGGTGTGATTGCCAACGTGAAAATCAGAAATAATCAAGGAGATGACGCCAAGAGAGATTCGAGGGAGATATTTATGGAAGGAAAATATGTGTGCACCAAGGAAAAGCTAAAAAGGCGTCTAGATTCATCCCTAAATTCCCTAAAGGAATGTTGGCTGAAATTCATGAAGAAAATCAGAATAATTTCAAGGAAATTCGGCAATTAAATATTAGGGAGGTATTTTAGAGAATTATGATTGGTTGGAACACATCACAAGGCTTACTTGGCATTCTATGATTGGTTGGACCACATCACAAGCTTACTTGGCGAATTATCATTGGTTGAAGCTATGTGGAAAATTCTGATTGCTTTGTGAACCCTAGCCATGCTCCTATATAAAACTCCCCTTTCTCAACGTCAAGAGGTCCTCTCTCTCCATACAATTTACACTTTAGAAAAAAATCAGAAAATCTTCTTAGCATAGCTGTGAGTTTCTCCATCCTCTAGTCATCTCCACGAGTTCAAGCAAGGCCAAGGGAGAAGAAGCATAGCCGTGAGCATCCATCATCCATCTCCAACCTTGAAGCTTGCTTTCGAGATTCAAGAGACCACCACATCAATCGTTCATCACCATCTCCATCTCACGGTGTAATCCGATTCTCCTTTGTAACCTTTGCTTTGAATTTCGTTGGTTATGAACTAGTTGACATATGTGTTTGAACAAATATTAATTTCTAGAATTTTTATGATTAATTGAGAATTTTCAGATTCATATTATTGTGATTCGAGAGTTGCTTATGTGGGTTTGTTTAATTAAATTTGCGTTATAGATAACTTTTGTATTTTAATCTTATGTGGTTGCAAACACTTAGGGTTTTGATATAATTGGTGCTAGGTTTAAGAACATGAAATCGACTTTTCGTTTTGTGTAAACTTGAATCAAAGTAGTAAAGGTTTTGTACAAAGATCGAATTTAATTAACGAGGATTGCAATTAGGTGGACTTTTCCATACTAAGTTGTACACTTGAGTTGATAGCCTTTCTCTATGTGTAATGCGTTAAACATGACATGATTGACTAGCTTTCTAGGGTTTGATTGCATGTTTGATAGGATTAATCTAGGTGCTTTCGCTTAGGTTAATTAGCATTGAAAAGTAAAAATGGGAATTCATTTGCTTTCGAATGTTTCACATGATCAACTCCTTTCTCATGACTTAGATGAACAATATTAGGGTTTGAGTCAATTTTAATCATAAGTTTCGGTTTTGATCTTTGTTCTCTCATTCCATTCGTATTTTTATGTTTTTGCATTTTAATTGTTTTGTTAACTTAGTTTTATTTTCGAAAAACCAAAAACAAAATCCCCCCTTTTCGTGTACAATGTTTATAGTTGTGAATATTATACTTTGTTTTAATTTTAATTTTTTAATTGTTTGACAATGACAGGTGTACCCTCAATCCCCGGTTAGAACGATCCCTATTTATTATGTACTACTAATGACATTTCAGGGTTAAATTATGCGCTTGCTTTTAGGCGCATCAAGCCCCTTTGAGCCTACATTAAGCCTTTTCGTTCATCACCCTAAAATCCTTAACCATGAAGCTTAGTATAGTAACAACCCTACCCTTTGTTCTAAGAACTTAGTGGAGCTATCTTTTGAGACATACTACATGGGTTTGGTGCTAAGGATGGAAATTGAGAAGAGGTTAAAGTTCAAGTGTGGGGGTAGACTTGTCCATAAAGAAAAAATATGTGAAAGCCGTGAAAAATGAAAAGAAAAAAATGTACGGCTAGAAAAGAAAGAAAGAAATATTTATGGATTTTAGTCCCCCATACTTAGTGATTTTGGAGTTTACTTTGAAATAAAGGCCTATTAAAGAAAAATTTGACCTTTGTCCATTCACTATAGTTCAGGGGAAGTTTACAATGAAGATTGGGCCCAACATGAAGACACTAGGCCCTTTTATGTTACCTCTAGGGGAAGTGACGTTTTTGCAATGCATTGGTGGATTTCTTGTGGTCTCTACATTTACATGTGCTCTGCTAGGTTTTTAGGACACTTTGATAAATCCTTACCCTTCATTTCTTAAAACCTTGAGCCTTGGCCCCATTACACCCTTTAAGAAGACCTTCTTGATCCTTAAGATGGGACAGCCCTTGATGTGGAGATGAGTTACAAGAGTTGAACCTATGGCTTGGGTCCATCTGTGCAAGTAGTTGGTATCCTTCATGAGATCTTTAAAGAAAATTATACATGTGCTTTCGTTTCTTGAATTATGTGATATACTTGCTATCTTTCACATATACTTGAGTGTATAAGCTTTTAAGCATTGCCATGATCTGAGAGAAGAAAGAGTGGATATAACTTGTGAGGAGTTGAATCATACTTGTTTGAAGCATGTTTAACAGAAACCATCACCATTGTTCCAACCAAGTCCTACTTGTGTATGTGAAGATTATGTGTTTCAATTAACTCTCGAATGCTTAAACATTGAATCTTGGTTAAGTGCTAATCTTGGTGTTGTGAAAGTAAGAGATTGCTGAGACAAATAGTTAAAGGGCAATAGAGTTTGTTTTGTGTCAAGTCTTTAAATTTTCGTTGAGTCTTAGTGTGTGTCTTAGTGTGATTTTGCTAAGGGACTAGCAAAAGCTAAGTGTGGGGGAATGCCATAGTTATTCATTCAAATAATTTGACCACTTTGTTTCAATTTGAGTAGATGAACAGTGATTTTCCAAACTTCTCGCTTCTAAAGTTTAGGATTTGCTTTCTCTTTTCTTGAAATCGCTTCTAAATCTTTCAATGCGTTGTTTTAGTGACATTCAAAGCCATAGTTATTCTTCCAAACAATTTGATCACTTTGTTTCAATTTGAGTTTATGAACAGTGATTTTCCAAACTTCTCGCTTCTAAGGTTTAGGATTTGCTTTCTCTTTTCGTGAAATAATGGCTTCTAAATCTTTCAATGCTTTGTTCTAGTGACATTCAAAGCCATAGTTAATCTTTCAAACAATTTGATCACTTTGTTTCAATTTGAGTAGATGAACAGTGATTTTCCAAACTTCTCGCTTCTAAAGTTTAGGATTCGCTTACTCTTTTCGTGAAATCGCTTCTAAATCTTTCAATGCGTTGTTCTAGTGACATTCAAAGCCATAGTTATTCTTTCAAACAATTTGATCACTTTGTTTCAATTTGAGTTTATGAACAGTGATTTTCCAAACTTCTCGCTTCTAAGGTTTAGGATTTGCTTTCTCTTTTCGTGAAATAATGGCTTCTAAATCTTTAAATGCGTTGTTTTAGTGACATTCAAAGCCATAGTTATTCTTTCAAACAATTTGATCACATTGTTTCAATTTGAGTAGATGAACAGTGATTTTCAAAACTTCTCCCTTCTAGGGTTTAGGATTTGCTTTCTCTTTTCGTGAAATAATGGCTTCTAAATCTTTAAATGCGTTGTTATAGTGACATTCAAAGCCATAGTTATTCTTTCAAATAATTTGATCACTTTGTTTCAATTTGAGTAGTTGAACAGTGATTTTCCAAACTTCTCGCTTCTAAAGTTTAGGATTTGCTTTCTCTTTTCGTGAAATCGCATTTAAATCTTTCAATGCGTTGTTTTAGTGACATTCAAAGCCATAGTTATTCTTTCAAACAATTTGATCACTTTGTTTCAATTTGAGTTTATGAACAGTGATTTTCCAAACTTCTCGCTTCTAAGGTTTAGGATTTGCTTTCTCTTTTCGTGAAATAATGGCTTCTAAGTCTTTCAATGCTTTGTTCTAGTGACATTCAAAGCCATAGTTAATCTTTCAAACAATTTCGAAGTAGATGAACAGTGATTTTCCAAACTTCTCGCTTCTAAAGCCATAGTTATCCTTTCAAATAATTTGATCACTTTGTTTCAATTTGAGTAGTTGAACAGTGATTCTCCAAACTTCTCGCTTCTAAAGTTTAGGATTTGCTTTCTCTTTTCGTGAAATCGCATTTAAATCTTTCAATGCGTTGTTTTAGTGACATTCAAAGCCATAGTTATTCTTTCAAACAATTTGATCACTTTGTTTCAATTTGAGTTTATGAACAGTGATTTTCCAAACTTCTCGCTTCTAAGGTTTAGGATTTGCTTTCTCTTTTCGTGAAATAATGGCTTCTAAGTCTCTCAATGCTTTGTTCTAGTGACATTCAAAGCCATAGTTATTCTTTCAAACAATTTGATCACTTTGTTTCAATTTGAGTAGATGAACAGTGATTTTCCAAACTTCTCGCTTCTAAAGTTTAGGATTCGCTTACTCTTTTCGTGAAATCGCTTCTAAATCTTTCAATGCGTTGTTCTAGTGACATTCAAAGCCATAGTTATTCTTTCAAACAATTTGATCACTTTGTTTCAATTTGAGTTTATGAACAGTGATTTTCCAAACTTCTCGCTTCTAAGGTTTAGGATTTGCTTTTGCTTTTAGTGAAATGACTTCTAAATCTTTCAATGCGTTGTTCTAGTGACATTCAAAGCCATAGTTATTCTTTCAAACAATTTGATCACTTTGTTTCAATTTGAGTTTATGAACAGTGATTTTCCAAACTTCTCGCTTCTAAGGTTTAGGATTTGCTTTCTCTTTTCGTGAAATAATGGCTTCTAAGTCTTTCAATGCTTTGTTCTAGTGACATTCAAAGCCATAGTTAATCTTGCAAACAATTTGATCACTTTGTTTCAATTTGAGTAGATGAACAGTGATTTTCCAAACTTCTCGCTTCTAAAGTTTAGGATTTGCCTTCGCTTTTAGTGAAATGACTTCTAAATCTTTCAATGCGTTGTTCTAGTGACATTCAAAGCCATAGTTATTCTTTCAAACAATTTGATCACTTTGTTTCAATTTGAGTTTATGAACAGTGATTTTCCAAACTTCTCGCTTCTAAAGTTTAGGATTTGCCTTCGCTTTTAGTGAAATGACTTCTAAATCTTTCAATGCGTTGTTCTAGTGACATTCAAAGCCATAGTTATTCTTTCAAACAATTTGATCACTTTGTTTCAATTTGAGTTTATGAACAGTGATTTTCCAAACTTCTCGCTTCTAAGGTTTAGGATTTGCTTTCTCTTTTCGTGAAATAATGGCTTCTAAATCTTTCAATGCGTTGTTCTAGTGACATTCAATGCCATAGTTATTCATTCAAATAATTTGATCACTTTGTTTCAATTTGAGTAGATGAACAGTGATTTTCCAAACTTCTCGCTTCTAAAGTTTAGGATTTGCTTTCTCTTTTCTTGAAATCGCTTCTAAATCTTTCAATGCGTTGTTTTAGTGACATTCAAAGCCATAGTTATTCTTTCAAACAATTTGATCACTTTGTTTCAATTTGAGTTTATGAACAGTGATTTTCCAAACTTCTCGCTTCTAAGGTTTAGGATTTGCTTTCTCTTTTCGTGAAATAATGGCTTCTAAATCTTTCAATGCTTTGTTCTAGTGACATTCAAAGCCATAGTTAATCTTTCAAACAATTTGATCACTTTGTTTCAATTTGAGTAGATGAACAGTGATTTTCCAAACTTCTCGCTTCTAAAGTTTAGGATTCGCTTACTCTTTTCGTGAAATCGCTTCTAAATCTTTCAATGCGTTGTTCTAGTGACATTCAAAGCCATAGTTATTCTTTCAAACAATTTGATCACTTTGTTTCAATTTGAGTTTATGAACAGTGATTTTCCAAACTTCTCGCTTCTAAGGTTTAGGATTTGCTTTCTCTTTTCATGAAATAATGGCTTCTAAATCTTTAAATACGTTGTTTTAGTGACATTCAAAGCCATAGTTATTCTTTCAAACAGTTTGATCACATTGTTTCAATTTGAGTAGATGAAAAGTGATTTTCAAAACTTCTCCCTTCTAGGGTTTAGGATATGCTTTCTCTTTTCGTGAAATAATGGCTTCTAAATCTTTAAATGCGTTGTTCTAGTGACATTCAAAGCCATAGTTATTCTTTCAAACAATTTGATCACTTTGTTTCAATTTGAGTTTATGAACAGTGATTTTCAAAACTTCTTCCATCTAGGGTTTATTATTTGCTTTCGCTTTTGTGAAATGACTTCTAAATCTTTCAATGCGTTGTTCTAGTGACATTCAATGCCATAGTTATTCATTCAAATAATTTGATCACTTTGTTTCAATTTGAGTAGTTGAACAGTGATTTTCCAAACTTCTCGCTTATAAAGTTTAGGATTTGCTTTCTCTTTTCGTGAAATCGCTTCTAAATCTTTCAATGCGTTGTTTTAGTGACATTCAAAGCCATAGTTATTCTTTCAAACAAATAGATCACTTTGTTTCAATTTGAGTTTATGAACAGTGATTTTCCAAACTTCTCGCTTCTAGGGTTTAGGATTTGCTTTCGCTTTTAGTGAAATGAATTCTAAATCTTTAAATGCGTTGTTTTAGTGGCATTCAAAGCCATAGTTATTCTTTCAAACAATTTGATCACTTTGTTTCAATTTGAGTAGATGAACAGTGATTTTCCAAACTTCTCCTTTCGAAGGTTTAGGATTTGCTTTCTCTTTTCGTGAAATAATGGCTTCTAAATCTTTAAATGCGTTGTTCTAGTGACATTCAAAGCCATAGTTATTCTTTCAAACAATTTGATCACTTTGTTTCAATTTGAGTTTATGAACAATGATTTTCCAAACTTCTCGCTGCTAAGGTTTATGATTTGCTTTCTCTTTTCGTGAAATAATGGCTTCTAAATCTTTCAATGCTTTGTTCTAGTGACATTCAAAGCCATAGTTAATCTTTCAAACAATTTGATCACTTTGTTTCAATTTGAGTAGATGAACAGTGATTTTCCAAACTTCTCGCTTCTATAGTTTAGGATTTGCTTTCTCTTTTCGTGAAATCGCTTCTAAATCTTTCAATGCGTTGTTCTAATGACATTCAAAGCCATAGTTATTCTTTCAAACAATTTGATCACTTTGTTTCAATTTGAGTTTATGAACAGTGATTTTCCAAACTTCTCGCTTCTAGGGTTTAGCATTAGCTTTCGCTTTTAGTGAAATGACTTCTAAATCTTTAAATGCGTTGTTTTAGTGACATTCAAAGCCATAGTTATTCTTTCAAACAATTTGATCACTTTGTTTCAATTTGAGTAGATGAACAGTGATTTTCGAAACTTCTCCCTTCTAGGGTTTAGGATTTGCTTTCTCTTTTCGTGAAATAATGTCTTCTAAATCTTTAAATGCGTTGTTCAAGTGACATTCAAAGCCATAGTTATTCTTTCAAATAATTGGATCACTTTGTTTCAATTTGAGTAGTTGAACAGTGATTCTCCAAACTTCTCGCTTCTAAAGTTTAGTATTTGCTTTCTCTTTTCCTGAAATCGCATTTAAATCTTTCAATGCGTTGTTCTAGTGACATTCAAAGCCATAGTTATTCTTTCAAACAATTTGATCACTTTGTTTCAATTTGAGTTTATGAACAGTGATTTTCCAAACTTCTCGCTTCTAAGGTTTAGGATTTGCTTTCTTCTTTCGTGAAATAATGGCTTCTAAATCTTTCAATGCTTTGTTCTAGTGACATTCAAAGCCATAGTTAATCTTTCAAACAATTTGATCACTTTGTTTCAATTTGAGTAGATGAACAGTGATTTTCCAAACTTCTCGCTTCTAAAGTTTAGGATTTGCTTTCGTTTTTAGTGAAATGACTTCTAAATCTTTCAATGCGTTGTTCTAGTGACATTCAAAGCCATAGTTATTCTTTCAAACAATTTGATCACTTTGTTTCAATTTGAGTTTATGAACAGTGATTTTCCAAACTTCTCGCTTCTAAGGTTTAGGATTTGCTTTGTTCTTTCGTGAAATAATGGAATATAAATCTTTCAATGCGTTGTTCTAGTTACATTCAATGCCATAGTTATTCATTCAAATAATTTGATCACTTTGTTTCAATTTGAGTAGATGAACAGTGATTTTCCAAACTTCTCGCTTCTAAAGTTTAGGATTTGCTTTCTCTTTTCGTGAAATCGCTTCTAAATCTTTCAATGCGTTGTTCTAGTGACATTCAAAGCCATAGTTATTCTTTCAAACAATTTGATCACTTTGTTTCAATTTGAGTTTATGAACAGTGATTTTCCAAACTTCTCGCTTCTAAGGTTTAGGATTTGCTTTCTCTTTTCGTGAAATAATGGCTTCTAAATCTTTCAATGCTTTGTTCTAGTGACATTCAAAGCCATAGTTGATACGTGCAAAAGCAATCGCCAATTTAAACCCTGAAAAATGTAGTTGTTAGTATAGAATAAGCAGGGATCGTTCAAGTCGGGGATTGAGGGTGCTAACATGTGAAACAAAATTAAAGAGAAGAATATACAAGTTTACGAAATTAGAAGAACATTTACAATTTTCCACGAAAGTTTGAATTTACAAGTTACAAGCATGCATAAAATTAGAATCATGAGTTAGAGAGCAAGCATACATACATGTATCACTAATTTAGAAGACAAAGGAATGAGAGAAAGAAACGAAAATCACAAGTATATATATGCACAATTCGAAAGAAACAAAGAAAACCAAGTTAGAATGGGTTTAGAAATCCTACTCCTACTTAAATACATTTTACAAATCCATACCACATTAGAAATCCATATACAACAAAGATTAAGATAACTTAATTATTAAGAAAACAAATTATTTACCAAGTCAAAACTAACTCTAACAACTTTTCTTAAAAATTAGGAGCAAATCCCTAAAATTAAGGAAGACATCCCTAAAAACAAGGAGACCCTAACAAACTCATAACAAACTCCTAAAAAACACTAAAACTAAAACAAACACATATTTACTATTCACGGACTCACTATTCACGAAATTAAAAACATTTATTATTTTATTTTATTTTTATTTTATTATTTATATGAACATGCTACCTAAAAATTCTAAGTTAATTTTATTTATTTACACAAACAAGAAAACATAAAGATGGGGGGTTTTTGAAGATTAAAAACAGAAAATTTCGAAAACATTAAAAGATTAAAAACAGGAAAACATTTTATTTATGATACGCTCGAAAGCAAGCGCATAATTTAACCCTGAAATGTCATTAGTAGTATATAATAAATAGGGATCGTTCTATTCCGGGGATTGAGGGTACACTTGTCAATGTAGGACAAACAAACAATTAAAATTAAAACAAAGTATAATATTCACAAAGGTATTTACAATTATAAACATTATTTACGAAAATAGGGGGGGGGGGATTTTGTTTTTGGTTTTCTTTTTCGAAAATAAAAACTAAGTTAACACAATAATTAAAATGCGAAAACATAAAAATACAAATGGAATGTGAGAACAAAGATCAAACTGAAATATATGATTAAAAATCGAATCAATTTCTAACATTGCTCATCATAGTCATGCAAGAGGAGTTGATCATGTGAAACGTTAAAAGCAAACAATTTCCCATATTTTACTTTTCAATGCTAATTAATCTAAGTGAAAGCACAAAGACTAATCCTATCAAACATGCATGCAAGCCCTAGAAAGCTAGTCAAACACAACATATTCAACGCAATAAGCACCTAGAAAGGCTATCAACTCAAGTGTGCAACTTAGTATGAAAAAGTCCACCTAATTGCAATTCTCTTTGATTAAATTCGGTTTTTGCACAAAACCTTTACTACTTATTGATTCAAGAACACAAAACCAAAAAGTTGATTCATGTTCTCAAATTCGTAGCACCATTCATATAAAAACCCTAAAAAGTTCGAACCATTCAAGATTAATATACAAAAGATTTCTATCATGCAAATTTAATCAAACACTCACACAAAAGCAACCATTGATAGGAGCATTTTAATGCGACGTTTTAACTGCATTTCCCTACATTTTCTGCGTTATTTCCTTAATAAAACTCTGTTTAGGAAAGTTTCCATTCTTTGATTGGGAAAGTTCCTCTTTGTAGAAAGTTTCTATTTTTGTAGTTTCTATTTATCATTTTTAGTAAGTTTCCATTTTCGGTAGTTTCTATTTTTCATTTTTAGAAAGTTTCCCATTTTCAGTTTAGGAAAGTTGCCATTTTTCATTTTTAGGAAAGTTTCTATTTTTCTTACTAGTTTCTATTTTCAGGACCTCCGAGCTAGAAAGTGGAAATGAACTCATAAATGGAAAGAGGAGCTTGCGAACTACAAGGGGAGCAAAGATGAAGAACAATGAGCCACAGAAATGAGCAGAAATGAAGAGAAGAAGTTTTCCTGGTCCAACCAGGAAACCCTGCGGAAAGGAGGAAGGCTTCCCTAGCAAGTTTCCAACGCAACCATGAAAAAGAAATGGAAAAATAATGTGTTTTGCGTTGGAAAATGAGAAGGCTTGAAGATGAAGCAACGAGGCCCAAGAACTCTTTGGATTTTCGGCAAATTGGATAATGGCCCATCAAAGCCCATGACATTAGGGTTTGTGACGCAAACCCTAGCCCTTAAAGATGTTTGCCGTGAATTTGCAAGAGAGAAACAAGGAGGAGGCGTCCAAAAATCAGAAAATAATAAGAAGATTTCGGTGGAGATTTTCTAGGGCTATTTTTATGGAAAGAAAATCTACTTGAAGAAACCCTAGAAGACCTAGCCGTCCAAGCCAAGAGGAAATCAAGGAATTGCCGTGCAAAATAAAGAAGAAACCCTAGAGAATTCGGCAAAGATTTTATCTAGAGAGTTTTAAGGAAAGAAAATATGTGTGGAGACCAAGAAAAGCTCAAAAGAAGTCTAGATACATTCCTATATTCCCTAAAGAGTTTTGGCCGAAATAAAAGAGAAAAATCAGAATATTATCAAGGGAATTTCGGCAAGAATTATTTAGGGAATTAAATGGAATTTTGTGATTGGTTGCACCACCTCATAAGGCTTATGTGGCAAGCAAGCATTGGAGGAAATTATGTGGAGTTATATCATTGTGCCGTGAGATTACTAGGGTTACAAGGCTTGGAGAACAAAGGAAGCCGTCCCCTATATATTCATCTCTTCTTTCAACGTCAGGGGTTCCAAGTTCCATTCTTTACGTTTACACTTTGAGAAAATAATTCAGAAAACTCTTTAGACTAGCCGTGCTCCTCTCCATCCTCTAGGGTAACCACGAAGTGCAAGCAAGGCCAAGGAAGAAGAAGACAAGCCGTGCACACCATCCACCCTCCACCTTGAAGATTGCTTTCGAAATTCAAGAGACCACATCATCACTTCATTCATCTCATCTTCATCACGGTGTAATCCGATTCTCCTTGTACCTTTGCTTTGTATTTTCGTTGGTTTTGCCTTAGTTGACACATATGTATGAACAAGTATTGTTTTCTGAAATTTTATGATGAATTGTTAATTTTCAGATTCATATATTGCGATTTATGGTTGCTTTTGTGTGAGTGTTTGATCAAATTTGCATGATAGAAATCTTTTGTATGATTATCTTGAATGGTTCGAAACATTTAGGGTTCTTATGTGATTGTTGCTACGAATTTGAGAACATGAATCAACTTTTTGGTTTTGTGTTCTTGAATCGATAAGTAGTAAAGGTTTTGTACAAAAACCGAATTTAATCAAAGAAGATTGCAATTAGGTGGACTTTTTCATACTAAGTTGCACATTTGAGTTGATAGCCTTTCTAGGTGTTTATTGCGTTAAACATGACATGATTGACTAGCTTTCTAGGGCTTGATTGCATGTTTGATAGAATTAATCTAGGTGCTTTCACTTAGGTTAATTAGCATTGAAAGTAAAATATGGGAAATTGTTTGCTTTTGAACGTTTCACATGATCAACTCCTCTTGCATGACTATGATGAACAATGATGAACTTGAATTAATTTTAATCATGAGTTTCGACTTTGATCTTTGTTCTTGCATTCCATTTGTATTTTTATGTTTTTGCATTTTAATTATTTAGGTAACTTAGATTTTATTTTCGGAAATTAAAACCAAAAAACCAAAAACTCCCCCCTTTTCGTAAATATGTCTATATTTTGTGAATATTATACTTTGTTTTAATTTTAATTGTTTAATTGTTTGACAATGACAGGTGTACCCTCAATCCCCGGAATAGAACGATCCCTATTTATTACGTACTATTAATGACATTTCAGGGTTAAATTGGTCGCTCGATAAAAGCGACATCAATTTTTGGCGCCGTTGCCGGGGATTGAAAAATCACTTGTTAAATATGTGAATATATGTGTTTGTTTATATTGTGACCGAAGAAAAAAAAAAAAAAAAATTACTTGTTAATTATTTTGTTTATAATTGTCGAAAATTAGTAATTACTTACTTAGGTTGCTATTTATATTGTTGAATACGAATTTTTATTGTAAGTTGTAAATTAAAGAAGGAATAGGTGAAGTCGTGTTTATTAATATTGGCCTAAACCCCTTATTGGTACCTAGTCCAGGTCCCTTAAGGTTGAGGGCGGCCTTTATTAACATTCATTGAACTGTCTTCACACTTAGGACCTTTTATATCCAAGTAAGTATAGCCTATGTGGGATGGTGTCTAGGAAGGGGACAACGCTCATGACTGGTTCTTGGATCCAGAAGTGCGTGCAAATGAGCCTAAACCACAATGTGGGAGTAGCTCATGCCAAAATGGATCCTACCTCTTGTGTTCGTCCTCCCCTACCTGGCCATTTCAGTAAGGTTGCCCAAAGGATGTAGGAGGGACTTAGTGTCTTGACGATTATACTTGGGCCGCACGTCCACTTGATTTACCGCTTGGAATTTAATTCGAAATCAATGGTATTTATAACAAAAGAAAATGTTGTGATGCACCTAAGGTATATTGGATTAAACATAGTCTTGAAAAGGGTAGCTGTTTCAGTCCCATTGCACATCGAGACTCCCTGTTCCCGTACCTAAGTGTTGAAAATAATTGTAAAGAAAAGGAAAGAATAGAAGTAATTTTACTTAATTTCGTGAAAAAAAAAAAAAAAAAAAATAATAATAATAATAATAATAATTAGATGTGAATAGTGACGTTTTGTTTGTTTGTGTGAAAGTTTTGTGTAAATGGTGTCTAATCTTGTTAAACAAAGGAAATGTAAAGAATTAATTGTAAATATTGTTAAATTCTTGATTGTTATAAGTGTGTAAAATCGTATGAGTAGATAAGGGCCCTTTTGTTAATATTGGCCTTAACCCTTCATTAGTGCCTTTCTAAGGTCTTATGAAGTTGAGGGCGGCTTTTATTAACATTTGGAGGACTGTCTAACACATGAGTTCTTTTCAAGCTGAGTAAGGGGCATATAGGTGGTGTCTTAGGTTGAGACCCTGGGTGATGGGTTAAATTGGATCTCAGAGATACTATAGACTGTGCGTAAACCACAATGTGGGAGTAGCCGATAGGGGCCTAAACCTCAATGAGGGAGTAGCCTCCGTAGTGTCACCAAAATGAGTCCTCCCTCTCACTTATCTCTTAATCTGGCCATCTAGCCTTCTGAAACAAAGGAAAGCGACTTATGTCTAGACGACTATCCCTAGATCGTATCTCACCAATAGTAGTGGTTTCTATTGGGCTCGACTTACAACTTGTAATCAATTGAGATATTAACTTTATTTTGTAAAGATAATAAGATACTTGAACATAACCTCCACTTGTAAATTGTGTTGTTTTGTACATTTTATACTTGTATAAACTTCTTACGTGGTTTATTTGTGAAAAGATTGTGGATAGTTTGTAATTTATACTCCTCTTTATACTTGTATAAATCATAAATAGTAAAGTCGTGAATAGTAACTTGTGAATAGTGACTCGTGAATAGTGACGTTGATGTATAAATCACTAATTTGTAATTAACTCACTTTATACTTTGCTAACTTCTTTGAATTTTGATGATGTTCAGGATTCCTATGAATGACCGAGCCTTTTAGACCCTCTACACTAAAGGAAATTGAAGCAAGGCTCGCTCGCTTGAAGGGTCCTTCACTTCTTGAGCAGACAAGCCCTTCCCCTTCGACACACAGAGGGTACATCTTTAACGAACAAGGGAAGAGGACCTACTGTTCTGAGGAGTCTACATCACCTACACCAAGTCCATCTCCTCCTTCACGTTCACCTTCACCTGTGATTTCGTCCAACTCTACACCACCACCTTCACCACCACCTGAAGAAGTCGAAGAAGAGAGAATGGCATCTATTAGGGAACTCTCCACCGCAACTGTTGAAGGAGGACCCCCTACAGGCATAGTATACCCTGCCCCTGCAGCTGGAAGACAAGCAGAGTTTGAGCTTAAGAGTGGATTGTTGCACAAGCTCCCTATCTTCCATGGACTTAATATGGAGGATGCTAACAAGCATGTACGAGAATTCCAATCTGTTTGTGCAAACATGCAACCACAAGGGGCAGATGAGAATCTTCTGAAGATGAGAGCATTTCCATTCTCTCTAGCTGATAGAGCCAAGGATTGGCTATATGAACTTCCTGCAGGACGTATCACATCATGGGAAACAATGAGAAAGGCCTTCTTGGAGAAATACTTCCCAGCTTCTAAGGTCATCACACTTAGAAAGAAGCTCAGTGGAATAGAGCAAGCCCATGATGAGTCCTATGCTGCTTACTATGAGAGGTTCAATTCCTTACTTGCACAATGTCCTCAACATCAGATGAAGGATGAGACCCTACTCACATGTTTCTATGAAGGACTCTTACCCTTGGAAAGGCAAATGTTGGATGCTGCAGCTGGAGGAGCTTTCGTGGATAAGTCACCTGCAGTTGGGAAGGAGCTTATAGCTAATCGTGCCTTGAACTCCCAACAATATGAGGGGGTAGGACACTCTATTCGTAGGGTGCATGAGATGAGCAAGAATACTGCCATTGAAGACCAACTGAGTAAGCTTACTCTACTCATGAATCAAGTGGTAAGTTCAAAGGGACCAAGTGCAACAATGGCTTGTGGGGTATGCTCTATGCAAGGGCATGTTACCGATCAGTGCCCTCAACTCAATGAGAATGGAGGATGGGAATCTGCGAATGCTATTGGAGGGTATCAAGGAGGATATCAAGGAGGACCTCAACGTCCTAGACATGACCCTTACTCTAATACTTATAACCCAGGATGGAGGGACCATCCCAACTTCAAGTGGACCAACAACGACAACGTTCAGAATCCTCTTGGTGGGAATTTCCAACGTCCACAAGGGCCTTCATTCCAAGGATCATCTTTTCAAAGGCCCTACATGCCTCCTCCACAGAATTCTGGATCTTCAATGTCTCACTATGACAAAACGTTGGAAGCCTTGACTAGCTCTACACAAGCTTTGACAAACTCTACCCAAGCTTTGATTCAAGGACAACAGACCCACACCAAGGACATTGCAGAGCTCAAGAAGCAAATGGGTCAAGTTGTGGATTTTATGAGCAAGATCCACGAAACTGGCAAGCTCCCTAGTAACACAATACCTAACCCTAATGTGGAGAATGCGTCAGTTGTGACTACGAGGAGTGGAAGACCATTGGTGGATCCACCCAAGCAACCCAAGAAGGTCCAAATGAGCATAGAGATTGAGGAAGACCAAGAGCCCACCAAGTTGGGTGTTGAGAAGGACCCTGCAACGTCAAAGGAAGAGACCAAGGCATCCTCATCTTTAAAGGCAAAACCGGAAATCAAAGGTAATAATTCTAACTTATCGAATTCGGTTATTGCTAACCCTTCTTCTTCTTGCATGCCCTTCCCACGCAGGTTTGCCCAATCTAAGAAGGATGAAAGTGACCAAGCTATCTTGGAAACTTTCAAGAAGGTGCAAGTAAACCTACCCCTCCTAGAGGCCATCAAGCAAGTCCCTAAGTATGCCAAGTTCCTCAAAGAGCTTTGCACTACTAGGAGAGTAAACCGTGAAAAGGAGGTGGTAAAGGTAAGTGAGAATGTCTCTGCCCTAATTCAGAGGAAGATCCCTCCAAAGTGTAAGGATCCTGGAAGCTTTACCATTCCTTGTACTATTGGTAACTCTAGATTTAAGAATGCCATGCTAGACCTAGGTGCATCTGTTAATGTTATGCCCTACTCTGTTTATGAAACCCTAGGTCTAGGGGAACTTAAATCTGACAATGTTATCATTCAGTTAGCTGACAGATCCAATGCATACCCTAGAGGTTTGTTGGAGGATGTGCTTGTACAGGTTAACCATCTTATCTTCCCAGCTGATTTCTATGTGTTGGAAATGGAGGACTCCCCTGTAAGTTCAACTCCATTGCTTTTGGGACGTCCTTTCTTAAGGACAGCTAGGACGAAGATTGATGTGTATGAAGGTTCACTTACAATGGAGTTCGATGGTGACATTATTGGCTTTAACATCTTTGAAGCCATGAGGTATCCCCTAGAGGTTAATGATTGTTTTTCTGCTGACATTTTGGATGAACTTGCGCAGAAAATGTTTGATGTTATGCATGAGGATACCCTAGTCACTACCCTTGAGAGTGGGGTAGGCTATACAAAGGAAGGCGTCACCATCTCAGAGGACAAGTTGAAAGACACTTGTGTTTATTGCGTTAAACATGACATGATTGACTAGCTTTCTAGGGCTTGATTGCATGTTTGATAGAATTAATCTAGGTGCTTTCACTTAGGTTAATTAGCATTGAAAGTAAAATATGGGAAATTGTTTGCTTTTGAATGTTTCACATGATCAACTCCTCTTGCATGACTATGATGAACAATGATGAACTTGAATTAATTTTAATCATGAGTTTCGACTTTGATCTTTGTTCTTGCATTCCATTTGTATTTTATGTTTTTGCATTTTAATTATTTAGGTAACTTAGATTTTATTTTCGGAAATTAAAACCAAAAACCAAAAACTCCCCCCTTTTTCGTAAATATGTCTATATTTTGTAAATATTATACTTTGTTTTAATTTTAATTGTTTAATTGTTTGACAATGACAGGTGTACTCTCAATCCCTCGGAATAGAACGATCCCTATTTATTACGTACTACTAATGACATTTCAGGGTTAAATTGGTCGCTCGATAAAAGCTAGTCAAACACAACATATTCAACGCAATAAGCACCTAGAAAGGCTATCAAGTCAAGTGTGCAACTTAGTATGAAAAAGTCCACCTAATTGCAATTCTCTTTGATTAAATTCGGTTTTTGCACAAAACCTTTACTACTTATTGATTCAAGAACACAAAACCAAAAAGTTGATTCATGTTCTCAAATTCGTAGCACCATTCATATAAAAACCCTAAAAAGTTCGAACCATTCAAGATTAATATACAAAAGATTTCTATCATGCAAATTTAATCAAACACTCACACAAAAGCAACCATAAATCGCAATATATGAATCTGAAAATTAACAATTAATCATGAAATTTCAGAAACCAACAATTGTTCAAACATATGTGTCAACTAGGGCAAAACCAACGAAAATACAAAGCAAAGGTTACAAGGAAAATCGGATTACACCGTGGATGAAGATGAGATGGATGAATTGATGATGTGGTCTCTTGAATTTCGAAAGCAATCTTCAAGGATGGTGATGGATGGTGTTCACGGCTTGTCTTCTTCTTCCTTGGCCTTGCTTGCACTTCGTGGTTGCCCTAGAGGATGGAGAAGAGCACGGCTTGGCTAGAGAGAGTTTTCTGATTTTTTCTAAAGTGTCGAATGTCAAGAATTGGAACCCTTGACATTGAGAAAGTGAAAGAATATATAGTGGACTGTCTCCTTGGTCTCCAAGCCGTGTGCTTCCTCTTAATTCTCACGGCAACAATGTGTTAACTCCACATAATTTCCTCCAATGCTTGCTTGCCACATAAGCCCCTATGAGGTGGTCCATCCAATCACAAAATTCCAATATTCATTCCCTAAATAATCTGATAGGAGCATTTTAATGCGACATTTTAACTGTTATTTCCCTATATTTTCTGCGTTATTTCCTTAATAAAACTCTGTTTAGGAAAGTTTCCATTCTTCGAATGGGAAAGTTCCTAATTGTAGAAAGTTTCCATTTTGTAGTTTCTATTTTTCATTTTTAGAAAGTTTCCATTTTAGTTTAAGAAAGTTTCCATTTCTTATTTTAGAAAGCTTCTATTTTCAGGTTTTTGGAATAAATAAGCTGAATTGAGTTCATAAATGGAACGAGAAATTTCATGAAGATGACATGGCAAGGAGAGAATCAAGGAAGAGGTTTTTTTTTAAAAAAGGAAAATATATTTTCCTTGGGGATTAAATTTGCCGTGTAATACTTAAGGAAAAACAAGGTGACAACGTGGGAATTAAAGATGATTGATTGAGGATTTCAAGGAGAGATTTTCTTGGGAGACTTTTATGGAAAGAAATATTGTTGGAGGAATAATTTGGTGTGATTGCCAACGAGAAAATCAGAAATAATCAAGGAGATGACGCCAAGAGAGATTCAAGGGAGATATTTATGGAAGGAAAATATGTGTGCACCAAGGAAAAGCTCACAAGGCGTCCAGATTCATCCCTAAATTCCCTAAAGGAATGTTGGCCGAAATTCATGAAGAAAATCAGAATAATTTCAAGGAAATTCGGCAATTAAATATTAGGGAGGTATTTTAGAGAATTATGATTGGTTGGAACACATCACAAGGCTTACTTGGCATTCTATGATTGGTTGGACCACATCACAAGCTTACTTGGCGAATTATCATTGGTTGAAGCTATGTGGAAAATTCTGATTGCTTTGTGAACCCTAGCCATGCTCCTATATAAAACTCCCCCTTTCTCAACGTCAAGGGTCCTCTCCCCCATACAATTTACACTTTAGAAAAAAATCAGAAAATCTTCTTAGCATAGCCGTGAGTTTCTCCATCCTCTAGTCATCTCCACGAGTTCAAGCAAGGCCAAGGGAGAAGAAGCATAGCCGTGAGCATCCATCATCCATCTCCAACCTTGAAGCTTGCTTTCGAGATTCAAGAGACCACCACATCAATCGTTCATCACCATCTCCATCTCACGGTGTAATCCGATTCTCCTTTGTAACCTTTGCTTTGAATTTCGTTGGTTATGAACTAGTTGACATATGTGTTTGAACAAATATTAATTTCTGGAATTTTTATGATTAATTGAGAATTTTCAGATTCATATTATTGTGATTCGAAAGTTGCTTATGTGGGTTTGTTTAATTAAATTTGCGTTATAGATAACTTTTGTATTTTAATCTTATGTGGTTGCAAACACTTAGGGTTTCGATATAATTGGTGCTAGGTTTAAGAACATGAAATCGACTTTTCGTTTTGTGTAAACTTGAATCAAAGTAGTAAAGGTTTTGTACAAAGATCGAATTTAATTAACGAGGATTGCAATTAGGTGGACTTTTCCATACTAAGTTGTACACTTGAGTTGATAGCCTTTCTCTATGTGTAATGCGTTAAACATGACATGATTGACTAGCTTTCTAGGGTTTGATTGCATGTTTGATAGGATTAATCTAGGTGCTTTCGCTTAGGTTAATTAGCATTGAAAAGTAAAAAATGGGAATTCATTTGCTTTCGAATGTTTCACATGATCAACTCCTTTCTCATGACTTAGATGAACAAATATTAGGGTTTGAGTCAATTTTAATCATATGTTTCGATTTTGATCTTTGTTCTCTCATTCCATTCGTATTTTTATGTTTTTACATTTTAATTGTTTTGTTAACTTAGTTTTATTTTCGAAAAACCAAAAACAAAATCCCCCCTTTTCGTAAATATGTATATATTTTGTTATATCTTTGTAAATATTATACTTTGTTTTAATTTTAATTGTTTAATTGTTTGATAATGACAGGTGTACCCTCAATCCCCGGAATAGAACGATCCCTACTTGCTTATACTACTATGATATTTTTAGGGTTAAATTGTGCGCTTGCTCAGAGCGTACCATAATCTTGCCGAAATTCCCTTGATATAATTTCTGATTTTTGTAGTTCAATTCGGCCAAACTTCCTTTAGGGAATTAAGGAATGTATCTAGACTTCTTTTGAGCTTTTCTTGGTCTCCACCTTTTTCTCTTTCCTTTTATTTCTCCCTTGAATATCTCCTTGCCGAATTCTCTAGGGTTTTCTTTTTAATTCACACGGCAAATCCTTCTTTTCCTCTTGCTTTGGACGGCAAGGAGTCTCCTAGGGATTATCTTTCCATAAATATTTCCCTAGAAAATCTCAATCGAAATCTTCTTTATATTTTCTGATTTTCCACGTCATTTTCCTTGTTTCTCTCTTGGCTTTGGACGGCAAACTCTCCTAGGGTTTAATCATTGCGTCACAAACCCTAATTGTATGGGCTTTCGTGGGCCTTTGATCCAATTTGCCGAAAATCCAATGAGTCTTGAGAGTTCTTGGGCCTTGTTGCTTCAACTTCAAGCCTTGTCACCTTCCAACGTCATAACACTTCATTTTTCCATTTCTTTTTCATGGTAACGTTGGAAACTTCATAGGTAAGCTTTCCTCCTTTTCGCAGGGTTTCCTGGTTGAAGCAGGAAAACTTCTTTTCTTCATTTCTGCTCATTTCCGTGGCTCATTGTTTCTCATTTTTGCTCCCCTTGACTTTCGCAAGCTCCTCTTTCCATTTATGAGTTCATTTCCACTTTCACTACTAGGATAAAGTTCATAGACATCAGTTCACAACTGATGTTAAAAAAAAAAAAAATCCGATGTCTTAGTGGGTGATGTTAAAGATCGCCAAAACTAAGACATCGGTTCACAACTGATGTCTATTTTACAACGAGACATCGGTTTAATGTCCAGAACCGATGTAAAAACGTTAATGTGATCACCATTTTGGTGTGTTTAGCTATTGTCAAACCTTCATATTTTGGCATTAGATGCTTAATGAAATATAGGTCTAACAACACAATTATCCATTTTAACATCGTTTCTGATTTAGAAACGATGTCTGATAATATTTTACACATCGGTTCTCATAAATTTTTGCTTGTGGTTGATTCGGCTGAAATAGCCTCACAATTTAACCCTGCAAAATGTAGTTGTCAGTATAGGATAAGCAGGGATCGTTCAGTCCGGGGATTGTAGGGTACACCTACACAAAAAGGTCAATTAACAAATAAAAGAATAAAATGGGGGGTTTTGAAAGTTGGTTTCTAATCTACTTAAAATAAAAACAAAACAAATAAAACTATATACAATGATCGACTTCCCTAACCTAGACCAATACCACTCAGAAATTACTAAGTGTAAAAACAGAAAATTCATTTCAACATGCTACAAAAATGTGCCCATCTTAAATGCCTAGATAAGAGCCTAAATGAAAAGCCTCAGCGGATCAATCCACTTATTTGATTCATTCTAATGTAGGCATGGATCGGAAAAGTCCTTACCAAGCCTAATACTACTAATTTTCGAAAACACTCAGCGTAATTCTCTTAACTAGTAGTATTATCTAACCCTCGAATCAACTCACACGTGCAAATTAACCATTACACATAGAATTTAACACGTAATTTCCAGAATCGTTTAACCATTGAACATAGTTTTTACCACTTTTTAGAACTAATTGCTACTTGTTTAACTCAGCGCCTTAACAAATAACAATTACTCTTGGCAAATTAAGCAAACACACAAAAACTCTCACCGTTATTCTAGCATGCAAACTTATTAACCTAACTCTGAAAATTACCAAAACACATAAAAGGGCACAAGATTGTAACATGCATCATAAAAGAATTCTCAAAATTAACTCAATAATAAACTGAAAATCTCAAAAATATTAATAAAAATATTCTGAAAATTTCATGTCTCCAATTACACAACTCACAAATTGAAACACACAAAACCGAAACAAAAATTATAAGTAGAGTCATAGTTACACTTTGAAGCTTTCCTCAGCGGCTTAGCAACACGGTGATGAACTCGTCTCTGCGATGGTGGTGGAGCGTCCTTGACTCAGCGCCTTAGAGCTTTGTAGATTGATGGATGGATGGTGTCACGGTCTTGTAGGTGATGGAAGTTTAAGGAGTGAATTGGGCAGTCTTGGAATGGTTTTTGGCCAGGAAGTGATAGGCAATGAATTATCTTAGCTGGGAAGTGATCTTGGCTGGGAAGTGATGCAAATTCAGTTCTGGACGTTGCCTATTTATAGGGGAGCATTGGTTGGCTTTCCCAACTGAAACGTCTTCTTTATGGCCTTAACTCCTCTCATAATGGGGCAATTCCTTTAATTTCCAAGCTGAAACATCTTTCTCTTATTTATTTTTCCAGCTGAAACATCTTTTTCTTTTATTCCTCAACTGAAAACGTCTTTTCTCCTTTATTCCCCAACTGAAAACGTCTTTCTCTTATTTATTTTCCAGCTGAAACATCTTTTTCTTTTATTCCTCAACTGAAAACATCTTTTCTCCTTTATTTCCCTTCTTCATTGCTTGGTCAAATATCTTAATGCTTTATTTTATGACTCCATCATTGCTGTTTCCAAGACTTCAACCAGGCAACGTTTCCTACAACAAGCAGGAGAATATCAGAATTTTCTAGAGAAAATAAAGGGAAATTAAAATGTAAAGACCGCAAAAATAGTTGACAGTTAGGAATCCAGATCCAGCTAGGATTTTTCATGAATTTTACTTTTTCCGCCTATTTCACTCCAAACACTCAACAAGACTTTCAAAATGACTCAATGACTCAAAACACGAAACTTAAGGGAGAAACAAAGCTAAAATGGAGCACATACTCATTAATATCGTCGCACATTGTGCTCCTATCAACTACCCCACACTTAGCTTTTGCTAGTCCCTTAGCAAAACAAAAATACAAAACATAACAAAGACTCAACGAAAAGCAAGTAAATGACTCTAATTCTCCTAACTGTTGTCTCAGAGACTCCAAACTCATGGCTTTCACGTTAAACACTTAATCAAAATTGCATAGATAATTCCATGGTTAATAAACCTGTGACATTCATATGACTAAGCAAGATATGGAGAACTTAAGTTATACAGTGAATGATAGCATGTTTCGAACAAGTCCAATCCAAACTCACAGGGCATACTCTTGACTTTTCTCTCAGAAATGGCTTTGCTTAAAAGCTTCACTCTCAAGTATATGCAAGAGAATAAATTGTAAGGCAACAAACAGCTTGCATATTTCATCAATAAACGCATTTTGTGAAGAATTTATTAAAGACCTCATGAAATGACTAAGTGCACAAATGGACCTAAACCATAAGCTCGACTGCGTACCTGACTCCACTAACCAAAGGCTGCCCATCTCAAGGATCAAGTAAGCACTTAAAACAAGTTGTAATGGGGCTAAGCTAGGGTTTTCGAAATGAAGATTAAGGATACAAAAATCCTAAGGACCTAGCAGAGCATATATGGACCACCTTATGTCATCATTTTTGTACGCCAAATATCATTGTTTTGGGCTAAACCTTCTAACCAACATGGGAATGGACAAAGGCATAATTTTCAACTTTGAGCCTTCTACAAATTTGAAAGTCCAAAACCACACTTCAACAATTTCCCAAGAGTTTTCTTTTCAATTTTTCTTCTCTTTTGCCGTTTTTCTTTCTTTCTTTCTTTCTTTTTTTTTTTTTTTTTTTTTTCATTTTCTTTCATTCATTTTTCACGGCAATCTTCTTTCTTTTTCTTGGTTTTTTCCCACCCCACACTTGTCTTTCATCGTCACCCCTACACTATGTCATGCTCTACTAAGTCCCTAAGACAAGGGTAGAGATATCCTGTACTAAGCTCATGGTAGGGTAGTGAGGGTGATGAAACAAAGGTTTTCAACGTAGGCTCAAAGGGGTTCATTCTAAGGAGTCCCACGATGGGCACAGTTGGGGACACATGCTTGTTTGGCTATGGTGGTTACCCTAATGCCTTCTATCCTATCCAGGATCAGTGCATATTATGGCATACAAGTTTTGACAGTCACAACAGCCGAGTTCTAGTACTCTCTAGTCCATTAAAATCTATGGCACATGATCATTGGATTTTCAAAGAATGATGAGGTTTTGCAAATACAGCCACGAAATTCTAGAATTATCAATTAAGCACTCGAAAAGAAAGTATTTTAGCTCAACAGCTCTCTTAGGGTCAAATGAATGACTTAATCCTAGCATGCTTAATGAACCAAGTCACAATCCTATCTCAAATCTTCATACAAGCATCACAATGTTGATTAACCACAGAATTCAATTAAGTTCTATTTTGATTGTGAAAACTTTCAGCCATGAATTCAGAGACATGTTCATCCTAGACGTTAGGAGCATCCTAAGACTCAAACACTCAAAAAGACTATAAAACTAACTTTTTTTTTTTTTTTTTTTTTTTAAACCGAAAAAAATTCTGAAATAAAGGTGTAAACCCACCCCACACTTAGAATCTACATTGTCCTCAATGTAGGCAAAAAATATGGTATATAGACCCTAAATATGGGGGGCTACGAAAATAAGGAAAGGGTAAAATAAACAAACAAACAAACAAAGACCCAAGTACAATTCAACCTAAGCAAGTGAAGGGATAGAAATGTCAAACTCTCGTTGATGGCTCCTTCACAGCTTCGTTTGAAATGGGTTGCCTCCCATGCAGCGCTTAATATTTATAGTCCTTCAGCCTGGACTTTTCTCCTTGTTCACACGTGCTCATTCCTTGGGTGCCTCCTGGAGGGGTATCTCTTCCAATGTGTGCTCCACAAAGGACTCACCAGATCAAGTGTTAGTAACATATACAAGGTTAGGAATACAAACATTATGTCTTTCCTACTTTCTAAGTTACTTTACATACTTAGGTACTGGAACAGAGGATCCAATATACCTTAAGCATGTCACACAACACGTTTTTTTTTTTTTTTTTAGTTTATTGTAAACATAGTTAATATCTCAATTGATTCCAAGTTGTAAGTCGAGCCCAATAGAAACCACTACTATTGGTGAGATACGATATATGGATAGTCGCCTAGACATAAGTCTCTTTCCTTTGTTTCAGAAGGCCGAATGGCCAGATTAAGAGGTAAGTGAGAGGGAGGACTCATTTTGGTGATACTACGGAGGCTACTCCCTCATTGAGGTTTGGGCCCCTATCGGCGACTCCCACATAGTGGTTTAGGCTCATTCTATAGTATCTCTGAGATCCAATTGAACCCATCACCCAGGGTCTCAACCTAAGACACCATCCGTATGCGCCCCTTACTCAGCTGGGAAATTAACTAATGTGTTAGACCGTTCTCCAAGTGCTAATAAAGGCCGCCCTCAACCTCAAGAGACCTGAGTAAGGTACTAATGAAGGGTTTAGGCCAATATTAACAAAAGGGCCCTTGTCTACTCATACGATTTTACACACTTACAACAATTAAGTATTTAGCTAAATTCATAACCTAAGTATATTAATCTAAGTGAAACACATACAATTTACAACATGCTAAAAAAAAAAAACTCATTCTACAATTTACAATATATAATTTACAACATGCTGAAAAAAAAAATCTAAGTGAAACACATTCAATTTACAATATGGTAAAAAAAAAAAAAATTCTACAAATTGTACAACAATGATAAAAGACATGCTTAATTTTGTAACGCTCATAAAACTTAAACTAAATCACAATTAAAGCTTGGCCTAACCGAAATCGTAATTTGTCACCATTCCAAAAGTGTAGTACAAAAATTTAGCATGCATTCACTATATAAACAACAAAATCAATGACACTTTAAGTGCAAGAGATTTTAACAATCCCCGGCAACGGCGCCAAAAATTGATGCGGCTGAAATAGCCTCACAATTTATGATCAGAGCACAAAGTGTGACATTTTTAATATGTATTTTCCCTCATTTGGCTAAGTTATTCTCTTAAAATTAATAATTATAATATAGTTTGTGTTTTTAGCTACTTCATGGTTGAAAATAGAGAAAACAAGTGAAAAAGAGCAGAAATAAGCATAAATTAATGACAAGTCATTTATGAAACTTTCCTCTTTCATTTTAGGAAATATTTCCTATTTTGTTTTAGGAAACTTTCTTCATTTGGACTTTTTTATTTCTGATTTTTATATTTTAATGAGAGTCCATCACATTAAGAACTCTTGACTGATGAATTCAAGGAAAACTTAAAGGAAAAATCATGAAGAATTCAGGGAGATAAAAGGGAGTGTTTATATTCAATATTTATTATTGATTATCTTATTTACTATTGATTATAACACTAATTAAATTCTGATTTTTCTTGATTGTAGGAGTTCATTATGTGCACAATTGGAAGAAGATATTAGTGCAATTTAAAGGAGAGGAATAAGGGATGTATCTGGTCACTATTCAAGGAATATACAATGAGTCATTAAGGGGAAAAGAGATCAGAAAAATCAAGACTTTGTCATGAGAGGGACATGGCTCATATCAATTTAACCCTGCAAAATGTAGTTGTCAGTATAGGATAAGCAGGGATCGTTCAGTCCGGGGATTGTAGGGTACACCTACAAAAAAAGGTACCCTAAACTTTGTGCTCTTATCAATTTAACCCTGCAAAATGTAGTTGTCAGTATAGGATAAGCAGGGATCGTTCAGTCCGGGGATTGTAGGGTACACCTACACAAAAAGGTCAATTAACAAATAAAAGAATAAAATGGGGGGTTTTGAAAGTTGGTTTCTAATCTACTTAAAATAAAAACAAAACAAATAAAACTATATACAATGATCGACTTCCCTAACCTAGACCAATACCACTCAGAAATTACTAAGTGTAAAAACAGAAAATTCATTTCAACATGCTACAAAAATGTGCCCATCTTAAATGCCTAGATAAGAGCCTAAATGAAAAGCCTCAGCGGATCAATCCACTTATTTGATTCATTCTAATGTAGGCATGGATCGGAAAAGTCCTTACCAAGCCTAATACTACTAATTTTCGAAAACACTCAGCGTAATTCTCTTAACTAGTAGTATTATCTAACCCTCGAATCAACTCACACGTGCAAATTAACCATTACACATAGAATTTAACACGTAATTTCCAGAATCGTTTAACCATTGAACATAGTTTTTACCACTTTTTAGAACTAATTGCTACTTGTTTAACTCAGCGCCTTAACAAATAACAATTACTCTTGGCAAATTAAGCAAACACACAAAAACTCTCACCGTTATTCTAGCATGCAAACTTATTAACCTAACTCTGAAAATTACCAAAACACATAAAAGGGCACAAGATTGTAACATGCATCATAAAAGAATTCTCAAAATTAACTCAATAATAAACTGAAAATCTCAAAAATATTAATAAAAATATTCTGAAAATTTCATGTCTCCAATTACACAACTCACAAATTGAAACACACAAAACCGAAACAAAAATTATAAGTAGAGTCATAGTTACACTTTGAAGCTTTCCTCAGCGGCTTAGCAACACGGTGATGAACTCGTCTCTGCGATGGTGGTGGAGCGTCCTTGACTCAGCGCCTTAGAGCTTTGTAGATTGATGGATGGATGGTGTCACGGTCTTGTAGGTGATGGAAGTTTAAGGAGTGAATTGGGCAGTCTTGGAATGGTTTTTGGCCAGGAAGTGATAGGCAATGAATTATCTTAGCTGGGAAGTGATCTTGGCTGGGAAGTGATGCAAATTCAGTTCTGGACGTTGCCTATTTATAGGGGAGCATTGGTTGGCTTTCCCAACTGAAACGTCTTCTTTATGGCCTTAACTCCTCTCATAATGGGGCAATTCCTTTAATTTCCAAGCTGAAACATCTTTGATGCGGCTGAAATAGCCTCACAATTTAACCCTGCAAAATGTAGTTGTCAGTATAGGATAAGCAGGGATCGTTCAGTCCGGGGATTGTAGGGTACACCTACACAAAAAGGTCAATTAACAAATAAAATAATAAAATGGGGGGTTTTGAATTTTGGTTCCTAGTCTACTTAAAATAAAAACAAAACAAATAAAACTATATACAATGATCGACTTCCCTAACCTAGACCAATACCACTCAGAAATTACTAAGTGTAAAAACAGAAAATTCATTTCAACATGCTACAAAAATGTGCCCATCTTAAATGCCTAGATAAGAGCTCAAATGAAAAGCCTCAGCGGATCAATCCATTTATCTGATTCGTTCTAATGTAGGCATGGATCGGAAAAGTCCTTACCAAGCCTAATACTACTAAATTTCGAAAACACTCAGCGTAATTCTCTTAACTAGTAGTATTATCTAACCCTCGAATCAACTCACACGTGCAAATTAACCATTACACATAGAATTTAACACGTAATTTCCAGAATCATTTAATCATTAAACATAGTTTTTACCACTTTTTAGAACCAATTACTACTTGTTTAACTCAGCGCCTTAACAAATAACAATTGCTCTTGGCAAATTAAGAAAACACACAAGAACTCTCACCGTTATTCTAGCATGCAAACTTATGAACCTAACTCTGAAAATGACCTAAACACGAAAAAGGGCACAAGATTGTAACATGCATCATAAAAGAATTCTCGAATTTAACTCAATAATAAACTGAAAATCTCAAAAATATTAATAAAAATATTCTGAAAATCTCATGTCTCCAATTACACAACTTGCAAATTGAAACACACAAAACCGAAACAAAAAATATAAGTAGAGTCATAGTTACACTTTGAAGCTTTCCTCAGCGGCTTAGCAACAAGGTGATGAACTCGTCTCTGCTATGGTGGTGGAGCGTCCTTGACTCAGCGCCTTAGAGCTTTGTAGATCAGGATGGATGGTGTCACAGTCTTGTAGGAGATGAAGGTTTGAGGAGTGAATTGGGCAGTCTTGGAATGGTTTTTGGCCAGGAAGTGATAGGCAATGAATTATCTTGGTCAAGAAGTGATCTTGGCTGGGAAGTGATGCTAATTCAGTTCTGGATGTTGCCTATTTATAGGGGAGCATTGGTTGGCTTTTCCAGCTGAAACGTCTCCTTTATGGCCTTAAATCCTCTCATAATGGGGCAATTCTTTTAATTTCCAAGCTGAAACGTCTTTCTCTTATTTATTTCCCAGCTGAAACATCTTTCTCTTTTATTCCTCAACTGAAAACGTCTTTTCTCCTTTATTCCCCAACTGAAAACGTCTTTCTCTTATTTATTTTCCAGCTGAAACATCTTTTTTCTTTTATTCCTCAACTGAAAACATCTTTTCTCCTTTATTTCCCTTCTTCATTGCTTGGTCAAATATCTTAATGCTTTATTTTATGACTCCATCATTGCTGTTTCCAAGAGTTCAACCAGGCAACGTTTCCTACAACAAGCAGGAGAATATCAGAATTTTCTAGAGAAAATAAAGGAAAATTAAAATGTAAAGACCGCAAAAATAGTTGACAGTTAGGAATCCTGATCCAGCTAGGATTTTTCATGAATTTTACTTTTTCCGCCTATTTCACTCCAAACACTCAACAAGACTTTCAAAATGACTTAATGACTCAAAACACTAAACTAAGGGAGAAATAAGGCTAAAATGAGGCATATAATTAATAATATCGTCACACTTTTTTGCTCCTATCAACTACCCCACACTTAGCTTTTGCTAGTCCCTTAGCAAAACAAAAATACAAAACAAAACAACGACTCAACAAAAAAAAAACAAGTAAATGACTCTACTTCCCCTAACTGTTGTCTCAGAGACTCCAAACTCATGGCTTTCACGTTAAACACTTAATCAAAATTGCATAGATAATTCCATGGTTAATAAACCTGTGACATTCATATGACTAAGCAAGATATGGAGAACTTAAGTTATACAGTGAATGATAGCATGTTTCGAACAAGTCCAATCCAAACTCACAGGGCATACTCTCGATTTTTCTCTCAGAAATGGCTATGCTTAAAAGCTTCACTCTCAAGTATATGCAAGAGAATAAATTGTAAGGCAACAAACAGCTTGCATATTTCATCAATAAATGCATTTTGTGAAGAATTATTAAAGACCTCATGAAATGACTAAGTGCACAAATGGACCTAAACCATAAGCTCGACTGCGTACCTGACTCCACTAACCAAAGACTGCCCATCTCAAGGATCAAGTTAGCACTTAAAACAGGTTGTAATGGGGCTAAGCTAGGGTTCTCGAAATGAAGATTAAGGATACAAAAATCCTAAGGACCTAGCAGAGCACATAAGGACCACCTTATGTCATCATTTTTGTAGACCAAATATCATTGTTTTGGGCCAAACCTTCACTCTAACCAACATGGGAATGGACAAAGGCATAATTTTCAACTTTGAGCCTTTTACAAATTTGAAAGTCCAAAACCACACTTCAACAATTTCCCAACAGTTTTCTTTTCAATTTTTCTTCTATTTTGCCGCTTTTCTTTCTTTCTTTTTCATTTTCATTTTCTTTCTTTTTTTTTTTTTTTACGGCAAATTTTTTTTTTCTCTTCTTTTTTTCTTGGATTTTCCCCACCCCACACTTGTCTTTCATCGTCACCCCTACATACTATGTCATGCTCTACTAAGTCCCTAAGACAAGGGTAGAGATATCCTGTACTAAGCTCATGGTAGGGTAGTGAGGGTGATGAAACAAAGGTTTTCAACGTAGGCTCAAAGGGGTTCATTCTAAGGAGTCCCACGACGGGCACAATTGGGGACACATGCTTGTTTGGCTATGGTGGTTATCCTAATGCCTTCTATCCTATCCAGGATCAGTGCATATTATGGCATGCAAGTTTTGACAGTCACAACAGCCGAGTTCTAGTACTCTCTAGTCCATTAAAATCTATGGCACATGATCATTGGATTTTCAAAGAATGATGAGGTTTTGCAAATACAGCCATGAAATTTTGAATTTATCAATAAGCACTCAAAAAGAAAGTATTTTAGCTCAATAGCTCACTTAGGGTCAAATGAATTAGACTTAATCCTAGCATGCTTAATGAACCAAGTTACAATCCTATCTCAAATCTTCATACAAGCATCACAACGTCGATTAACCACAGAATTCAATTAAGTCCTATTTCGATTGTGAAAACCTTCAGCCATGAATTCAGAGACATGTTCATCCTAGACGTTAGGGGCATCCTAAGACTCAAACAAACAAAAAGACTCGAAAACCAAAGAAATTTTTTTTTCATTTTTTTTTTGAACTAAAATAAAGGTGTAAACCCACCCCACACTTAGAATCTACATTGTCTCAATGTAGGCAAAAAATATGGTATATAGACCCTAAATATGGGGGCTACGAAAATAAGAGAAGGTAAAATAAACAAACAAACAAAGACACAAGTACAATTCAACCTAAGCAAGTGAAGGGTAGAAATGTCAAACTCTCGTTGATGGCTCCTTCACAGCTTCGGTTGAAATGGGTTGCCTCCCATGCAGCGCTTAATATTTATAGTCCTTCAGCCTGGACTTTTTTCCTTGTTCACACGTGCTCATTCCTTGGGTTCCTCCTGGAGGGGTATCTCTTCCAATGTGTGCTCCACAAAGGACTCACCAGATCAAGTGTTAGTAACATATACAAGGTTAGGAATACAAACATTATGTCTTTCCTTAACTTTCTAAGTTACTTTTATATTTACATACTTAGGTACTGGAACAGAGGACCCAGTTTGTGTATTGGAACTATAGAACAGCTACACTCGACAAGGTCATGTTTAATCCAATATACCTTAAGCATGTCACACAACATTTTTTTTTTAGTTTGTTATAAACATAGTTAATATCTCAATTGATTCCAAGTTGTAAGTCGTGCCCAATAGAAACCACTACTATTGGTGAGATACGATATAGGGATAGTCGCCTAGACATAAGTCTCTTTCCTTTGTTTCAGAAGGCTGGATGGCCAGATTAAGAGGTAAGTGAGAGGGAGGACTCATTTTGGTGATACTACGGAGGCTACTCCCTCATTGAGGTTTAGGCCCCTATCGGCTACTCCCACATAGTGGTTTAGGCTCATTCTATAGTATCTCTGAGATCCAATTGAACCCATCACCCAGGGTCTCAACCTAAGACACCATCTGTATGCGCCCCTTACTCAGCTGGGAAATTAACTAATGTGTTAGACCGTTCTCCAAGTGCTAATAAAGGCCGCCCTCAACCTCAAGAGACCTGAGTAAGGTACTAATGAAGGGTTTAGGCCAATATTAACAAAAGGGCCCTTGTCTACTCATACGATTTTACACACTTACAACAATTAAGTATTTAGCTAAATTCATAACCTAAGTATATTAATCTATATGAAACACATACAATTTACAACATGCTAAAAAAAATTCATTCTACAATGTACAATATACAATTTACAACATGCTGAAAAAAATCTAAGTGAAACACATTCAATTTACAATATGGTTAAAAAAAAACAACTTCAACAAATTGTACAACAATGATAAAAGACATGCTTAATTTCATAACACTCACAAAACTTAAACTAAATCACAATTAAAGCTTGGCCTAACCGAAACCGCAATTTGTCACCATTCCACAAGTGTAGTACAAAAATTAGCATGCATTCTATATACAACAAAATCGATGACACTTTAAGTGCAAGGGATTTTAACAATCCCCGGCAACGGCGCCAAAAATTGATGCGGCTGAAATAGCCTCACAATTTAACCCTGCAAAATGTAGTTGTCAGTATAGGATAAGCAGGGATCGTTCAGTCCGGGGATTGTAGGGTACACCTACACAAAAAGGTCAATTAACAAATAAAATAATAAAATGGGGGGTTTTGAATTTTGGTTCCTAGTCTACTTAAAATAAAAACAAAAAAAATAAAACTATATACAATGATCGACTTCCCTAACCTAGACCAATACCACTCAGAAATTACTAAGTGTAAAAACAGAAAATTCATTTCAACATGCTACAAAAATGTGCCCATCTTAAATGCCTAGATAAGAGCTCAAATGAAAAGCCTCAGCGGATCAATCCATTTATCTGATTCGTTCTAATGTAGGCATGGATCGGAAAAGTCCTTACCAAGCCTAATACTACTAAATTTCGAAAACACTCAGCGTAATTCTCTTAACTAGTAGTATTATCTAACCCTCGAATCAACTCACACGTGCAAATTAACCATTACACATAGAATTTAACACGTAATTTCCAGAATCATTTAATCATTAAACATAGTTTTTACCACTTTTTAGAACCAATTACTACTCGTTTAACTCAGCGCCTTAACAAATAACAATTGCTCTTGGCAAATTAAGAAAACACACAAGAACTCTCACCGTTATTCTAGCATGCAAACTTATGAACCTAACTCTGAAAATGACCTAAACACGAAAAAGGGCACAAGATTGTAACATGCATCATAAAAGAATTCTCGAATTTAACTCAATAATAAACTGAAAATCTCAAAAATATTAATAAAAATATTCTGAAAATCTCATGTCTCCAATTACACAACTTGCAAATTGAAACACACAAAACCGAAACAAAAAATATAAGTAGAGTCATAGTTACACTTTGAAGCTTTCCTCAGCGGCTTAGCAACAAGGTGATGAACTCGTCTCTGCTATGGTGGTGGAGCGTCCTTGACTCAGTGCCTTAGAGCTTTGTAGATTGATGGATGGATGGTGTCACAGTCTTGTAGGAGATGAAGGTTTGAGGAGTGAATTGGGCAGTCTTGGAATGGTTTTTGGCCAGGAAGTGATAGGCAATGAATTATCTTGGTCAAGAAGTGATCTTGGCTGGGAAGTGATGCTAATTCAGTTCTGGATGTTGCCTATTTATAGGGGAGCATTGGTTGGCTTTTCCAGCTGAAACGTCTCCTTTATGGCCTTAAATCCTCTCATAATGGGGCAATTCTTTTAATTTCCAAGCTGAAACGTCTTTCTCTTATTTATTTCCCAGCTGAAACATCTTTCTCTTTTATTCCTCAACTGAAAACGTCTTTTCTCCTTTATTCCCCAACTGAAAACGTCTTTCTCTTATTTATTTTCCAGCTGAAACATCTTTTTTCTTTTATTCCTCAACTGAAAACATCTTTTCTCCTTTATTTCCCTTCTTCATTGCTTGGTCAAATATCTTAATGCTTTATTTTATGACTCCATCATTGCTGTTTCCAAGAGTTCAACCAGGCAACGTTTCCTACAACAAGCAGGAGAATATCAGAATTTTCTAGAGAAAATAAAGGAAAATTAAAATGTAAAGACCGCAAAAATAGTTGACAGTTAGGAATCCTGATCCAACTAGGATTTTTCATGAATTTTACTTTTTCCGCCTATTTCACTCCAAACACTCAACAAGACTTTCAAAATGACTTAATGACTCAAAACACTAAACTAAGGGAGAAATAAGGCTAAAATGAGGCATATAATTAATAATATCGTCACACTTTTTTGCTCCTATCAATCTTTCTCTTATTTATTTTTCCAGCTGAAACATCTTTTTCTTTTATTCCTCAACTGAAAACGTCTTTTCTCCTTTATTCCCCAACTGAAAACGTCTTTCTCTTATTTATTTTCCAGCTGAAACATCTTTTTCTTTTATTCCTCAACTGAAAACATCTTTTCTCCTTTATTTCCCTTCTTCATTGCTTGGTCAAATATCTTAATGCTTTATTTTATGACTCCATCATTGCTGTTTCCAAGACTTCAACCCGGCAACGTTTCCTACAACAAGCAGGAGAATATCAGAATTTTCTAGAGAAAATAAAGGGAAATTAAAATGTAAAGACCGCAAAAATAGTTGACAGTTAGGAATCCAGATCCAGCTAGGATTTTTCATGAATTTTACTTTTTCCGCCTATTTCACTCCAAACACTCAACAAGACTTTCAAAATGACTCAATGACTCAAAACACGAAACTTAAGGGAGAAACAAAGCTAAAATGGAGCACATACTCATTAATATCGTCGCACATTGTGCTCCTATCAGTGGTTCATAAGCTTTTCGTGTGTTTGGTACATAATATTTCACTAGACATTCAATCTACATTCTGTAGTATAGTTTGAACTGATGTCCATATTTATGCTAGACATCAGTTTTGTTTATACATCGATGTCCATAGTTATTCTAGACATCGGTTTTTGTTTATATATCGATGTCCATAGTTATACCAGACATCGATTATTGTTTATATATCGATGTCCATAGTTATACCAGACATCGATTTTTGTTTATATATCGATGTCCATAGTGATCTAGACATCGGTTTTTGTTTATATCTCGATGTCTTTATTTATAGTAGACATCGTTTTTGTTTATATATCGATGTTCATAGTAATGCTAGACATCGGTTTTTGTTTGGTAACTGATGTATTTTCGCATTCTTGACATCGGTTTTTGTTTTCAAACTGATGTAATTTCTGTTTTCTGACATCAATTCTTCATCAGTAACTGATGTTTTTTTCATATCCCTTTCCTGCTGAATTTGGTACTAGAAAGCTGATCGACAAATAACATGAAATTCAAATGTAATTTAAATATTAGGGAATTATATTAATTTCTATCCAAAATTAGAGCTTGAGGTAGTTTCAAAAGTTTTGCACAATAAACCCTAACCTACTTTAAGGCTAGTGTAGAAGATACCACTACTGCAATAACTACATGTAGTATAATTTGTTCACAATTCATCCTGATATTACTACATCTACTACAAAATGGTCAGCAAAATCTAGCCTTACTCAAAATTATATTGCTTGTCAAGATCTAGCTATAGCAAAGTCTGCAAGTAGTCAGCCGCTTCAATGCGCACCTCATCAAGTTGCTCTTGGGTATATGAGTTCCGACTCTTTGCCGCCCACTAGAAATGTATAACACAACATAAGTCATAACACAGTAAATCACAGCAAATTATAACACAGTAAATCACCACATATGATCCATCAATAGTAGTTCACAGTGACAACTCAAAAAAGAAAAGAAAAAAGAAAAAAAAAGGCGGTTACCTGGGAATCAAATGCTTTCAAGTTCAGATATTTGATCTTCACAGTCCATTGTGGATGAGACACCTAATCCGTAAATTTTAGCGGTATTGTTCTGTATCAATAATGGACATGTAAAAAGCAATCCTCTATATTAACAAAAAACATAGTAATACAGTGAAACAAGAGTGACGAGAAACAATAGATAATAGCAATTTATTACCTTTCCGAAGTACAGTGAAGCCGTCGTTCCAAAAACTTTTGGCTTCATACTAGAGTACTAGACCTGTGATAAATTCCTGCACCCAAAGAGAAAATATTGCCAAGTTGGTCGACAACAAACGATATAACTATGCATATCTCTTAACAAATCACAACAAAGAAATGGGAGGAACACAACAACAAAATCAACCTTCATTATCTTTGTATAAGGGTGGCTTCCGGTAGCCCGATGGCACTCATCCATAACCATCAAGCATACTGCTTCTATGGTCAAGAATGCCTTTCTTAAGGCATCCAAAAGAATCTGAGGAGGCGTCATAACAGAAGTATGTCGTGTGCCTTATGAATAGTAAAATCTTTTGAGAAGCTAGTTCAAACAAATTACACTTGTTAAGACTTTAATAGCTCTTTTCAAATGTGGTTCTCACTATGCTAAAACCATAAAGGGAATACAGATAAAGGAAAAATTAAATTTATGCACATTAGATATGAATAAAATAACCAATTCCTTCTATTTCCATAAGGGTCACATACTAGTTCTCATCAATATAATTTCAATAAATTATGTGCATGCAACAGAAAGTGCTCTAATTTACCAGAATCGGATGAACTGGCATCCACAATTGGTAACAGCTTCTTTAACTCATTTTTTGATAAACCAAGTTAGTACACTTAAGTAGTCCCTCACGTGCCTTCATCCTGAGTAAGTTCATATATGTGTGAGGAATTCATTTATGACATTTTAAAACTTAAGGGGGGCATCGATGGAAGGCATGCTTAATAACAATTTCCATAACCTACCAGTTAACATTTCCTCTAAGGGTATTGATTTCTCCATTGTGGCTAATAAGGTCCCAGCTGGGGAAAGTATTTGTTGAGAATCAAGAATGTAACTGCGGGAAATATCAAAATAACCAAACTTGTCATACACAATTCCATCTTCTCTATTCAAAATATGGAAATCCAATTCTAAAAATTAACCTAAAACTACACACATGAAACTGTGTTCAGGCCACTCCAGTTCAAAGTAAAATGCAGTGCCAGTACAAATGAAAATCCTAAGCTATACTTTCCAAACACAATTTCCTTTTCACCATTCATTCGAAATTTCAACCCTAACAACTGATCATAGAGAGCAGTGCACCAAGTTCTGCAAACATGATTACTTGATAATGAGGTTTCTTACCAACTCACCCAATGCATCCAATTTCAATTAGTAATCAAGGGAGTGGACGAACTTAAGAGATCATTCAAATCTCAATGCCTTAGAAGTCATTCCTCAAATGAAAAATATGATAATTTTGTAAAGGATTACTTTTGAAGTGCTATATTGTAATACAGAGTTTTGATTCGTATAATTCTAGTAATCACATCCATAAACAATCACACAATGTCAAAAGTAAATCTGAATATCAAGGATCCTTTGGGTGCTATAGTGGTGAAAAGTGAACCTAAGTGAATGTCATGAGATCAAAATCGGGTAGTACATGCTTAAATGGGAAACATAAAGTTGACATGTGCTTGGTGTAGAGTTACTTGCCTCGGTAAGTGGCCTGAATCCGCAGTCCCTTGAAATGTTTTTGCTCACAACATTTTTAAGAGAACCTCCAAATCAGTGTTAACAATCCCGTCAGTACCCAACCTATACGAAGCAAAATCTATCATTCTATTATCAAAAGTAGGAGTAAAAAGTAGGAGCCCAAAAGAAACAAACACATGAACTTCATAAGGGCATAAGAATGTAGCATGGAGAAATTGAATGAACACAAAGGAAAGAAACATAGAAAATGAGATTAACAAGTAAATGGCCCAACCTAGAGCAGAAAGCAATTGCACAAGGTGTGTGCACGCACACTCACAAACACTTAGATTATAGCTACTTAGCATTATCATAACACATTTTTTCAATAGTCAAAGATACTAAAGCTACTAACAGAGCAAGAATTTCAATGAAAGAACATTTCAAATAGAACCAGGGAACACTTTACCCTAGAAGTGGTGGGATAGCACCAACAACAGTGCCAACCCATGTATTTACTGGGTGAATTTGCTTTAATGGAGTATACAGAAATGCATAAAGTATTAAATTGGAAGCATCAAGACCAGTTGCCTGCATATTAGCCTGCAACAACCTTGTCATAAAAACTGCAACATTAGTCCGAAACTGATAGCCAATAAATTCTAATGTCATACAATAGTTTTAGAAGCGGGTATTTTCATGGGGCCACCTTGCTTGCCAACAAAGCAGTGCCAGCTAAGCCAGCAGTAAATGCCTAGGCAATTGCATGAGGCCTAGTAATGCGTCCTGAAGGTAGGGGTCTTTGCATCGTTCTCTTCAGTTTGGCATCATTATACTTCTCGAACACCTATAACAGAAAAAATTACAATAGCTCAACACGTTATGGAGTTAAAATGTCAACATTAAAACACTAAAGAAGTAAAGATACTATAATGTTCCACTATTTGCACCACATAAATCAGCTTAAGAGCAACTGCTGAACAAAACTTTTACTGGTGCAAGGTAAAAATACACCATAGTCAGTCAACAGAAATAAGGTAACTGATAAAGTTTCTTCAATGCTGTATAAGTAAACTATCTTATGAAGACAAAGTAATAACTTCATAAATCGTACTTGAGAGAATTCAATTGAAATAATTTTAACTAATGATTTTTTTTTGTATATTTGTTCAGAGTTTTCCATATAGGTTTGTATACAGGGGGGATTATGTCCTAGGTTGTCTATAACCTTCATATCTACTTAAATAAAACAAATCCAAAATCAACAAAATTCAAACAACTAATAAACTCCAGTCTGGAAATAAACTAATAAAAGGGAAAGTTGATTAGGCGAGAACACTCACCATAATATACCAGTTACATACATATATATGCACATATGTATGCAAAACGAAAAAAGAAAAAAATGTTACAAGAACGAGAACAAACCTGATTTAAAGAGTTAGCAGATGCTGCAAACATCATGGTACCAACACATATCCAACAAAGTCCAGCAAAATCGACGGCACTGCCACTTCCAAGAACAAATCCAGTTCCAGAAGTTGCAGCAACTAGCATGCTGAATTGCAATCGAACAAAAAAAAATAGTCAGACAACTTCTTAAACTGACTTCAGAAACCAAGTAAAAAGAGATTGAGAACAAACCCAAGACACGGACTTTGAAGAATCAGAAATCGAACCCAGAAAGTTTTCAGCTTCTCACTGATGAAGTATTATCCCTTTGCACCAGAAATTAATGAATGTAAGTAAAACGAAAGGAATTATGTGTAATTTAGCATTCTACAATAGACAACAATGAAAGCTGTGAGTTTGGAAAAGCTCAGACCTATTAAGAACTCCACCCAAAGCAGAAGGGATGAGGACATCACATTCCTGAATCCAAAAGAACAATACATGAACCTAAAGTATTATTCTTTAATATAAATTCAACTTCTTTCTATCAAATAATCATTAAAACCATGAAATCGATTTCATTTTAGTATTTGCTGCGAGCAACCAAGATCGAGTTTGAGGCTGTTCGTCTGAAAACGCAGAAAATCAAGGAGATATTCATGAGAGATAGATCGATTGAAGATGTTCAAATCATGGAGATGTTCAAAGTCAAAACCCAAACAACTTCTTACCCACTTACAGTGGAGGAGAGCGAAGGTCGTCGACGCCTCAACGGTCGAAGAGAAGGGCTGAGAGGGGGAAGCCCACGGAGAGATGATGTCGCTTTTGGGAAGCGACCAATTTAACCCTGAAATGTCATTAGTAGTATAAAGTAAATAGGGATCGTTCTATTCCGGGGATTGAGGGTACACCTGTCAATGTAGGACAACAAACAATTAAAATTAAAACAAAGTATAATATTCACAAAGGTATTTACAATTATAAACATTATTTACGAAAATAGGGGGGATTTTGTTGTTTTTGGTTTTCTTTTTCGAAAATAAAAGCTAAGCTAACAAAATAATCAAAATGCAAAAACATAAAAAAATAAAAAATACAAATGGGATGTGAGAACAAAGATCAAAGTCGAAACTCATGATTAAAATTGATTCAAGTTCATCATTGTTCATCATAGTCATGCAAGAGGAGTTGATCATGTGAAACGTTCAAAAGCAAACAATTTCCCATATTTTACTTTCAATGCTAATTAACCTAAGCGAAAGCACCTAGACTAATCCTATCAAACATGCAATCAAACCCTAGAAAGCTAGTCAATCATGTCATGTTTAACGCATTAAGCACCTAGAAAGGCTATCAAATCGAATGTGCAACTTAGTATGAAAAAGTCCACCTAATTGCAATCTTCTTTGATTAAATTCGGTTTTTGTACAAAACCTTTACTACTTATCGATTCAAGAACACAAAACCAAAAAGTTGATCCATGTTCTCAAATTCGTAGCAACATTCACATAAAAACCCTAAATGTTTCGAACCATTCAAGATTATCATACAAAAGATTTCTATCATGCAAATTTAATCAAACACTCACACAAAAGCAACCATAAATCACAATATATGAATCTGAAAATTAACAATTAATCATAAAATTTCAGAAATCAATATTTGTTCAAACAATTATGTCAACTAAGGCATAACCAACGAAAATTACAAAGCAAAGGTTACAAGGAGAATCGGATTACACCGTGATGAAGATGAGATGAGTGAAGTGATGAATGGTCTCTTGAATTTCGAAAGCAATCTTCAAGGATGGTGATGGATGATGTGCACGGCTTGTCTTCTTCTTCCTTGGCCTTGCTTGAACTTCGTGGTTGCCCTAGAGGATGGAGAAGAGCACGGCTAGCTAGAGAGAGTTTTTCTGATTTTTTTCAAAGTGTAAACGTCAAAGTGGGAACTCCTTGACGTTGAGAATGTGTGAGTATATATAGGGGACGGCCCCTAGGTGTCCAAGCCGTCCAAAACCCTAGAAAAGCTCACGGCTATTGCTTGCTTCTTCCACATAATTTCCTCCAATGAATTCTTGCCACATAAGCCCTATGAGGTGGAGCAACCAATCACAAAATTCCAGAATTAATTCCCTAAATAATCTTGCCGAAATATAGAGATATTTTCTGATTTTTAACATTTAATTTCGGCCAAAACTCTTTAGGGAATGTAGGAATGTATCTAGACTTCTTTTGAGCTTTTCTTGGTCTCCACCTTTTTCTCTTTCCTTAAAACTCTCTAGGATATTTCTTTGCCGTCCAAAACCCTAAGGTTTTCACGTCCTCCCTTGTTTATCTCTTACTTTTTCACGGCAAAGCTTCTAGGGTTTCTTCAAGTAGATTTTCTTTCCATAAAAATAGCTCTAGAAAATCTCCCTAGAAAATCTCCTTTTAATTTCTGATTTTTGGACGCCTCTTCCTTGTTTCTCTCTTGCAAATTCACGGCAAAACATCTTTTAGGGCTAGGGTTTGCGTCACAAACCCTAAATGTATGGGCTTCATGGGCCTTTGATCCAATTTGCCGAAAATCCAATGAGTCTTGAGAGTTCTTGGGCCTTGTTGCTTCAACTTCAAGCCTTGTCACCTTCCAACGTCATAACACTTCATTTTTCCATTTCATGATAACGTTGGAAACCTCATAGGTAAGCTTTCCTCCTTTTCGCAGGGTTTCCTGGTTGGACCAGGAAAACTTCTTTTCTTCATTTCTGCTCATTTCTGTGGCTCATTGTTCTTCATCTTTGCTCCCCTTGACTTTCGCAAGCTCCTCTTTCCATTTGTGAGTTTATTTCCACTTTTTAGCTCGGAGGTCCTGAAAATAGAAACTAATAAGAAAAATAGAAACTTTCCTAAAATGAAAAATGGCAACTTTCCTAAACTGAAAATGGGAAACTTTCTAAAAATGAAAAATAGAAACTACCGAAAATGGAAACTTACTAAAAATGATAAATAGAAACTACAAAAATAGAAACTTTCTACAAATAGGAACTTTCCCAATCAAAGAATGGAAACTTTCCTAAACAGGGTTTTATTAAGGAAATAACGCAGAAAATGCAGGGAAAAGCAAGTAAAACGTCGCATTAAAATGCTCCTATCAATTTGATAGGAGCATTTTAATGCGACGTTTTAACTGTTATTTCCCTATATTTTCTGCGTTATTTCCTTAATAAAACTCTGTTTAGGAAAGTTTCCATTCTTCGAATGGGAAAGTTCCTAATTGTAGAAAGTTTCCGTTTTGTAGTTTCTATTTTCCATTTTTAGAAAGTTTCCATTTTAGTTTAAGAAAGTTTCCATTTCTTATTTTAGAAAGCTTCTATTTTCAGGTTTTTGGAATAAATAAGCTGAATTGAGTTCATAAATGGAACGAGAAGCTTCATGAAGATGAAATGGCAAGGAGGAAATCAAGGAAGAGTTTTTAAAAAGGAAAATATATTTTCCTTGGGGATTAAATTTGCCGTGTCATACCTAAGGAAAAATAAGGTGACAACGTGGGAATTAATTAAAGATGATTGATTGAGGATTTCAAGGGGAGATTTTCTTGGGAGATTTTTATGGAAAGAAATATTGTTGGAGGAGTAAATTGGTGTGATTGCCAACGTGAAAATCAGAAATAATCAAGGAGATGACGCAAAGAGAGATTCAAGGGAGATATTTATGGAAGGAAAATATGTGTGCACCAAGGAAAAGCTCAAAAGGCGTCTAGATTCATCCCTAAATTCCCTAAAAGAATGTTGGCCGAAATTCATGAAGAAAATCAGAATAATTTCAAGGAAATTCGGCAATTAAATATTAGGGAGGTATTTTAGAGAATTATGATTGGTTGGAACACATCACAAGGCTTACTTGGCATTCTATGATTGGTTGGACCACATCACAAGCTTACTTGGCGAATTATCATTGGTTGAAGCTATGTGGAAAATTCTGATTGCTTTGTGAACCCTAGCCATGCTCCTATATAAAACTCCCCCTTTCTCAACGTCAGGGGTTCCACTCCCCCATACAATTTACACTTTAGAAAAAATCAGAAAATCTTCTTAGCATAGCCGTGAGTTTCTCCATCCTCTAGTCATCTCCACGAGTTCAAGCAAGGCCAAGGGAGAAGAAGCATAGCCGTGAGCATCCATCATCCATCTCCAACCTTGCAGCTTGCTTTCGAGATTCAAGAGACCACTACATCAATCGTTCATCACCATCTCCATCTCACGGTGTAATCCGATTCTCCTTTGTAACCTTTGCTTTGAATTTCGTTGGTTATGAACTAGTTGACATATGTGTTTGAACAAATATTAATTTCTGGAATTTTTATGATTAATTGAGAATTTTCAGATTCATATTATTGTGATTCGAGAGTTGCTTATGTGGGTTTGTTTAATTAAATTTGCGTTATAGATAACTTTTGTATTTTAATCTTATGTGGTTGCAAACACTTAGGGTTTCGATATAATTGGTGCTAGGTTTAAGAACATGAAATCGACTTTTCGTTTTGTGTAAACTTGAATCAAAGTAGTAAAGGTTTTGTACAAAGATCGAATTTAATTAAAGAAAATTGCAATTAGGTGGACTTTTCCATACTAAGTTGCACACTTGAGTTGATAGCCTTTCTCTATGTGTAATGCGTTAAACATGACATGATTGACTAGCTTTCTAGGGTTTGATTGCATGTTTGATAGGATTAATCTAGGTGCTTTCGCTTAGGTTAATTAGCATTGAAAAGTAAAAAATGGGAATTCATTTGCTTTCGAATGTTTCACATGATCAACTCCTTTCTCATGACTTAGATGAACAATATTAGGGTTTGAGTCAATTTTAATCATATGTTTCGATTTTGATCTTTGTTCTCTCATTCCATTCGTATTTTTATGTTTTTGCATTTTAATTGTTTTGTTAACTTAGTTTTATTTTTGAAAAACCAAAAACAAAATCCCCCCTTTTCGTGTACAATGTTTATAGTTGTGAATATCTTTGTGAATATTATACTTTGTTTTAATTTTAATTGTTTAATTGTTTGACAATGACAGGTGTACCCTCAATCCCCGGAATAGAATGATCCCTACTTACTTATACTACTAACGATAATTTCAGGGTTAAATTATGCGCTTGCTTTTAGCTGCATCACAAATTCCCCCACACTTAGCTTTTGCTAGTCCCTTAGCAAAATCACACTATGACTCAACAGAAATTAAAGACTCTAAACATACAAAGACTCTATAGCCCTTCAACTTTTTTTGTCTCAGCAATCTCTTACTTTCGCAACACCAAGATTAGCACTTCACCAAGAATAAATGTTTAGGCATTCGAGAGTTAATTAAAACACATAAGTTACATATACACAAGTAGGACTTGGTTGGCACAATGGTGATGGTTTCTGTTAAGCATGCTTCAAACAAGTATGATTCAAATCCTCACAAGTTATATCCACTCTTTCTTCTCTCAGATCATGGCAATGCTTAAAAGCTTATACACTCAAGTATATGTGAAAGATAGCAAGTATATCACATAATTCAAGAAACGAAAGCACATGTATAATTTTCTTTTAAAGATCTCATGAAGGATACCAACTACTTGCACAGATGGACCCAAGCCATAGGTTCAACTCTTGTAACTCATCTCCACATCAAGGGCTGTCCCATCTTAAGGATCAAGAAGCTCTTTTCAAGGGTTGTAGTGGGTTAAGGCTCAAGGTTTAAAGACATGAAAGGTAAGGATTTATCAAAGTGTCCTAAAAACCTAGCAGAGCATATGTAGATGTAGAGACCTCAAGAAATCCACCAAGGCATTGTAAAAACGTCACTTTCCCTAGAGGTAACATAAAAGGGGCCTAATGTCTTCATGTTGGGCCCAATCTTCATTGTAAACTTCCCCTGAACTATAGTGAATGGACAAAGGCCAAATTTTTCTTTAGTAGGCCTTCATTTCAAAGTAAACTCCAAAATCACTAAGTATGGGTGATAGGAGCATTTTAATGCGACGTTTTAACTGTTATTTCCCTATATTTTCTGCGTTATTTCCTTAATAAAACTCTGTTTAGGAAAGTTTCCATTCTTTGAATGGGAAAGTTCCTAATTGTAGAAAGTTTCCGTTTTGTAGTTTCTATTTTCCATTTTTAGAAAGTTTCCATTTTAGTTTAAGAAAGTTTCCATTTCTTATTTTAGAAAGCTTCTATTTTCAGGTTTTTGGAATAAATAAGCTGAATTGAGTTCATAAATGGAACGAGAAGCTTCATGAAGATGACATGGCAAGGAGAGAATCAAGGAAGAGTTTTTTTTAAAAAGGAAAATATATTTTCCTTGGGGATTAAATTTGCCGTGTAATACTTAAGGAAAAACAAGGTGACAACGTGGGAATTAAGGTGATTGATTGAGAATTTCACGTGGAATAAATCAAAGGAGATTTTCTTGGGAGATTTTTATGGAAAGAAATATTGTTGGAGGAGTAAATTGGTGTGATTGCCAACATGAAAATCAGAAATAATCAAGGAGATGACGCAAAGAGAGATTCAAGGGAGATATTTATGGAAGGAAAATATGTGTGCACCAAGGAAAAGCTAAAAAGGCGTCTAGATTCATCCCTAAATTCCCTAAAGGAATGATGGCCGAAATTCATGAAGAAAATCAGAATAATTTCAAGGAAATTCGGCAATTAAATATTAGGGAGGTATTTTAGAGAATTATGATTGGTTGGAACACATCACAAGGCTTACTTGGCATTCTATGATTGGTTGGACCACATCACAAGCTTACTTGGCGAATTATCATTGGTTGAAGCTATGTGGAAAATTCTGATTGCTTTGTGAACCCTAGCCATGCTCCTATATAAAACTCCGCTTTCTCAACGTCAAGAGTTCCTCTCCCCCATACAACATACACTTTAGGAAAAAATCAGAAAATCTTCTTAGCATAGCTGTGAGTTTCTCCATCCTCTAGTCATCTCCACGAGTTCAAGCAAGGCCAAGGGAGAAGAAGCATAGCCGTGAGCATCCATCATCCATCTCCAACCTTGAAGCTTGCTTTCGAGATTCAAGAGACCACCACATCAATCGTTCATCACCATCCCCATCTCACGGTGTAATCCGATTCTCCTTTGTAACCTTTGCTTTGAATTTCGTTGGTTATGAACTAGTTGACATATGTGTTTGAACAAATATTAATTTCTGGAATTTTTATGATTAATTGAGAATTTTCAGATTCATATTATTGTGATTCGAGAGTTGCTTATGTGGGTTTGTTTAATTAAATTTGCGTTATAGATAACTTTTGTATTTTAATCTTATGTGGTTGCAAACACTTAGGGTTTTGATATAATTGGTGCTAGGTTTAAGAACATGAAATCGACTTTTCGTTTTGTGTAAACTTGAATCAAAGTAGTAAAGGTTTTGTACAAAGATCGAATTTAATTAATGAGGATTGCAATTAGGTGGACTTTTCCATACTAAGTTGTACACTTGAGTTGATAGCCTTTCTCTATGTGTAATGCGTTAAACATGACATGATTGACTAGCTTTCTAGGGTTTGATTGCATGTTTGATAGGATTAATCTAGGTGCTTTCGCTTAGGTTAATTAGCATTGAAAAGTAAAAAATGGGAATTCATTTGCTTTCGAATGTTTCACATGATCAACTCCTTTCTCATGACTTAGATGAACAATATTAGGGTTTGAGTCAATTTTATTCATATGTTTCGATTTTGATCTTTGTTCTCTCATTCCATTCGTATTTTTATGTTTTTGCATTTTAATTGTTTTGTTAACTTAGTTTTATTTTCGAAAAACCAAAAACAAAATCCCCCCTTTTCGTGTACAATGTTTATAGTTGTGAATATCTTTGTGAATATTATACTTTGTTTTAATTTTAATTGTTTGTTTGTCCTACATTGACAGGTGTACCCTCAATCCCCGGAATAGAACGATCCCTATTTATTACGTACTACTAATGACATTTCAGGGTTAAATTATGCGCTTGCTAAGGGCGCATCAATTTTTGGCGCCGTTGCCGGGGATTGAAAAATCACTTGTTAAATATCTGAATATTTGTTTTGTTCATATGTTGTGTTCGAAAAAAGAGAAAAAAAAAAATTTACTTGTTAATTGTTTGTAATTCTCTTAATTGTTAGTTAATTAGTTAATTAATTACTTAGGTTGTTATTTATATTATTGAATACGAATTTTTATTGTGAGTTGTAAATTAAAGAAGGAATAGGTGAAGTCGTGTTTATTAATATTGGCCTAAACCCCTTATTGGTACCTAGTCCAGGTCCCTTAAGGTTGAGGGCGGCCTTTATTAACATTCATTGAACTGTCTTCACACTTAGGACCTTTTTCATCCAAGTAAGTATAGCCTATGTGGGATAGTGTCTAGGAAGGGGACAACGTTCATGACGGGTTTTTGAATCCAGAAGTGCTTACAAATGGGCCTAAACCACTATGTGGGAGTAGCTCACGCCAAAATGGATTTTTCCTCTCGTGTTCGTCCTCCCCTACCTGGCCAATTCAGTAAGGTTGCCCAAAGGATTTGAAAGGGAGTTTGTGTCTAGGCGACTATACTTGGGCCGCACGTCCACTTGATTTACCTCTTGGAATTAGAGTCGATATCAACAATATTTATAACAAAAGAAAATGTTGTGATACACTAAGGTACAAAAAAAAAAAAAAAAAAAAACACTTGTGTAAATATTTTTCGTGTTTTTTTTTTTACTCACTTGTGTTCTTAACTTGTGTGTTATGTACAATATACTTGCTAATTATACTTGTAGTTTGTATTCCTTAGTTACTTATTTGTATATTTTGTATTTCTTTGTTAATTATAGTCACTAACTTTATTTAATGGAGGTACCGTCTGGCTGAAAGACGTTAAACTCAAGCGCTGCTTGGGAGGCAACCCAATTCAGAAGCAGCTGTGAAGGAGTCAACAACACAGATTTGCTTTCTCTCTCCCTATTTCTTTTTATTTTTTTTCTCTTTTGTTTTAGGATTTGTTTTCGTAAATGCCTTCTATCTATGCTTATTTGTTTCATTGCATGTTTATAATTGATTACATTGAGGACAATGCAATATTTAAGTGTGGGGGAAGGGATTTATACTTTTGTTTTTTATTTTGAGTCATATATATTGGAAAATACAAAAAAATAAAAAAATGTCCAAAAAAAAAAAAAATTGTTGCTTTTATTTATTGAGTCTTAGTCCTTTGTTTTTATTTTTGAGTCATAGGATGCCTTTCAAATGTCTAGGATGATTCAATATCTCTGAAATTATGGCTAAAAGAGGATCACAATATTGAGATGATTTTAAAATGGTATTCTTTGGTTAATTGAGATATATGAAAAATGTATGCATGTGTAGTGGATATGGATTTCGTGACCCTGGTACAGAATATGAGCATGTTAAGATGAGTTTTGATTCATAAAAGCCCATGTGAGATATTTGAGCCCATGTCCCTTTTTCTTGGAGTGATAAAAAAAGAATATATTCTTAAATTCTTGGCGATGTTTTGATGATCTCATTATTCTTTCATTTGATTGATTACTTGCCATAGATTAAGTTTGATGGACTAGAGAATGCTAGAATTCACTCTTGTACTTGTTGAGATGTTTGTCAATACATGGCCCTGATTCTGGAAAGGATAGAGGCATCTTAGGAATTACCACCATTGCCATATAAGCTTGTGTCCCCTTTTGTGCCCGTCGTGGGACCCCCCTAGATAAGCCCCTTTGAGCCAACATTAAGCCTTTTTATTCATCACCCTTAAAACCCTTAACCATGAAGCTTAGTATAGCTACAACCCTACCCTTTGTTCTAAGAACTTAGTGGAGCTATCTTTTGAGACATACTATGTGGGTTTGGTGCTAAGGATGAAAATTGAGAAGAGGTGAAAGTTCAAGTGTGGGGGTAGACTTGTCCATGAGAAAAAAAATTATGTGAAAGCCGTGAAAAAGAAAAAAATATAGTACGGCTAGAAAAGAAAAAACTAAAAAAAAAAAAATTGTTTATGGATTTTAGTCCCCCATACTTGGTGGATTTGGAGTTTACTTTGAATGGAAGGCCCACTATTGGAAAATTTGGTCTTTGTCCAATTCACTAGTTGAAGGGAAGTTTAGAGTGAAGTTCAGGCGAAACATGAAGATATTTAGCCCTTTTATTTTACCCCTAGGAAGGACATGACGTTTTGCTATGCCTTGGTGGATTTCTAGAAGTCTCTACATCTACATGAGCTCTGCTAGGTTTTTAGGACACTTTGTTAAATTCCTTACCTTTCATTTCTTAAAACCTTGAGCCTTAGCCCCATTACAACCTTTGAGAAGACCTTCTTGATCCTTAAGATGGGACAGCCTTTGATGTGGAGATGAGTTACAAGAGTTGAACATATGGCTTGGGTCCATCCGTGCAAGTAGTTGGTATCTTTCATGAGATCTTTTGAAAAAAAAAAAAATTATATTCACAAAGTGCTTTTCGTTTCTTATATATGTGAGTTAGTTGATTGCCTTAAAATATGTTCTCTCACATATAATTGAGTGATTATAAGCTTTTAAGCATTGCCTTGAATTCTGAGAGAAGAAAGAGTGGATATACCTTGTGAGGATATGAATCATACTTGTCTGAAACATGCTTAACAGAACCCACCACCATTGTTACAACCAAGTCCTACTTGTGTATGTGTGGATTATATGCTTCAATTAACTCTTGAATATCTACATATTGATTCTTGGTTGAGTGCTAATCTTGATGTTGTGAAAGTAAGAGATTTCTGAGACTAAATGTTGAAAGGCAATAGAGTCTTTGTACGTTGAACGTTTGAGTCTTTGTCTTTTCTTTAAATTTCGTTGAGTCTGAGTCTTTGTTTTTAGTTTCTTTGTTTTGATTTTGCTAAGGGACTAGCAAAAGCTAAGTGTGGGGGAATTTGATAGGAGCATTTTAATGCGACGTTTTAACTGTTATTTCCCTATATTTTCTGCGTTATTTCCTTAATAAAACTCTGTTTAGGAAAGTTTCCATTCTTTGAATGGGAAAGTTCCTAATTGTAGAAAGTTTCCGTTTTGTAGTTTCTATTTTCCATTTTTAGAAAGTTTCCATTTTAGTTTAAGAAAGTTTCCATTTCTTATTTTAGAAAGCTTCTATTTTCAGGTTTTTGGAATAAATAAGCTGAATTGAGTTCATAAATGGAACGAGAAGCTTCATGAAGATGACATGGCAAGGAGAGAATCAAGGAAGAGTTTTTTTTAAAAAGGAAAATATATTTTCCTTGGGGATTAAATTTGCCGTGTAATACTTAAGGAAAAACAAGGTGACAACGTGGGAATTAAGGTGATTGATTGAGAATTTCACGTGGAATAAATCAAAGGAGATTTTCTTGGGAGATTTTTATGGAAAGAAATATTGTTGGAGGAGTAAATTGGTGTGATTGCCAACATAAAAATCAGAAATAATCAAGGAGATGACGCAAAGAGAGATTCAAGGGAGATATTTATGGAAGGAAAATATGTGTGCACCAAGGAAAAGCTAAAAAGGCGTCTAGATTCATCCCTAAATTCCCTAAAGGAATGATGGCCGAAATTCATGAAGAAAATCAGAATAATTTCAAGGAAATTCGGCAATTAAATATTAGGGAGGTATTTTAGAGAATTATGATTGGTTGGAACACATCACAAGGCTTACTTGGCATTCTATGATTGGTTGGACCACATCACAAGCTTACTTGGCGAATTATCATTGGTTGAAGCTATGTGGAAAATTCTGATTGCTTTGTGAACCCTAGCCATGCTCCTATATAAAACTCCGCTTTCTCAACGTCAAGAGTTCCTCTCCCCCATACAACATACACTTTAGGAAAAAATCAGAAAATCTTCTTAGCATAGCTGTGAGTTTCTCCATCCTCTAGTCATCTCCACGAGTTCAAGCAAGGCCAAGGGAGAAGAAGCATAGCCGTGAGCATCCATCATCCATCTCCAACCTTGAAGCTTGCTTTCGAGATTCAAGAGACCACCACATCAATCGTTCATCACCATCCCCATCTCACGGTGTAATCCGATTCTCCTTTGTAACCTTTGCTTTGAATTTCGTTGGTTATGAACTAGTTGACATATGTGTTTGAACAAATATTAATTTCTGGAATTTTTATGATTAATTGAGAATTTTCAGATTCATATTATTGTGATTCGAGAGTTGCTTATGTGGGTTTGTTTAATTAAATTTGCGTTATAGATAACTTTTGTATTTTAATCTTATGTGGTTGCAAACACTTAGGGTTTTGATATAATTGGTGCTAGGTTTAAGAACATGAAATCGACTTTTCGTTTTGTGTAAACTTGAATCAAAGTAGTAAAGGTTTTGTACAAAGATCGAATTTAATTAATGAGGATTGCAATTAGGTGGACTTTTCCATACTAAGTTGTACACTTGAGTTGATAGCCTTTCTCTATGTGTAATGCGTTAAACATGACATGATTGACTAGCTTTCTAGGGTTTGATTGCATGTTTGATAGGATTAATCTAGGTGCTTTCGCTTAGGTTAATTAGCATTGAAAAGTAAAAAATGGGAATTCATTTGCTTTCGAATGTTTCACATGATCAACTCCTTTCTCATGACTTAGATGAACAATATTAGGGTTTGAGTCAATTTTATTCATATGTTTCGATTTTGATCTTTGTTCTCTCATTCCATTCGTATTTTTATGTTTTTGCATTTTAATTGTTTTGTTAACTTAGTTTTATTTTCAAAAAACCAAAAACAAAATCCCCCCTTTTCGTGTACAATGTTTATAGTTGTGAATATCTTTGTGAATATTATACTTTGTTTTAATTTTAATTGTTTGTTTGTCCTACATTGACAGGTGTACCCTCAATCCCCGGAATAGAACGATCCCTATTTATTACGTACTACTAATGACATTTCAGGGTTAAATTATGCGCTTGCTAAGGGCGCATCAATGGGGGACTAAAATCCATAAATATTTCTTTCTTTTCTTTTCTAGCCGTACATTTTTTTTCTTTTCTTTTCATTTTTCACGGCTTTCACATATTTTTTTTTCTTTTTTTATGGACAAGTCTACCCCCACACTTGAACTTTCACCTCTTCTCAATTTTCATCCTTAGCACCAAACCCATGTAGTATGTCTCAAAAGATAGCTCCACTAAGTTCTTAGAACAAAGGGTAGGGTTGTAACTATACTAAGCTTCATGGTTAAGGGTTTTAAGGGTGATGAATGAAAAGGCTTGATGTAGGCTCAAAGGGGCTTATCTAGGGGAGTCCCACGACGGGCACAAATGGGGACACAAGTTTATATGGCAATGGTGGTAATTCCTAGGATGCCTCTATCCCTTCCAGAATCAGGGCCATGTATTGACAAACGTCTCAACAAGCACAAGAGTGAATTCTAGCATTCTCTAGTCCATCAAACTTAATCTATGGCAAGCAGTCAATCAAATGAAAGAATAATGAGATCATCAAAACATCGCCAACAAAATAAGAATATATGTTTCATTTATCACTCCAAGAAAAAGGGACATGGCTCAATTATCTCACATGGGTTTGTATGAATCAAAACTCATCTTAACATGCTCATATTCTGTACCAAAGTTTCGAAATCCATATCCACTACAAGGCACATATTTTTCATATATCTCAATTAACCAAAGAATACCATGTTTAAGTCATCTCAATTTTGTGATCCTCTTTTAGTCATGATTTCAGAGATATAGAATCATCCTAGACAGTTGAAAGGGCATCCTAAGACTCAAACAAAAAACAAAAGCAACGAAAATTTTATGATTTTTGACATTTTTTTCAATTTTTTTGTATTTTTCAATATATATGACTCAAAACAAAAGTATAAATCCCTTCCCCCACACTTAAATATTGCATTGTCCTCAATGTAATCAAGAATAAGCATGCAATGAAACACGTAAGCATATAGGGTAGAGAATTACGAAAATGACTACCAAACTAAAGAAAAATTGGAGAAGTAAAAGGGAGAGATAAAACAAATCTGCGTTGATGACTCCTCCACAGCTATTTCTGAATTGGGTTGCCTCCCAAGCAGCGCTTAATGTTTATAGTCTTTCAGCCTAGACTTGTACCTCCATTTAATCCTCAGGGTTTGGAACGTTTTGGAGGGGTACATCCTCCACTTCATGTTCCACAAATGCCTCATAGTAAGGCTTCAAGCGATGCCCATTCACCTTGAACTCATTACCTGTTTGTTCACTCTTTATCTGCACAGCTCCATGAGGAAACACATGAGTGATAACAAAAGGCCCAATCCAACAAGAACGAAGCTTACCTGGGAAGAGCTTGAGACGAGAATGGAAGAGAAGAACTTTTTGGCCCACAACAAAAGTCTTTCTTCGAATCATTTTATCATGGAATGCCTTAGTCTTATCCTTGTAAATCTTAGCACTTTCGAAGGCATCATTCCTAATCTCCTCTAACTCTTGCAATTGCAACTTCCTATGAAGCCCAGCTGCATCAATATCCATGTTGAACTGCTTCACAGCCCACCAAGCTCTATGCTCCAACTCCACAGGTAAATGGCAAGGTTTGCCATAGACTATTCGATATGGGGACATACCTATGGGAGTTTTGTATGCAGTTCTGTAGGCCCACAAAGCATCCTCTAGACGCAAGGACCAGTCCTTCCTGTTGGGGTTCACAGTCTTCTCCAATATCCCCTTGATCTGGCGATTAGAGACCTCCGCCTGCCCACTACTTTGGGGGTGATAAGGTGTAGAAACCTTATGTGTCACATCATATCTCTTCAAGAGAGCCTCAATCGTCCTATTGCAAAAATGGGATCCACCATCACTAATGAGAACTCTAGGCATTCCAAACCTGCTAAAGATGTTAGACTTGATCAAATCTGCAACAACCTTAGAGTCATTAGTTCTAGTGGCCTTTGCTTCCACCCATTTGGAAACATAGTCCACTGCAAGTAAGATATATATAAACCCAAAAGATGATGGGAAAGGTCCCATGAAATCTATACCCCAGACATCAAAGATTTCAACAGTTATGATATTAGTCAAGGGCATTTGATCTCTAGGACTGATAGGAGCATTTTAATGCGACGTTTTAACTATTATTTCCCTATATTTTCTGCGTTATTTCCTTAATAAAACTCTGTTTAGGAAAGTTTCCATTCTTCGAATGGGAAAGTTCCTAATTGTAGAAAGTTTCCATTTTGTAGTTTCTATTTTCCATTTTTAGAAAGTTTCCATTTAGTTTAAGAAAGTTTCCATTTCTTATTTTAGAAAGCTTCTATTTTCAGGTTTTTGGAATAAATAAGCTGAATTGAGTTCATAAATGGAACGAGAAGCTTCATGAAGATGACATGGCAAGGAGAGAATCAAGGAAGAGTTTTTAAAAAAGGAAAATACATTTTCCTTGGGAATTAAATTTGCCGTGTAATACTTAAGGAAAAACAAGGTGACAACGTGGGAATTGAAGATGATTGATTGAGGATTTCAAGGAGAGATTTTCTTGGAAATTTTTATGGAAAGAAATATTGTTGGAGGAGTAAATTGGTGTGATTGCCAACATGAAAATCAGAAATAATCAAGGAGATGACGCAAAGAGAGATTCAAGGGAGATATTTATAGAAGGAAAATATGTGTGCACCAAGGAAAAGCTCAAAAGGCGTCCAGATTCATCCCTAAATTCCCTAAAGGAATGTTGGCCGAAATTCATGAAGAAAATCAGAATAATTTCAAGGAAATTCGACAATTAAATATTAGGGAGGTATTTTAGAGAATTATGATTGGTTGGAACACATCACAAGGCTTACTTGGCATTCTGTGATTGGTTGGACCACATCACAAAGCTTACTTGGCGAATTCCTATTGGTGGAAGCTATGTGGAAATTTCTGATTGCTTTGTGAACCCTAGCCGTGCTCCTATATATATACCCACCTCTTTGACGTTGAGAAGGGTCCTCCCCCCATACAATTTACACTTTAGAAAAAAATCAGAAAATCTTCTTAGCATAGCCGTGAGTTTCTCCATCCTCTAGTCATCTCCACGAGTTCAAGCAAGGCCAAGGGAGAAGAAGCATAGCCGTGAGCATCCATCATCCATCTCCAACCTTGAAGATTGCTTTCGAGATTCAAGAGACCACCACATCAATCGTTCATCACCATCTCCATCTCACGGTGTAATCCGATTCTCCTTTGTAACCTTTGCTTTGAATTTCGTTGGTTATGAACTAGTTGACATATGTGTTTGAACAAATATTAATTTCTGGAATTTTTATGATTAATTGAGAATTTTCAGATTCATATTATTGTGATTCGAGAGTTGCTTATGTGGGTTTGTTTAATTAAATTTGCGTTATAGATAACTTTTGTATTTTAATCTTATGTGGTTGCAAACACTTAGGGTTTCGATATAATTGGTGCTAGGTTTAAGAACATGAAATCGACTTTTCGTTTTGTGTAAACTTGAATCAAAGTAGTAAAGGTTTTGTACAAAGATCGAATTTAATTAACGAGGATTGCAATTAGGTGGACTTTTCCATACTAAGTTGTACACTTGAGTTGATAGCCTTTCTCTATGTGTAATGCGTTAAACATGACATGATTGACTACCTTTCTAGGGTTTGATTGCATGTTTGATAGGATTAATCTAGGTGCTTTCGCTTAGGTTAATTAGCATTGAAAAGTAAAAAATGGGAATTCATTTGCTTTCGAATGTTTCACATGATCAACTCCTTTCTCATGACTTAGATGAACAATATTAGGGTTTGAGTCAATTTTAATCATATGTTTTGATTTTGATCTTTGTTCTCTCATTCCATTCGTATTTTTATGTTTTTGCATTTTAATTGTTTTGTTAACTTAGTTTTATTTTCGAAAAACCAAATACAAAATCCCCCTTTTTCGTGTACAATGTTTATAGTTGTGAATATCTTTGTGAATATTATACTTTGTTTTAATTTTAATTGTTTAATTGTCCTACATTGACAGGTGTACCCTCAATCCCCGGAATAGAACGATCCCTATTTATTACGTACTACTAATGACATTTCAGGGTTAAATTATGCGCTTGCTTTTAGCCGCATCAATTTTTGGCGCCGTTGCCGGGGATTGAAAAATCACTTGTTAAATATGTGAATATTTGTTTTGTTTATATGTTGTGTTCGAAAAAAAAAAAAATTTACTTGTTAATTGTTCATAATTTGTTAGTTAATTAATTACTTAGGTTGTTATTTATATTATTGAATACGAATTTTAATTGTGAGTTGTAAATTAAAGAAGGAATAGGTGAAGTCGTGTTTATTAATATTGGCCTAAACCCCTTATTGGTACCTAGTCCAGGTCCCTTAAGGTTGAGGGCGGCCTTTATTAACATTCATTGAACTGTCTTCACACTTAGGATCTTTTTCATCCAAGTAAGTATAGCCTATGTGGGATGGTGTCTAGGAAGGGGACAACGCTCATGATAGGTTCTTGAATCCAGAAGTGCTTACAAATGGGCCTAAACCACAATGTGGGAGTAGCTCATGCCAAAATGGATTCTACCTCTCGTGGTCGCCCTCCCCTACCTGGCCATTTCAGTAAGGTTGCCCAAAGGATGTAGGAGAGACTTGGTGTCTAGACGACTATACTTGGGCCGCACGTCCTCTTGATTTACCGCTTGGAATTTAATTTGATATCTATGATATATATAACAAACGAAAATATTGTGATTCACTAAGGTATATTGGATTAAACATAGTCTTGAAAAGGGTAGCTGTTTCAGTCCCATTGCACATCGAGACTCCCTGTTCCCGTACCTAAGTGTTGAAAATAATTGTAAAGGAAAGGAAAGAATGTAAATATTTGTAAGTATTTTCGTACAAAGAAAGAAAAGAAAAAAAAAAAAAACACTTGTGTAAATATTTTTCGTGTTTTTTTTTTTTTTTTTACTCACTTGTGTACTTAACTTGTGTCTTATGTACTGACTTGTTAACTTGTGTACTTAACTTGTTAATATTACATGTAGTTTGTAATTCACTAACTTGTTATACTTGTTTATATTTTTTTTTTTTTTTTTTTTTGTATTTCTTTGTTAATTATAGTCACTAACTTTATTTAATGGAGGTACCATCTGGCTGAAAGACGTTAAATTCAAGCGCTGCTTGGGAGGCAACCCAATTCAGAAGCAGCTGTGAAGGAGTCTTAAAATGCAGATTTGCTTTCTCCTTCCCTATTTCTTTTATTTTTCTATTTTTCTCTTTTGTTTTTGTTTTCGTAAATTTCTTTCCTATATGCTTAATAGTTTCATTGAATGCTTATGATTGATTACATTGAGGACAATGCAATATTTAAGTGTGGGGGAAGGGATTTATATTTTTATCTTTTATTTTGAGTCATATATATTGGAAAATACAAAAAAATCAAAAAATGTTCAAAAAAAAAAAAATTTGTTGCTTTTATTTATTGAGTCTTAGTCTTTTGTTTTTGTTTTGAGTCTTAGGATGCCCTTTCAACTGTCTAGGATGATTCTATATCTCTGAAATCATGATTAAAAGAGGATCACAAGATTGAGATGATTTAAACATGGTATTCTTTGGTTAATTGAGATATATGAAAAATATGTGCCTTGTAGTGGATATGGATTTCGTGACTTTGGTACAGAATATGAGCATGTTAAGATGAGTTTTGATTCATACAAACCCATGTGAGATATTTGAGCCATGTCCCTTTTTCTTGGAGTGATAATTAAAAAGAATATATTCTTAATTTCTTGGCGATGTTTTGATGATCTCATCATTCTTTCATTTGATTGATTGCTTGCCATAGATTAAGTTTGATGGACTAGAGAATGCTAGAATTCACTCTTGTACTTGTTGAGACGTTTATCAATACATGGCCCTGATTCTGGAAAGGATAGAGACACTCTAGGAATTACCACCATTGCCATATAAGCTTGTGTCCCTATTTGTGCCCGTCGTGGGACTCCCCTAGATAAACCCCTTTGAGCCTACATTAAGCCTTTTTCTTTCATCACCCTTAAAATCCTTAACCCTGAACCTTAGTATAGCTACACTCCTACCCTTTGTTCTAAAAACTTAGTGGAGCTATCTTTTGGGATTTTACTTGAGGATTTTGCATTAAGAATGAAGATTGAGAAGAGGTGAAAGTTCAAGTGTGGGGGTAGACTTGTCCATAAAAAAAAATATATGTGAAAGCCGTGAAAAAAAAAATGAACAAAAAAAAAAAATTGTACACTGCTAGAAGAAAAAGAAAGAAAGAAAAATGTTTATGGATTTTAGTCCCCCATACTTGGTGAGTTTGGAGTTTGCTTTGAATTGAAGGCCTACTATTGAAAAAATTTGTCTTTGTCCAATTCACGAGAGTTCAAAGGAAGTTTAGAGTGAAGATTGGGCCCAACATGAAGACATTAGGCCCTTTTATTTTACCTTTATGGGATGTGACGTTTTATATGCCTTGGTGGATTTCTAGAAGTTTCTACATCTACATGAGCTCTACTAGGTTTTTAGGACACTTTGTTAAATCCTTACCCTTCATTTCTTGAAACCTTGAGCCTTGGCCCCATTACAACCCTTAATAAGACCTTCTTGATCCTTAAGATGGGACAGCCCTTGATGTGGAGATGAGTTACAAGAGTTGAACCTATGGCTTGGGTCCATCCGTGCAAGTAGTTAATATCTTTCATGAGATCTTTTGAAAAAAAAAAAAAAAAATTATTATATTCACAAAGTGCTTTTCGTTTCTTATATATGTGAGCTATTTGATTGCCTCAAAATATTTTCTTTCACATATAATTGAGTGATTATAAGCTTTTAAGCATTGCCTTGAATTCTGAGAGAAGAAAGAGTGGATACACCTTGTGAGGATTTGAATCATACTTGTTTGAAGCATGCTTAACAGAAACCATCACCATTGTTTCAAACCAAGTCCTACTTGTGTATGTGTGGATTACATGTTTTAATTAACTCTCGAATGCTTAAACATTGATTCTTGGTTGAGTGCTAATCTTGGCGTTATGAAAGTAAGAGATTGCTGAGACAAAAAGTTGAAGGGCAATAGAGTCATTCTTTGTGTAGAGTCTTTAAATTTTCGTTGAGTCTTAGTTGAGTCTTTGTGTGATTTTGCTAAGGGACTAGCAAAAGCTAAGTGTGGGGGAATTTGATAGGAGCATTTTAATGCGACGTTTTAACTATTATTTCCCTATATTTTCTGCGTTATTTCCTTAATAAAACTCTGTTTAGGAAAGTTTCCATTCTTCGAATGGGAAAGTTCCTAATTGTAGAAAGTTTCCATTTTGTAGTTTCTATTTTCCATTTTTAGAAAGTTTCCATTTTAGTTTAAGAAAGTTTCCATTTCTTATTTTAGAAAGCTTCTATTTTCAGGTTTTTGGAATAAATAAGCTGAATTGAGTTCATAAATGGAACGAGAAGCTTCATGAAGATGACATGGCAAGGAGAGAATCAAGGAAGAGTTTTTAAAAAAGGAAAATACATTTTCCTTGGGAATTAAATTTGCCGTGTAATACTTAAGGAAAAACAAGGTGACAACGTGGGAATTGAAGATGATTGATTGAGGATTTCAAGGAGAGATTTTCTTGGGAGATTTTTATGGAAAGAAATATTGTTGGAGGAGTAAATTGGTGTGATTGCCAACATGAAAATCAGAAATAATCAAGGAGATGACGCAAAGAGAGATTCAAGGGAGATATTTATAGAAGGAAAATATGTGTGCACCAAGGAAAAGCTCAAAAGGCGTCCAGATTCATCCCTAAATTCCCTAAAGGAATGTTGGCCGAAATTCATGAAGAAAATCAGAATAATTTCAAGGAAATTCGACAATTAAATATTAGGGAGGTATTTTAGAGAATTATGATTGGTTGGAACACATCACAAGGCTTACTTGGCATTCTGTGATTGGTTGGACCACATCACAAAGCTTACTTGGCGAATTCCTATTGGTGGAAGCTATGTGGAAATTTCTGATTGCTTTGTGAACCCTAGCCGTGCTCCTATATATATACCCACCTCTTTGACGTTGAGAAGGGTCCTCCCCCCATACAATTTACACTTTAGAAAAAAATCAGAAAATCTTCTTAGCATAGCCGTGAGTTTCTCCATCCTCTAGTCATCTCCACGAGTTCAAGCAAGGCCAAGGGAGAAGAAGCATAGCCGTGAGCATCCATCATCCATCTCCAACCTTGAAGATTGCTTTCGAGATTCAAGAGACCACCACATCAATCGTTCATCACCATCTCCATCTCACGGTGTAATCCGATTCTCCTTTGTAACCTTTGCTTTGAATTTCGTTGGTTATGAACTAGTTGACATATGTGTTTGAACAAATATTAATTTCTGGAATTTTTATGATTAATTGAGAATTTTCAGATTCATATTATTGTGATTCGAGAGTTGCTTATGTGGGTTTGTTTAATTAAATTTGCGTTATAGATAACTTTTGTATTTTAATCTTATGTGGTTGCAAACACTTAGGGTTTCGATATAATTGGTGCTAGGTTTAAGAACATGAAATCGACTTTTCGTTTTGTGTAAACTTGAATCAAAGTAGTAAAGGTTTTGTACAAAGATCGAATTTAATTAACGAGGATTGCAATTAGGTGGACTTTTCCATACTAAGTTGTACACTTGAGTTGATAGCCTTTCTCTATGTGTAAGGGTTAAATTTTTCGTAAATATGTCTATATTGTGTAAATAATATACTTTGTTTTAATTTTAATTGTTTAATTGTTTGACAATGACAGGTGTACCCTCAATCCCCGGAATAGAACGATCCCTATTTACTACATACTACTAATGACATTTCAGGGTTAAATTGGTCGCTTCCCAAAATCGACATCAATTTTTGGCGCCGTTGCCGGGGATTGAAAAATCATTTGTCACTATGTGAATATTTGTTTTGTTTATATATTGTGACCGAAAAAAAAAAAAAAAAAAATTTTACTTGTTAATTATTTTGTAATTGTCGAAATTTAGTTAGTCAATTACTTAGGTTGTTATTTATATTGTTGAATACGAATTTTTATTGTGAGTTGTAAATTCAAGAAGGAATAGGTGAAGTCGTGTTTATTAATATTGGCCTAAACCCCTTATTGGTACCTAGTCCAGGTCCTTTAAGGTTGAGGGCGGCCTTTATTAACCTTCATTGAACTGTCTTCACACTTAGAATCTTTTTCATCTAAGTAAGTATAGCCTATGTGGGATGGTGTCTAGGAAGGGGACAACGCTCATGACTGGTTCTTGGATTCAGAAGTGCTTACAAATGGGCGTAAACCTCAATGAGGGAGTAGCCTATGCCAAAATGGATCCTACCTCTTGTGTTCGTCCTCCCCTACCTGGCCATTTAAGTAAGGTTGCCCAAAGGATGTAGGAGGGACTTAGTGTCTTGACGACTATACTTGGGCCGCACGTCCTCTTGATTTACCGCTTGGAATTTAATTCGAAATCAATGATATATATGACAAATGAAAATATTGTGATTCACTAAGGTATATTGGATTAAACATAGTCTTGAGAAGGGTAGCTGTTTCAGTCCCATTGCACATCGAGACTCCCTGTTCCCGTACCTAAGTGTTGAAAATAATTGTAAAAAAAAAAGGAAATAATAGAGATATTTGTAAATAATTTCATAAAAAAAAAAAAAAAAAAAAAAAACGAATTTTTTTATTTGTTTGTGTGAAAGTTTGTAAAATGTGTCTAATTTTGTAAACAAAATAAATGTAAAGAATTAATTGTAAATATTGTTAAGTTCTTAATTGTTATAAGTGTGTAAAATCGTATGAGTAGATAAGGGCCCTTTTGTTAATATTGGCCTTAACCCTTCATTAGTGCCTTTCTAAGGTCTTTTGAAGTTGAGGGCGGCTTTTATTAACATTTGGAGAACTGTCTAACACATGAGTTCTTTTCAAGCTGAGTAAGGGGCATATAGGTGGTGTCTAGGTTGAGACCCTGGGTGATGGGTTCAATTGGATCTCAGAGATACTATAGACTGTGCGTAAACCACAATGTGGGAGTAGCCAATAGGGGCCTAAACCTCAATGAGGGAGTAGCCTCCGTAGTGTCACCAAAATGAGTCATCCCTCTCACTTACCTCTTAATCTGGCCATCTAGCCTTCTGAAACAAAGGAAAGTGACTTATGTCTAGGCGACTATCCCTAGATCGTATCTCACCAATAGTAGTGGTTTCTATTGGGCTCGACTTACAACTTGTAATCAATTAAGATATTAATTTTATTTGTAAAGATAATAATACACTTGAACATAACCTCCACTTGTAAATTGTGTTGTCTTGTACACTTTATACTTGTATAAACGTCTCATGTAATATATATTTGTGAAGTTGTGGATAGTTTGTAATTTATACTCCTCTTTATACTTGTATAAATTCGTGAATAGTAATTCGTGAATAGGAACTTGTGAATAGTGACTCGTGAATAGTAAGGTTGATGTATAAATCACTAATTTGTAATTAACTCACTTTATACTTTGCTAACTTCTTTGAATTTTGATGATGTTCAGGATTCCTATGAATGACCGAGCCTTTTAGATCATCTACAATAAAGGAAATTGAACCAAGGCTCGCTCGTTTGAAGGGTTCTTCACTCCTTGAGTTCACAAGCCCTTCTCCTTCAACATACAAAGAGTACACATTTAACGAGCAAGGGAAGAGGACCTACTGTTCTGAGGAGTCTACATCACCTACACCGAGTCCATCTCCTCCTTCACGTTCACCTTCACCTGTGGTTTCGTCCAACTCTACACCACCTTCACCACCACCTGAAGAAGTCGAAGAAGAGAGAATGGCATCTATTAGGGTCCTCCCCCCCATACAATTTACACTTTAGAAAAAAATCAGAAAATCTTCTTAGCATAGCCGTGAGTTTCTCCATCCTCTAGTCATCTCCACGAGTTCAAGCAAGGCCAAGGGAGAAGAAGCATAGCCGTGAGCATCCATCATCCATCTCCAACCTTGAAGATTGCTTTCGAGATTCAAGAGACCACCACATCAATCGTTCATCACCATCTCCATCTCACGGTGTAATCCGATTCTCCTTTGTAACCTTTGCTTTGAATTTCGTTGGTTATGAACTAGTTGACATATGTGTTTGAACAAATATTAATTTCTGGAATTTTTATGATTAATTGAGAATTTTTAGATTCATATTATTGTGATTCGAGAGTTGCTTATGTGGGTTTGTTTAATTAAATTTGCGTTATAGATAACTTTTGTATTTTAATCTTATGTGGTTGCAAACACTTAGGGTTTCGATATAATTGGTGCTAGGTTTAAGAACATGAAATCGACTTTTCGTTTTGTGTAAACTTGAATCAAAGTAGTAAAGGTTTTGTACAAAGATCGAATTTAATTAACGAGGATTGCAATTAGGTGGACTTTTCCATACTAAGTTGTACACTTGAGTTGATAGCCTTTCTCTATGTGTAATGCGTTAAACATGACATGATTGACTACCTTTCTAGGGTTTGATTGCATGTTTGATAGGATTAATCTAGGTGCTTTCGCTTAGGTTAATTAGCATTGAAAAGTAAAAAATGGGAATTCATTTGCTTTCGAATGTTTCACATGATCAACTCCTTTCTCATGACTTAGATGAACAATATTAGGGTTTGAGTCAATTTTAATCATATGTTTTGATTTTGATCTTTGTTCTCTCATTCCATTCGTATTTTTATGTTTTTGCATTTTAATTGTTTTGTTAACTTAGTTTTATTTTCGAAAAACCAAATACAAAATCCCCCCTTTTCGTGTACAATGTTTATAGTTGTGAATATCTTTGTGAATATTATACTTTGTTTTAATTTTAATTGTTTAATTGTCCTACATTGACAGGTGTACCCTCAATCCCCGGAATAGAACGATCCCTATTTATTACGTACTACTAATGACATTTCAGGGTTAAATTATGCGCTTGCTTTTAGCCGCATCAATTTTTGGCGCCGTTTAGGGTTAAATTATGCGCTTGCTTATGTGTCACATCATATCTCTTCAAGAGAGCCTCAATCGTCCTATTGCAAAAATGGGATCCACCATCACTAATGAGAACTCTAGGCATTCCAAACCTGCTAAAGATGTTAGACTTGATCAAATCTGCAACAACCTTAGAGTCATTAGTTCTAGTGGCCTTTGCTTCCACCCATTTGGAAACATAGTCCACTGCAAGTAAGATATATATAAACCCAAAAGATGATGGGAAAGGTCCCATGAAATCTATAAACCATCGATAACAGTTATGATATTAGTCAAGGGCATTTGATCTCTAGGACCTAGGTTTCCTGTTCTTTGGCACTTATCACAAGTTAAACAATAGGCATGTGCATCCCTAAACAAAGTTGGCCAATAGAACCCAGATTCTAACACTTTTAATGCAGTTTTCTTTGACCCAAAGTGACCTCCACATGCTTAAGAGTGGCAAAACGAAAGTATAGCATTATGTTCATGTTCAGGCACACATCTTCTAATCAATTGATCAGAACAATATTTCCATAGATAAGGTTCATCCCAAACATATTGCTTAACAGTTTTCTTAAGCCTATCTCTATGAGCACGTGAAATGGTATCAGGAATCTTCCTAGACACAATATAGTTCACAATATCTGCATACCATGGTTCACTTACTGATGCAGCTATAAGCTAGCGCATAATTTAACCCTGAAATGTCATTAGTAGTAAAAGTAAGTAGGGATCGTTCTATTCCGGGGATTGAGGGTACACCTGTCAATGTAGGACAAACAAACAATTAAAATTAAAACAAAATATAATATTCACAAAGATATTCACAAGTATAAACATTATTTACGAAAAAGGGGGATTTTGTTTTTTGGATTTTGAAAATAAATTAAGTAAACAAAAGAATTAAAATGCAAAAACATAAAAATACAAATGGAATGAGAGAACAAAGATCAAAAACCGAAACATATGATTAAAATTGACTCAAACCCTAATATTGTTCATCTAAGTCATGAGAAAGGAGTTGATCATGTGAAACATTCGAAAGCAAATGAATTCCCATTTTTTACTTTTCAATGCTAATTAACCTAAGCGAAAGCACCTAGATTAATCCTATCAAACATGCAATCAAACCCTAGAAAGCTAGTCAATCATGTCATGTTTAACGCATTACACATAGAGAAAGGCTATCAACTCAAGTGTACAACTTAGTATGGAAAAGTCCACCTAATTGCAATCCTCATTAATTAAATTCGATCTTTGTACAAAACCTTTACTACTTTGATTCAAGTTTACACAAAACGAAAAGTCGATTTCATGTTCTTAAACCTAGCACCAATTATATTGAAACCCTAAGTGTTTGCAACCACATAAGATTAAAATACAAAAGTTATCTATAACGCAAATTTAATTAAACAAACCCACATAAGCAACTCTCGAAGAACAATAATATGAATCTGAAAATTCTCAATTAATCAGAAAAATTCCAGAAATTAATATTTGTTCAAACACATATGTCAACTAGTTCATAACCAACGAAATTCAAAGCAAAGGTTACAAAGGAGAATCGGATTACACCGTGAGATGGAGATGGTGATGAACGATTGATGTGGTGGTCTCTTGAATCTCGAAAGCAAGCTTCAAGGTTGGAGATGGGTGATGGATGCTCACGGCTGTGCTTCTTCTCCCTTGGCCTTGCTTGAACTCGTGGAGATGACTAGAGGATGGAGAAACTCACGGCTATGCTAAGAAGATTTTCTGATTTTTTTCTAAAGTGTAAATTGTATGGGGGAGAGGACCCCTTCTCAACGTCAAAGAGGTGGGTATATATAGGAGCATGGCTAGGGTTCACAAAGCAATCAGAATTTTCCACATAGCTTCAACCAATGATAATTCGCCAAGTAAGCTTGTGATGTGGTCCAACCAATCATAGAATGCCAAGTAAGCCTTGTGATGTGTTCCAACCAATCATAATTCTCTAAAATACCTCCCTAATATTTAATTGCCGAATTTCCTTGAAATTATTCTGATTTTCTTCATGAATTTCGGCCAACATTCCTTTAGGGAATTTAGGGATGAATCTAGACGCCTTTTGAGCTTTTCCTTGGTGCACACATATTTTCCTTCCATAAATATCTCCCTTGAATCTCTCTTTGCGTCATCTCCTTGATTATTTCTGATTTTCACGTTGGCAATCACACCAAATTATTCCTCCAACAATATTTCTTTCCATAAAAGTCTCCCAAGAAAATCTCTCCTTGAAATCCTCAATCAATCATCTTTAATTCCCACATTGTCACCTTGTTTTTCCATGTCATCTTCATGAAGCTTCTCGTTCCATTTATGAACTCAATTCAGCTTATTTATTCCAAAAACCTGAAAATAGAAGCTTTCTAAAATAAGAAATGGAAACTTTCTTAAACTAAAATGGAAACTTTCTAAAAATGGAAAATAGAAACTACAAAACGGAAACTTTCTACAATTAGGAACTTTCCCATTCGAAGAATGGAAACTTTCCTAAACAGAGTTTTATTAAGGAAATAACGCAGAAAATATAGGGAAATAATAGTTAAAACGTCGCATTAAAATGCTCCTATCAAATTCCCCCACACTTAGCTTTTGCTAGTCCCTTAGCAAAATCACACAAAGACACACACTAAGACTCAACGAAAATTTAAAGACTCAACCAAACGAAAATTCTATTGCCCTTCAACTTTTTGTCTCAGCAATCTCTTACTTTCACAACACCAAGATTAGCACTTAACCAAGAGTCAATGTTTAAGCATTCGAGAGTTAATTGAAACACATAATTTACACATACACAAGTAGGACTTGGTTGTAACAATGGTGATGGGTTCTGTCAAGCATGTTTTAAACAAGTTTGATTCAATCCTCACAAGGCATATCCACTCTTTCTTCTCTTAGATCAAGGCAATGCTTAGAAGCTTATAATCACTCAATTATATGTGAGAGAACATATTTTGAGGCAATCAAATAGCTCACATATATAAGAAACGAAAAGCACATTGTGAATATAATTTTTTTTCAAAAGATCTCATGAAAGATATCAACTACTTGCACGAATGGACCCAAGCCATAGGTTCAACTCTTGTAACTCATCTCCACATCAAGGGCTGTCCCATCTTAAGGATCAAGAAGGTCTTCTCAAAGGTTGTAATGGGGCTAAGGCTCAAGGTTTTAAGAAATGAAAGGTAAGGATTTAACAAAGTGTCCTAAAAACCTAGCAGAGCTTATGTAGATGTAGAGAGGCAATTTTCGAAATCCACCAAGGCAAAACGTCAAGTATCCCCAAAGGCTCATAAAAGGGCTAAATGTCTTCATGTTGGGCCCAATCTTCAATGTAAACTTCCCTTGAACTCTAGTGAAATGAACAAAGGCCAAATTTTTCTGTAGTGGGCCTTCAATTCAAAACAAACTCCAAGATCACTAAGTATGGGGGACTAAAATCCATAAACATACATTTTTCTTTCTTTTTAGCCGTACACATTTTTTCTTTTCTTTTCATTTTTCACGGCTTTCACATATTTTTTTTCTTTATGGACAAGTCTACCCCCACACTTGAACTTTCACCTCTTCTCAATTTTCATCCTTAACGCCAAACCCATGTAGTATGTCTCAAAAGATAGCTCCACTAAGTTCTTAGAACAAAGGGTAGGGTTGTAACTATACTAAGCTTCATGGTTAAGGATTTTAAGGGTGATGAACGAAAAGGCTTAATGTAGGCTCAAAAGGGGTTTATCTAGGGGAGTCCCACGACGGGCACAAATAGGGACACAAGCTTATTTGGCAATGGTGGTAATTCCTAGGGGTGCCTCTATCCTTTCCAGAATCAGGGCCATGTGTTGATAAAATGTCTCAACAAGCACAAGAGTGAATTCTAGCATTCTCTAGTCCATCAAACTTAATCTATGGCAAGCAATCAATCAAATGAAAGAATAATGAGATCATCAAAACATCGCCAAGAAATTAAGAATATATTTTTCATTTATCACTCCAAGAAAAAGGACATGGGCTCAAATATCTCACATGGGCTTTTATGAATCAAAACTCATCTTAACATGCTCATATTCTGTACCAAGGTCACGAAATCCATATCCACTACACATGCATACATTTTTCATATATCTCAATTAACCAAAGAATACCATGTTTAAAGTCATCTCAATTTTGTGATCCTCTTTTAATCATGATTTCAGAGATATAGAATCATCCTAGACAGTTGAAAGGGCATCCTAAGACTCAAAACAAAAACAAATGCAATGAATTTTTTTAAATTTTTGACATTTTTCACTTTTTTTGTATTTTTCAATATATGACTCAAGATAAAAGTGTAAATCCCTTCCCCCACACTTAAATATTGCATTGTCCTCAATGTAATCAATCATAAGCATGCAATGAAACAATTAGGCATATAGGAATGGAATTTACGAAAAGACTACAAAAATAGAAGAGAAAATTATAAAGTAAAAGAAATAGCGAAAGAGAAAGCAAATCTGTGTTTATTGACTCCTTCACAGCTGCTTCTGAATTGGGTTGCCTCCCAAGCAGCGCTTGAGTTTAACGTCTTTCAGCCAGACGGTACCTGTATTAAATAAAGTTAGTGACTATAATTAACAAAGAAATACAAATATATATATATATATATATATATATATATATAAACAAGTATAACAAGTTGGTGAATTACAAACTACATGTAATATTAACAAGTTAAATACACAAGTTAACAAGTCAGTACATAAGACACAAGTTAAGTACACAAGTGAGTAAAAAAAAAAAAACACGAAAAATATTTACACAAGTGTTTTTTTTTTTTTTTCTTTTCTTTCTTTGTACGAAAATACTTACAAATATTTACATTCTTTCCTTTCCTTTACAATTATTTTCAACACTTAGGTACGGGAACAGGGAGTCTCGATGTGCAATGGGACTGAAACAGCTACCCTTTTCAAGACTATGTTTAATCCAATATACCTTAGTGAATCACAATATTTTCGTTTGTTATATATATCATTGATATCAAATTAAATTCCAAGCGGTAAATCAAGAGGACGTGCGGCCCAAGTATAGTCGTCTAGACACCAAGTCTCTCCTACATCCTTTGGGCAACCTTACTGAAATGGCCAGGTAGGGGAGGACGAACACGAGAGACAAAATCCATTTTGGCATGAGCTAAGCCCATTTGTAAGCACTTCTGGATTCAAAAACCGTCATGATCGTTGTCCCCTTCCTAGACACCATCCCACATAGGCTATACTTACTTGGATGAAAAAGGTCCTAAGTGTGAAGACAGTTCAATGAATGTTAATAAAGGCCGCCCTCAACCTTAAGGGACCTGGACTAGGTACCAATAAGGGGTTTAGGCCAATATTAATAAACACGACTTCACCTATTCCTTCTTTAATTTACAACTCACAATTAAAATTCGTATTCAACAATATAAATAACAACCTAAGTAATTAATTAACTAATTAACTAACAAATTATGAACAATTAACAAGTAAATTTTTTATTTTATTTTTTGAACACAACATATAAACAAAACAAATATTCACATATTTAACAAGTGATTTTTCAATCCCCGGCAACGGCGCCAAAAATTGATGCAGCTATAAGCTAGCGCATAATTTAACCCTGAAATGTCATTAGTAGTAAAAGTAAGTAGGGATCGTTCTATTCCGGGGATTGAGGGTACACCTGTCAATGTAGGACAAACAAACAATTAAAATTAAAACAAAATATAATATTCACAAAGATATTCACAAGTATAAACATTATTTACGAAAAAGGGGGATTTTGTTTTTGGATTTTGAAAATAAATTAAGTAAACAAAAGAATTAAAATGCAAAAACATAAAAATACAAATGGAATGAGAGAACAAAGATCAAAAACCGAAACATATGATTAAAATTGACTCAAACCCTAATATTGTTCATCTAAGTCATGAGAAAGGAGTTGATCATGTGAAACATTCGAAAGCAAATGAATTCCCATTTTTTATTTTTCAATGCTAATTAACCTAAGCGAAAGCACCTAGATTAATCCTATCAAACATGCAATCAAACCCTAGAAAGCTAGTCAATCATGTCATGTTTAACGCATTACACATAGAGAAAGGCTATCAACTCAAGTGTACAACTTAGTATGGAAAAGTCCACCTAATTGCAATCCTCGTTAATTAAATTCGATCTTTGTACAAAACCTTTACTACTTTGATTCAAGTTTACACAAAACGAAAAGTCGATTTCATGTTCTTAAACCTAGCACCAATTATATTGAAACCCTAAGTGTTTGCAACCACATAAGATTAAAATACAAAAGTTATCTATAACGCAAATTTAATTAAACAAACCCACATAAGCAACTCTCGAAGAACAATAATATGAATCTGAAAATTCTCAATTAATCAGAAAAATTCCAGAAATTAATATTTGTTCAAACACATATGTCAACTAGTCCATAACCAACGAAATTCAAAGCAAAGGTTACAAAGGAGAATCGGATTACACCGTGAGATGGAGATGGTGATGAACGATTGATGTGGTGGTCTCTTGAATCTCGAAAGCAAGCTTCAAGGTTGGAGATGGGTGATGGATGCTCACGGCTGTGCTTCTTCTCCCTTGGCCTTGCTTGAACTCGTGGAGATGACTAGAGGATGGAGAAACTCACGGCTATGCTAAGAAGATTTTCTGATTTTTTTCTAAAGTGTAAATTGTATGGGGGAGAGGACCCCTTCTCAACGTCAAAGAGGTGGGTATATATAGGAGCATGGCTAGGGTTCACAAAGCAATCAGAATTTTCCACATAGCTTCAACCAATGATAATTCGCCAAGTAAGCTTGTGATGTGGTCCAACCAATCATAGAATGCCAAGTAAGCCTTGTGATGTGTTCCAACCAATCATAATTCTCTAAAATACCTCCCTAATATTTAATTGCCGAATTTCCTTGAAATTATTCTGATTTTCTTCATGAATTTCGGCCAACATTCCTTTAGGGAATTTAGGGATGAATCTAGATGCCTTTTGAGCTTTTCCTTGGTGCACACATATTTTCCTTCCATAAATATCTCCCTTGAATCTCTCTTTGCGTCATCTCCTTGATTATTTCTGATTTTCACGTTGGCAATCACACCAAATTATTCCTCCAACAATATTTCTTTCCATAAAAGTCTCCCAAGAAAATCTCTCCTTGAAATCCTCAATCAATCATCTTTAATTCCCACATTGTCACCTTGTTTTTCCATGTCATCTTCATGAAGCTTCTCGTTCCATTTATGAACTCAATTCAGCTTATTTATTCCAAAAACCTGAAAATAGAAGCTTTCTAAAATAAGAAATGGAAACTTTCTTAAACTAAAATGGAAACTTTCTAAAAATGGAAAATAGAAACTACAAAACGGAAACTTTCTACAATTAGGAACTTTCCCATTCGAAGAATGGAAACTTTCCTAAACAGAGTTTTATTAAGGAAATAACGCAGAAAATATAGGGAAATAATAGTTAAAACGTCGCATTAAAATGCTCCTATCACTTACCTGAAGTCCAAAGAGTTGCTCATCTGGAAATGTCTCCACCAGAGGGAGATGATCTTCTGCATGCACCAAGCGACTCAAGTGGTCAGCTACCACGTTTTCACTACCCTTCTTGTCCTTGATTTCCACGTCAAATTCTTGCAAGAGTAGGATCCATCTGATGAGCCTTGGTTTCGCCTCCTTCTTGGTCATCAAGTATTTCAAGGCTGCATGGTCAGTAAAGATAGTAACTTTGGTACCAAGTAAGTAAGAGCGAAACTTCTCAAGGGCAAAGACAACTGCAAGGAGCTCTTTCTCTGTGGTTGAATAGTTCATTTGTGCATCATTGAGAGTCCTTGAGGCGTAGTAGATGGCATAGGGTAGCTTGTCCTTCCTTTGCCCCAAAACAGCTCCAACTGCATAGTCAGAGGCATCACACATCAACTCAAAGGGTAAGGACCAGTTTGGAGGTAGCATGATGGGGGCAGATGTCAACAACTCCTTAAGCTTGTCAAAAGCTTCTTGACACTCCTTGTCAAAGTGAAATGGCACATCCTTCTGGAGTAGTGATGCGGCTTAAATAGCCTCACAATTTAACCCTGCAAAATGTAGTTGTCAGTATAGGATAAGCAGGGATCGTTCAGTCCTGGGATTGTAGGGTACACCTACACAAAAAGGTCAATTAACAAATAAAAGAATAAAATGGGGGGTTTTCAAATTTGGTTCCTAATCTACTTAAAATAAAAACAAAACAAATAAAACTATATACAATGATCGACTTCCCTGACCTAGACCAATACCACTTGGAAATTACTAAGTGTAAAAACAGAAAATCCATTTCAACATGCTACAAAAATATGCCCATCTTTAATGCCTAGATAAGAGCTCAAATGAAAAGCCTCAGCGGATCAATCCACTTATCTGATTCATTCTAATATAGGCATGGATCGGAAAAGTCCTTACCAAGCCTAATACTACTAATTTTCGAAAACACTCAGCGTAATTCTCTTAACTAGTAGTATTATCTAACCCTCGAATCAACTCACACGTGCAAATTAACCATTACACATAGAATTTAACACGTAATTTCCAAAATCATTTAATCATTAAAGCATGATTTTTACCACCCGTTAGAACTAATTGCTACTTGTTTAACTCAGCGTCTTAACAAATAACAATTACTCTTGGCAAATTAAGCAAACACACAAGAACTCTCACCGTTATTCTAGCATGCAAACTTATTAACCTAACTCTGAAAATTACCAAAACACATAAAAGGGCACAAGATTGTAACATGCATCATAAAAGAATTCTCAAAATTAACTCAATAATAAACTGAAAATCTCAAAAATATTAATAAAAATATTCTGAAAATTTCATGTCTCCAATTACACAACTCGCAAATTGAAACACACAAAACCGAAACAAAAATTATAAGTAGAGTCATAGTTACACTTTGAAGCTTTCCTCAGCGGCTTAGCAACAAGGTGATGAACTTGTCTCTGCTATGGTGGTGGAGCGTCCTTGACTCAGCGCCTTAGAGCTTTGTAGATTGATGGATGGATGGTGTCACGGTCTTGTAGGTGATGGAGGTTTGAGGAGTGAATTGGGTAGTCTTGGAATGATCTTGGCTGGGAAGTGATGCTTTGGCTGGGAAGTGATGCAAATTCAGTTATGGACGTTGCCTATTTATAGGGGAGCATTGGTTGGCTTTACCAACTGAAACGTCTCCTTTATGGCCTTAACTCCTCTCATAATGGGGCAATTCCTTTAATTTCCGAGCTGAAACGTCTTCCTCTTATTTATTTTTCAGCTGAAACATCTTTCTCTTTTATTCCTCAACTGAAAAACGTCTTCCTCTTATTTATTTTCCAGCTGAAACGTCTTTCTCTTTTATTCCTCAACTGAAAACGCCTTTTCTTCGTTATTTCCCTTCTTCATTGCTTGGTCAAATATCTTAATGCTTTATTTTATGACTCCATCATTGCTGTTTCCAAGAGTTCAACCAGGCAACGTTTCCTACAACAAGCAGGAGAATATCTGAATTTTCTAGAGAAAATAAAGGGAATTAAAATGTTAAAGACCGCAAAAACAGTTGACAGTTAGGAATCCTGATCCAGCTAGGATTTTTCATGAATTTTATTTTTTTCGCCTATTTCACTCCAAACACTCAACAAGACTCTCAAAATGACTTACTGACTCAAGACACTAAACTTAAGGGAGAAACAAGGCTAAAATGGGGCACATATTCAATAATATCGTCACACTTTTTGCTCCTATCAACTACCCCACACTTAGCTTTTGCTAGTCCCTTAGCAAAATAAAAATACAAAACAAAACAACGACTCAACAAAAAACAAGTAAATGACTCTACTTCCCCTAACTGTTGTCTCAGAGACTCCAAACTCATGGCTTTCACGTTAAACACTTAATCAAAATTGCATAGATAATTCCGTGGTTAATAAACCTGTGACATTCATATGACTAAGCAAGATATGGAGAACTTAAGTTATACAGTGAATGATAGCATGTTTCGAACAAGTCCAATCCAAACTCACAAGGCATACTCTCGATTTTTCTCTCAGAATTGGCTATGCTTAAAAGCTTCACACTCAAGTATATGCAAGAGAATAAATTGTAAGGCAACAAACAGCTTGCATATTTCATCAATAAACGCATTTTTTGAAGAATTATTAAAGACCTTATGAAATGACTAAGTGCACAAATGGACCTAAACCATAAGCTCGACTGCGTAACTGACTCCACTAACCAAAGACTGCCCATCTCAAGGATCAAGTAAGCACTTAAAACATGTTGTAATGGGGCTAAGCTAGGGTTTTTGAAATGAAGATTAAGGATACAAAAATCCTAAGGACCTAGCAGAGCATATATGGACCACCTTATGTCATTATTTTTGTAGGCCAAATATCATTGTTTTGGGCCAAACCTTCACTCTAACCAACATGGGAATGGACAAAGGCGTAATTTTCAACTTTGAGCCTTCTACAAATTTGAAAGTCCAAAACCACACTTCAACAATTTCCCAAGAGTTTTCTTTTCAATTTTTCTTCTATTTTGCCGCTTTTCTTTCTTTCTTTTTCATTTTCATTTTCTTTCATTTTTTTTTTTACGGCAAATTTTTTTTCTCTTCTTTTTTTTCTTGGATTTTCCCCACCCCACACTTGTCTTTCATCGTCACCCCTACATACTATGTCATGCTCTACTAAGTCCCTAAGACAAGGGTAGAGATATCCTGTACTAAGCTCATGGTAGGGTAGTGAGGGTGATGAAACAAAGGTTTTCAACGTAGGCTCAAAGGGGTTCATTCTAAGGAGTCCCACGACGGGCACAGTTGGGGACACATGCTTGTTTGGCTATGGTGGTTACCCTAATGCCTTCTATCCTATCCAGGATCAGTGCATATTATGGCATACAAGTTTTGACAGTCACAACAGCCGAGTTCTAGTACTCTCTAGTCCATTAAAATCTATGGCACATGATCATTGGATTTTCAAAGAATGATGAGGTTTTGCAAATACAGCCATGAAATTCTAGAATTATCAATTAAGCACTCAAAAAGAAAGTATTTTAGTTCAACAGCTCACTTAGGGTCAAATGAATCAGACTTAATCCTAGCATGCTTAATGAACCAAGTTACAATCCTATCTCAAATCTTCATACAAGGATCACAACGTCGATTAACCACAGAATTCAATTAAGTCCTATTTTGATTGTGAAAACCTTCAGCCATGAATTCAGAGACATGTTCATCCTAGACGTTAGGGGCATCCTAAGACTCAAGCAAACAGAACAAAACAAAAGACAAAAAAAAAAAAAAATAGAATTTTTTTTTTTTTTTTTTTTTTTTAGGGAAGGGTAAAATAAACAAACAAAGACACAAGTACAATTCAACCTAAGCAAGTGAAGGGATAGAAATGTCAAACTCTCGTTGATGGCTCCTTCACAGCTTCGTTTGAAATGGGTTGCCTCCCATGCAGCGCTTAATATTTATAGCCCTTCAGCCTGGACTTTTCTCCTTGTTCACACATGCTCATTCCTTGGGTGCCTCCTGGAGGGGTATCTCTTCCAATGTGTGCTCCACAAAGGACTCACCAGATCAAGTGTTAGTAACATATACAAGGTTAGGAATACAAACATTATGTCTTTCCTACTTTCTAAGTTACTTTACATACTTAGGTACTGGAACAGAGGATCCAATATACCTTAAGCATGTCACACATCATTTTTTTTTTCTTATTATTTTTTATTATTATAAACATAGTTAATATCTCAATTGATTCCAAGTTGTAAGTCGAGCCCAATAGAAACCACTACTATTGGTGAGATACGATATAGGGATAGTCGCCTAGACATAAGTCTCTTTCCTTTGTTTCAGAAGGCCGAATGGCCAGATTAAGAGGTAAGTGAGAGGGAGGACTCATTTTGGTGATACTACGGAGGCTACTCCCTCATTGAGGTTTAGGCCCCTATCGGCTACTCCCACATAGTGGTTTATGCTCATTCTATAGTATCTCTGAGATCCAATTGAACCCATCACCCAGTGTCTCAACCTAAGACACCATCCGTATGCGCCCCTTACTCAGCTGGGAAATTAACTAATGTGTTAGACCGTTCTCCAAGTGCTAATAAAGGCCGCCCTCAACCTCAAGAGACCTTAGCAAGGTACTAATGAAGGGTTTAGGCCAATATTAACAAAAGGGCCCTTGTCTACTCATACGATTTTACACACTTACAACAATTAAGTATTTAGCTAAATTCATAACCTAAGTATATTAATCTAAGTGAAACACATTCAATTTACAATATGGTTAAAAAAAACAACTTCTACAAATTGTACAACAATGATAAAAGACATGCTTAATTTTGTAACACTCATAAAACTTAAACTAAATCACAATTAAAGCTTGGCCTAACCGAAATCGCAATTTGTCACCATTCCACAAGTGTAGTACAAAAATTAGCATGCATTTTATATACAACAAAATCGATGACACTTTAAGTGCAAGGGATTTTAACAATCCCCGGCAACGGCGCCAAAAATTGGTGCGACTTAAATAGCCTCACAATTTAACCCTGCAAAATGTAGTTGTCAGTATAGGATAAGCAGGGATCGTTCAGTCCGGGGATTGTAGGGTACACCTACACAAAAAGGTCAATTAACAAATAAAAGAATAAAATGGGGGGTTTTGGAATTTGGTTTCTAATCTACTAAAAATAAAAACAAAACAAATAAAACTATATACAATGATCGACTTCCCTAACCTTGACCAATACTACTTGGAAATTACTAAGTGTAAAAACAGAAAATTCATTTCAACATGCTACAAAAATGTGCCCACCTTTAATGCCAAGATAAGAGCTCAAATGAAAAGCCTCAGCGGATCAATCCACTTATCTGATTCATTCTAATGTAGGCTTGAATCGGAAAAGTCCTTACCAAGCCTAATACTACTAATTTTCGAAAACACTCAGCGTAATTCTCTTAACTAGTAGTATTATCTAACCCTTGAATCAACTCACACGTGCAAATTAACCATTAGACATAGAATTTAACACGTAATTTCCAGAATCGTTTAACCATTGAACATAGTTTTTACCACCCGTTAGAACTAATTGCTACTTGTTTAACTCAGCGTCTTAACAAATAACAATTACTCTTGGCAAATTAAGCAAACACACAAGAACTCTCACCGTTATTCTAGCATGCAAACTTATTAACCTAACTCTGAAAATTACCAAAACACATAAAAGGGCACAAGATTGTAACATGCATCATAAAAGAATTCTCAAAATTAACTCAATAATAAACTGAAAATCTCAAAAATATTAATAAAAATATTCTGAAAATTTCATGTCTCCAATTACACAACTCGCAAATTGAAACACACAAAACCGAAACAAAAATTATAAGTAGAGTCATAGTTACACTTTGAAGCTTTCCTCAGCGGCTTAGCAACAAGGTGATGAACTTGTCTCTGCTATGGTGGTGGAGCGTCCTTGACTCAGCGCCTTAGAGCTTTGTAGATTGATGGATGGATGGTGTCACGGTCTTGTAGGTGATGGAGGTTTGAGGAGTGAATTGGGTAGTCTTGGAATGATCTTGGCTGGGAAGTGATGCAAATTCAGTTCTGGACGTTGCCTATTTATAGGGGAGCATTGGTTGGCTTTACCAACTGAAACGTCTCCTTTATGGCCTTAACTCCTCTCATAATGGGGCAATTCCTTTAATTTCCGAGCTGAAACGTCTTCCTCTTATTTATTTTTCAGCTGAAACATCTTTCTCTTTTATTCCTCAACTGAAAAACGTCTTCCTCTTATTTATTTTCCAGCTGAAACGTCTTTCTCTTTTATTCCTCAACTGAAAACGCCTTTTCTTCTTTATTTCCCTTCTTCATTGCTTGGTCAAATATCTTAATGCTTTATTTTATGACTCCATCATTGCTGTTTCCAAGAGTTCAACCAGGCAACGTTTCCTACAACAAGCAGGAGAATATCTGAATTTTCTAGAGAAAATAAAGGGAATTAAAATGTTAAAGACCGCAAAAACAGTTGACAGTTAGGAATCCTGATCCAGCTAGGATTTTTCATGAATTTTATTTTTTTCGCCTATTTCACTCCAAACACTCAACAAGACTCTCAAAATGACTTACTGACTCAAGACACTAAACTTAAGGGAGAAACAAGGCTAAAATGGGGCACATATTCAATAATATCGTCACACTTTTTGCTCCTATCAACTACAAAAATTGATGCGGCTGAAATAGCCTCACAATTTAACCCTGCAAAATGTAGTTGTCAGTATAGGATAAGCAGGGATCGTTCAGTCCGGGGATTGTAGGGTACACCTACACAAAAAGGTCAATTAACAAATAAAAGAATAAAATGGGGGGTTTTGAATTTTGGTTCCTAATCTACTTAAAATAAAAACAAAAAAAATAAAACTATATACAATGATCGACTTCCCTAACCTAGACCAATACCACTCGGAAATTACTAAGTGTAAAAACAGAAAATTCATTTCAACATGCTACAAAAATGTGCCCACCTTAAATGCCTAGATAAGAGCCAAAATGAAAAGCCTCAGCGGATCAATCCATTTATCTGATTCGTTCTAATGTAGGTTTGGATCGGAAAAGTCCTTACCAAGCCTAATACTACTAAATTTCGAAAACACTCAGCGTAATTCTCTTAACTAGTAGTATTATCTAACCCTCGAATCAACTCACACGTGCAAATTAACCATTACACATAGAATTTAACACGTAATTTCCAGAATCATTTAATCATTAAAGCATGATTTTTACCACTTTTTAGAACTAATTGCTACTTGTTTAACTCAGCGTCTTAACAAATAACAATTACTCTTGGCAAATTAAGCAAACACACAAAAACTCTCACCGTTATTCTAGCATGCAAACTTATGAACCTAACTCTGAAAATTACCTAAACACGTAAAAGGGCACAAGATTGTAACATGCATCATAAAAGAATTCTCGAAATTAACTCAATAATAAACTGAAAATCTCAAAAATATTAATAAAAATATTCTGAAAATTCCATGTCTCCAATTACACAACTCGCAAATTGAAACACACAAAACCGAAACAAAAATTATAAGTAGAGTCATAGTTACACTTTGAAGCTTTCCTCAGCGGCTTAGCAACAAGGTGATGAACTTGTCTCTACTATGGTGATGGAGCGTCCTTGACTCAGCGCCTTAGAGCTTTGTAGATTGATGGATGGATGGTGGTCACGGTCTTGTAAGATATGGAGGTTTGAGGAGTGAATTGGGTAGTCTTGGAATGATCTTGGCTGGGAAGTGATCTTGGCTGGGAAGTGATCTTGGCTGGGAAGTGATCTTGGCTAGGAAGTGATGCCAATTATGTTCTGGACGTTGTCTATTTATAGGGGAGCATTGGTTGGCTTTCCCAACTGAAACGTCTCCTTTATGGCCTTAGCTCCTCTCATAATGGGGCAATTCTTTTAATTTCCAAGCTGAAACGTCTTTCTCTTATTTATCTTCCAGCTGAAACGTCTTTTCTCCTTTATTTATTTTTCAGTTGAAACATCATTTTCTTTTATTCCTCAACTGAAAACGTCTTTCTCCTTTATTCCCCAACTGAAAACGCCTTTCTCCTTTATTTCCCTTCTTCATTGCTTGGTCAACCTGATTTAATAAAGGGCACAAAATTAAATTCTTTTAGAGAAAATAAAAGAAACTAAAACAATTTAATTTCAGAAAAATACACCCATAAATTCTCTCTTAAGGCCCACAGATTAGCTTGACGGTGAGGAATCCTGATCCCGCTAGGATTCTTCATGAATTTTGCGTTTTCTGCCTATTTCACGCCAAACACTCCACAAGACTCTTAAAATGACTCGATGACTCAAAACACGAAACTTAAGGGAGAAACAAGGCTAAAATGGAGCACATACTCATTAATATCGTCGCACATTGTGCTCCTATCAACTACCCCACACTTAGCTTTTGCTAGTCCCTTAGCAAAACAAAAATACAAAACAAAACAAAGACTCAACGAAAAGCAAGTAAATGACTCTATTGCTCCTAACTGTTGTCTCAGAGACTCCAAACTCATGGCTTTCACGTTAAACACTTAATCAAAATTGCATAGATAATTCCATGGTTAATAAACCTGTGACATTCATATGACTAAGCAAGATATGGAGAACTTAAGTTATACAGTGAATGATAGCATGTTTCGAACAAGTCCAATCCAAACTCACAGGGCATACTCTCGATTTTTCTCTTAGAAATGGCTATGCTTAAAAGCTTCACACTCAAGTATATGCAAGAGAATAAATTGTAAGGCAACAAACAGCTTGCATATTTAATCAATAAACGCATTTTGTGAAGAATTTTTAAAGACCTCATGAAATGACTAAGTGCACAAATGGACCTAAACCATAAGCTCGACTGCATAACTGACTCCACTAACCAAAGACTGCCCATCTCAAGGATCAAGTCAGCACTAAAAACAGGTTGTAATGGGGCTAAGCTAGGGTTTTCGAAATGAAGATTAAGGATACAAAAATCCTAAGGACCTAGCAGAGCATATATGGACCACCTTATGTCACCATTTTTGTACGCCAAATATCATTGTTTTGGGCCAAACCTTCACTCTAACCAACATGGGAATGGACAAAGGCATAATTTTCAACTTTGAGCCTAAACCCTAAAAATATTAATAAAAATATTCTGAAAATTCCATGTCTCCAATTACACAACTCGCAAATTGAAACACACAAAACCGAAACAAAAATTATAAGTAGAGTCATAGTTACACTTTGAAGCTTTCCTCAGCGGCTTAGCAACAAGGTGATGAACTTGTCTCTACTATGGTGATGGAGCGTCCTTGACTCAGCGCCTTAGAGCTTTGTAGATTGATGGATGGATGGTGGTCACGGTCTTGTAAGATATGGAGGTTTGAGGAGTGAATTGGGTAGTCTTGGAATGATCTTGGCTGGGAAGTGATCTTGGCTGGGAAGTGATCTTGGCTGGGAAGTGATCTTGGCTAGGAAGTGATGCCAATTATGTTCTGGACGTTGTCTATTTATAGGGGAGCATTGGTTGGCTTTCCCAACTGAAACGTCTCCTTTATGGCCTTAGCTCCTCTCATAATGGGGCAATTCTTTTAATTTCCAAGCTGAAACGTCTTTCTCTTATTTATCTTCCAGCTGAAACGTCTTTTCTCCTTTATTTATTTTTCAGTTGAAACATCATTTTCTTTTATTCCTCAACTGAAAACGTCTTTCTCCTTTATTCCCCAACTGAAAACGCCTTTCTCCTTTATTTCCCTTCTTCATTGCTTGGTCAACCTGATTTAATAAAGGGCACAAAATTAAATTCTTTTAGAGAAAATAAAAGAAACTAAAACAATTTAATTTCAGAAAAATACACCCATAAATTCTCTCTTAAGGCCCACAGATTAGCATGACGGTGAGGAATCCTGATCCCGCTAGGATTCTTCATGAATTTTGCGTTTTCTGCCTATTTCACGCCAAACACTCCACAAGACTCTTAAAATGACTCGATGACTCAAAACACGAAACTTAAGGGAGAAACAAGGCTAAAATGGAGCACATACTCATTAATATCGTCGCACATTGTGCTCCTATCAAGTAGTTGACATAAGGGTCTCGAAATTTTGGAGAAGTCCTTGATGAACCTCCTGTAAAAACCTGCATGGCCAAGGAAAGAACGAATCTCTCTCACAGAAGTGGGAGAGGGTAAGTGACGCACAATATCCACCTTGGCCTTATCAACCTCTATACCCCTAGCAGAGACAATATGTCCTAGAACTATCCCTTGTTGAACCATAAAATGGCATTTTTCCCAATTAAGTACAAGGTTAGTTTCCATGCAACGTTTCAAAATTATCTCCAGATTATTAAGACAATCATCAAAATTCTTTCCAAAAACTGAAAAGTCATCCATGAATACCTCTATGATTTTCTCAATATAATCTGAAAAGATACTTACCATACACCTCTGAAAAGTACCTGGAGCGTTGCAAAGTCCGAAGGGCATACGTCTATAAGCAAACGTTCCAAAGGGGCAAGTGAAGGTTGTCTTCTCTTGGTCTTCATTTGCAATTGCAATCTGGTTGTAACCAGAGTATCCATCCAGGAAGCAGTAGTAGTCATGTCCAGCTAGGCGCTCAAGCATCTGATCAATGAATGGCAGAGGAAAGTGGTCTTTCCTTGTAGTTGCGTTGAGCCTCCTATAGTCAATACAAACTCTGTGGCCTGTGACTGTCCTTTGAGGCACCAGTTCATTATCAGCATTCTTGACCACAGTGATCCCAGACTTCTTGGGCATGACCTGAACTGGAGAGACCCACTTGGAGTCAGAAATAGGGTAGATTACCCCACAATCAAGGAGTTTGATAACCTCCTTCTTCACAACTTCCATCATTGGAGGGTTGAGACGACGTTGAGCCTCTCTAGTGGGTTTAGACCCCTCCTCCAGAAGTATCCTATGGACGCAAGTTGTAGGGCTGATTCCCTTGATGTCCGCCAATGTCCATCCTATGGCGGTCTTGTGTTGCTTCAACATTTCCACCAACTTCTCTTCTTATGGAGTCGTCAGTGCAGAGGACACAATCACTGGTAAGGTTTCCTTGTCCCCTAAGTAGACATACTTCAAATGGTCTGAAAGAGGTTTTAGCTCTAGTTCTGGGGCCTGGACCACTGAAGGTAAAGTCTTGTTAGTGGATAACTGAATGGACAAGGGAGAAACAGACTTACCTAGATAGGGAGATGCCTCAAGGAAGGAGACGTTTTCAATAATTTTCTCCTCACAAGTGTCTTTCAACTTGTCCTCTGGAATGGTGATTCCTTCCTTTGTATAGCCTACCCCACTCTCAAGGGTAGTGACTAAGGTATCCTCATGCATAATGTCAAACATTTTCTGCGCAAGTTCATCCAAAATATCAGTAGAAAAACAATCATGAACCTCTAGGGGATACCTCATGGCTTCAAAAATGTTAAAGCCAATAATGTCACCATCTAACTCCATTGTAAGAGAACCTTCATACACATCAATCTTCGTCCTAGCTGTCTTTAAGAAAGGACGTCCCAAAAGCAATGGAGTTGAACTTACAGGGGAGTTCTCCATTTCCAACACATAGAAATCAGCTGGGAAGATAAGATGGTTAACCTGTACAAGCACATCCTCCAACAAACCTCTAGGGTATGCATTGGATCTGTCAGCTAATTGAATGATAACATTGTCAGATTTAAGTTCCCCTAGAGGGTTTCATAAACAGAGTAGGGCATAACATTAACAGATGCACTTAGGTCTAGCATGGCATTCTTAAATCTAGAGTTACCAATAGTACAAGGAATAGTAAAGCTTCCAGGATCCTTACACTTTGGAGGAATCTTCCTCTGAATCAAGGCAGAGACGTTCTCACTTACCTTTACCACCTCCTTTTTGCGGTTTACTCTCCTAGTAGTGCAAAGCTCTTTGAGGAACTTGGCATACTTAGGGACTTGCTTTATGGCCTCTAGGAGAGGTAAGTTCACTTGCACCTTCTTGAAAGTTTCCAAGATAGCTTGGTCACTTTCATCCTTCTTAGATTGGGCGAACCTTCGTGGGAAGGGCATGCAAGAAGAAGAAGGGTTAGCAATAACCGAATTTGATAAGTTAGAATTACTACCTTTTACTTCCGGTTTTGCCTTTAATGGTGAGGACGCCTTGGTCTCTTCCTTGGACGTTGCAGGGTCCTTCTCAATACCCAACTTGGTGGGTTCTTGGTCTTCCTCAATCTCTATGCTCACTTGAGCCTTCTTCGGTTGATCCACAAATGGTCTTCCACTCCTTGTAGTCACAACTGATGCATTCTCCACATTAGGGTTAGGTATTGTATTACTAGGAAGCTTGCCAGTTTCGTGGATCTTGCTCATGAAATCCACAACTTGACCCATTTTCTTCTTGAGCTCTGCAATGTCCTTGGTGTGGGTCTGTTGTCCTTGAATCAAAGCCTGTGTAGAGTTTGTCAAGGCTTGGGTAGAACTAGTCAAGGCCTCCAACGTTTTGTCATAGTGAGACCTTGAAGATCCGGAATTCTGTTGAGGAGGAGGCATGTAAGGCCTTTGAAAAGATGACCCTTGGAATGAAGGCCCTTGTGGACGTTGGAAATTCCCTCCAAGAGGATTCTGAACGTTATCATTGTTGGTCCACTTGAAGTTGGGATGGTCCCTCCATCCTGGGTTGTAAGTATTTGAATAAGGGTCATGCCTAGGACGTTGAGGTCCTCCTTGATATCCTCCTTGGTATCCTCCAATAGCATTAGCAGATTCCCATCCTCCATTTTCATTAAGTTGGGGGCACTGATTTGTAACATGCCCTTGCATAGAGCATACCCCACAAGCTATTGTTGCACTTGGTCCCTTGGAACTTACCACTTGGTTCATGAGGAGGGTAAGCTTATTCAGTTGGTCTTCAATGGCAGTGTTCTTGCTCATCTCATGCACCCTACGAGTAGAGTGTCCTACCCCCTCATATTGTTGGGAGTTTAGGGCACGATTAGCTATAAGCTCCTTCCCAACCGCAGGTGACTTATCCACAAAAGCTCCTCCAGCTGCAGCATCAAGCATTTGCCTTTCCAAGGGTAAGAGTCCTTCATAGAAACATGTAAGTAGGGTCTCATCCTTCATCTGATGTTGAGGACACTGTGCAAGTAGGGAGTTGAACCTCTCATAGTACGCAGCATATGACTCATCATGGGCTTGCTCTATTCCACTAAGCTTCTTCCTAAGTGTGATGACCTTTGAAGCTGGGAAGTATTTCTCCAAGAAGGCCTTTCTCATTGTTTCCCATGATGTGATACGTCCTGCAGGAAGTTCATATAGCCAATCCTTGGCTCTATCAGCTAGAGAGAATGGAAATGCTCTCATCTTAAGAAGGTTTTCATCCGCCCCTTGTGGTTGCATGTTTGCACAAACAGATTGGAATTCTCGTACGTGCTTATTAGCATCTTCCATATTAAGTCCATGGAAGATAGGGAGCTTGTGCAACAATCCACTCTTAAGCTCGAACTCTGCCTGTCTTCCAGCTGCAGGGGCAGGGTATACCATGCCTGTAGGGGTCCTCCTTCAACAGTTGCGGTGGAGAGTTCCCTAATAGATGCCATTCTCTCTTCTTCGACTTCTTCAGGTGGTGGTGAAGGTGGTGTAGAGTTGGACGAAACCACAGGTGAAGGTGAACGTGAAGGCGGAGATGGACTTGGTGTAGGTGATGTAGACTCCTCAGAAAAGTAAGTCCGCTTCCCTTGCTCGTTAAACGTGTACTCTTTGTATGTTGAAGGAGAAGGGCTTGTGAACTCGAGGAGTGAAGGACCCTTCAAACGAGCGAGCCTTGCTTCAATTTCCTTTATTGTAGATGGTCTAAAAGGCTCGGTCATTCATAGGATTCCTGAACATCATCAAAATTCAAAGAAGTTAGCAAAGTATAAAGTAAACTAATTACAAATTAGTGATTTATACATCAACGTTACTATTCACGAGTCACTATTCACAAGTTACTATTCACGACTTTACTACTTATGATTTATACAAGTATAAATAGAGTATAAATTAAAAACTATCCACAATCTTTTCACAAATAAACCACGTAAAAAGTTTATACAAGTATAGAAAGTACAAAACACACAATTTACAAGTGGAGGTTATGTTCAAGTATCTTATTATCTTTACAAAATAAAGTTAATATCTCAATTGATTACAAGTTGTAAGTCGAGCCCAATAGAAACCACTACTATTGGTGAGATACGATCTAGGGATAGTCGCCTAGACATAAGTCGCTTTCCTTTGTTTCAGAAGGCTAGATGGCCAGATTAAGAGGTAAGTGAGAGGGAGGACTCATTTTGGTGACACTACGGAGGCTACTCCCTCATTGAGGTTTAGGCCCCTATTGGCTACTCCCACATTGTGGTTTACGCACGGTCTATAGTGTCTCTGAGATCCAATTTGAACCCATCACCTAGGGTCTCAACCTAAGACACCACCTATATGCCCCTTACTCAGCTTGAAAAGAACTCATGTGTTAGACAGTTCTCCAAATGTTAATAAAAGCCGCCCTCAACTTCAAAAGACCTTAGAAAGGCACTAATGAAGGGTTAAGGCCAATATTAACAAAAGGGCCCTTATCTACTCATATGATTTTACACACTTATAACAATCAAGAATTTAACAATATATACAATTAATTCTTTAAATTTCTTTTGTTTAACAAAATTTGACACATTGTAAACACAACTTTTATACAACAAAACGTCACACTTTGTACACTTCTTTTTTTCTTTTTCTTTTTTTTTTTTTTTTTTTTTTTTACGAAAATACTTACAAATATTTGTTTTTCTTCCTTTTCTTTACAATTACTTTCAACACTTAGGTACGGGAACAGGGAGTCTCGATGTGCAATGGGACTGAAACAGCTACCCTTTTCAAGACTATGTTTAATCCAATATACCTTAGTGAATCATAATATTTTCATTTGTTATATATATCATTGATTTCAAATTCAATTCCAAGCGGTAAATCAAGAGGACGTGCGGCCCAAGTATATTCGTCTAGACACAAAGTCCCTCCTACATCCTTTGGGCAACCTTACTGAAATGGCCAGGTAGGGGAGGACGAACACAAGAGGTAGGATCCATTTTGGCATAGGCTACTCCCTCATTGAGGTTTACGCCCAATTGTAAGCACTTCTGAATCCAAGAACCAGTCATGAGCGTTGTCCCCTTCCTAGACACCATCCCACATAGGCTATACTTACTTGGATATAAAAGGTCTTAAGTGTGAAGACAGTTCAATGAATGTTAATAAAGGCCGCCCTCAACCTTAAGGGACCTGAACTAGGTACCAATAAGGGGTTTAGGCCAATATTAATAAACACGACTTCACCTATTCCTTCTTTAATTTACAACTTACAATTAAAATTCGTATTCAATAATATAAATAACAACCTAAGTAATTAAACTACTAATTTTCGACAATTACAAAATAATTAACAAGTAAATTTTTTTTTTTTTTTTTCGGTCACAATATACAAAACAAATATTCACAATATGGCAAATGATTTTTCAATCCCCGGCAACGGCGCCAAAAATTGATGTCGCTTTTGTTGAGCGACCAATTTAACCCTGAAATGTCATTAGTAGTATAAAGTAAATAGGGATCGTTCTATTCCGGGGATTGAGGGTACACCTGTCAATGTAGGACAAACAAACAATTAAAATTAAAACAAAGTATAATATTCACAAAGGTATTTACAATTATAAACATTATTTACGAAAATAGGGGGGATTTTGTTGTTTTTGGTTTTCTTTTTCGAAAATAAAAGCTAAGCTAACAAAATAATTAAAATGCAAAAACATAAAAAAATAAAAAATACAAATGGGATGTGAGAACAAAGATCAAAGTCGAAACTCATGATTAAAATTGATTCAAGTTCATCATTGTTCATCATAGTCATGCAAGAGGAGTTGATCATGTGAAACGTTCAAAAGCAAACAATTTCCCATATTTTACTTTCAATGCTAATTAACCTAAGCGAAAGCACCTAGACTAATCCTATCAAACATGCAATCAAACCCTAGAAAGCTAGTCAATCATGTCATGTTTAACGCATTAAGCACCTAGAAAGGCTATCAAATCGAATGTGCAACTTAGTATGAAAAAGTCCACCTAATTGCAATCTTCTTTGATTAAATTCGGTTTTTGTACAAAACATTTACTACTTATCGATTCAAGAACACAAAACCAAAAAGTTGATCCATGTTCTCAAATTCGTAGCAACATTCACATAAAAACCCTAAATGTTTCGAACCATTCAAGATTATCATACAAAAGATTTCTATCATGCAAATTTAATCAAACACTCACACAAAAGCAACCATAAATCACAATATATGAATCTGAAAATTAACAATTAATCATAAAATTTCAGAAATCAATATTTGTTCAAACAATTATGTCAACTAAGGCATAACCAACGAAAATTACAAAGCAAAGGTTACAAGGAGAATCGGATTACACCGTGATGAAGATGAGATGAGTGAAGTGATGAATGGTCTCTTGAATTTCGAAAGCAATCTTCAAGGATGGTGATGGATGATGTGCACGGTTTGTCTTCTTCTTCCTTGGCCTTGCTTGAACTTCGTGGTTGCCCTAGAGGATGGAGAAGAGCACGGCTAGCTAGAGAGAGTTTTTCTGATTTTTTTCAAAGTGTAAACGTCAAAGTGGGAACTCCTTGACGTTGAGAATGTGTGAGTATATATAGGGGACGGCCCCTAGGTGTCCAAGCCATCCAAAACCCTAGAAAAGCTCACGGCTATTGCTTGCTTCTTCCACATAATTTCCTCCAATGAATTCTTGCCACATAAGCCCTATGAGGTGGAGCAACCAATCACAAAATTCCAGAATTAATTCCCTAAATAATCTTGCCGAAATATAGAGATATTTTCTGATTTTTAACATTTAATTTCGGCCAAAACTCTTTAGGGAATGTAGGAATGTATCTAGACTTCTTTTGAGCTTTTCTTGGTCTCCACCTTTTTCTCTTTCCTTAAAACTCTCTAGGATATTTCTTTGCCGTCCAAAACCACAAACCCTAAATGTATGGGCTTCATGGGCCTTTGATCCAATTTGCCGAAAATCCAATGAGTCTTGAGAGTTCTTGGGCCTTGTTGCTTCAACTTCAAGCCTTGTCACCTTCCAACGTCATAACACTTCATTTTTCCATTTCATGATAACGTTGGAAACCTCATAGGTAAGCTTTCCTCCTTTTCGCAGGGTTTCCTGGTTGGACCAGGAAAACTTCTTTTCTTCATTTCTGCTCATTTCTGTGGCTCATTGTTCTTCATCTTTGCTCCCCTTGACTTTCGCAAGGTCCTCTTTCCATTTGTGAGTTCATTTCCACTTTTTAGCTCGGAGGTCCTGAAAATAGAAACTAATAAGAAAAATAGAAACTTTCCTAAAATGAAAAATGGCAACTTTCGTAAACTGAAAATGGGAAACTTTCTAAAAATGAAAAATAGAAACTACCGAAAATGGAAACTTACTAAAAATGATAAATAGAAACTACAAAAATAGAAACTTTCTACAAATAGGAACTTTCCCAATCAAAGAATGGAAACTTTCCTAAACAGGGTTTTATTAAGGAAATAACGCAGAAAATGCAGGGAAAAGCAAGTAAAACGTCGCATTAAAATGCTCCTATCAAGAGAGAAAGGAGAACGGTGAACGCAGCTCTGGCTTCGACTGGACAAGAGAGAAGGAGGAGGAGAGTGGTCGGAGGCGGAGAAGGAGGAAGAGGAGGTCGGTTGCTGGACGGGTGTCGTGATGGTTAGGTTTGGGAATGAAAATTGCAGTGGTTAGTCAATATGAGTCGTGGGAAATTTGACAAAGTGTTGGGAGGGAGTGAAAATTTGGCTCCCGCTTCCAAAATTTTAGACTTAGTACTTTCCGCCTTTTTTTTTAATTTTGGATGAAAAGTATAGACATCGGTCAAATATAAGAAATGATGTTAATTGTATGAATAGAAATCAGATTTTTAAGAACCGATGTTAGAAAAACAATTTACATCGGGTGAAATCTTAACTGATGTAAAAGACGTGATGTCTATTAACATTATTCTAGTAGTGTTTTTAGCTCCGAGGTCCTGAAAATAGAAACTATACTGAAAATAGAAACTTTCTACAAATGAAAAATAGAAACTTACTAAAATGAAAAATAGAAACTTACTAAAAAATGAAAAATAGAAACTTTCCTAAACTGAAAATGGAAACTTGCCAGAAATGAGAAATGGAAACTACAAAAATGGAAACTTTCTACAAAAAGGAACTTTCCCAATCAAAGAATGGAAACTTTCCCAAACAGGGATTTTTCAAGGAAATGGCGCAGAAAATGTAGGGAAAAACAGTTAAAACGTCGCATTAAAATGCTCCTATCAAATTCCCCCACACTTAGCTTTTGCTAGTCCCTTAGCAAAACCACAACGCAGACACGACTACGACTCAACAAAAATTAAAGAGTTGACACATAACAGACTCTATTGCCCTTCAACTATTTGTCTCAGCAATCTCTTATTTTCACAACACCAAGATTAGCACTTGGTGTCGCTTTTGGGAAGCGACCAATTTAACCCTGAAATGTCATTAGTAGTATAAAGTAAATAGGGATCGTTCTATTCCGGGGATTGAGGGTACACCTGTCATTGTCAAACAATTAAACAATTAAAATTAAAACAAAGTATATTATTTACACAATATAGACATATTTACGAAAAAGGGGGGAATATTTTTTATTTTGGTTTTCGAAAATTAAACTAAGTTAAGAAAATAATTAAAATGCAAAAACATAAAAATATAAATGGGATGCAAGAACAAAGATCAAACCGAAATATATAATTAAAATCAATTCAAGTTCATCATTGTTCATCATAGTCATGCAAGAGGAGTTGATCATGTGAAACGTTCATAAGCAAACAATTTCCCATATTTTACTTTCAATGCTAATTAACCTAAGTGAAAGCACCTAGATTACTCCTATCAAACATGCAATCAAACCCTAGAAAGCTAGTCAATCATGTCATGTTTAATGCATTAAGCACCTAGAAAGGCTATCAACTCAAATGTGCAACTTAGTATGGAAAAGTCCACCTACTTGCAATCTTCTTTGATTTAATTCGGTTTTTGTACAAAACCTTTACTACTTATTGATTCAAGAACACAAAACCAAAAAGTTGATCCATGTTCTCAAATTCGTAGCAACATTCACATAAAAACCCTAAATGTTTCGAACCATTCAAGATTATCATACAAAAGATTTCTGTCATGCAAATTTAATCAAACACTCACACAAAAGCAACCATAAATCACAATATATGAATCTGAAAATTAACAATTAATCATAAAATTTCAGAAATCAATATTTGTTCAAACAATTGTGTCAACTAAGGCATAACCAACGAAAATTACAAAGCAAAGGTTACAAGGAGAATCGGATTACACCGTGATGAGGATGAGATGAATGAAGTGATGAATGGTCTCTTGAATTTCGAAAGCAATCTTCAAGGATGGTGATGGATGATGTGCACGGCTTGTCTTCTTCTTCCTTGGCCTTGCTTGAACTTCGTGGTTGCCCTAGAGGATGGAGATGAACACGGCTAGGCTAGAGAGAGTTTTCTGATTTTTCTTCAAAGTGTAAAACGCAAAAGTGGGAACCCTTGACGTTGAGAATGTGTGAGAATATATAGGGGACGGCCCCTAGGTGTCCAAGCCGTCCAAAACCCTAGAGAAGTTCACGGCATGTGCTTGCTTCCTCCACATAATTTCCTCCAATGAATTCTTGCCACATAAGCCCTATGAGGTGGTGCAACCAATCACAAAATTCCCTAAATAATTCTTGCCGAAATATAGAGATAATTTCTGATTTTTGTCATTTAATTTCGGCCAAAACTCTTTAGGGAATGTAGGAATGTATCTAGACTTCTTTTGAGCTTTTCTTGGTCTCCACCTTTTTCTCTTTCCTTAAAACTCTCTAGGATATCTCTTTTCCGTCAAAAACCCTAAGGTTTTCACGTTCTCCCTTGTATTTCTCTTCATTCCTCACGGCAATTCATCTAGGGTTTCTTCAAGTAGATTTTCTTTCCTTAAAAATAGCCCTAGAAAATCTCCCTAGAAAATCTCCTTTTAATTTCTGATTTTTGGACGCCACTTTCCTTGTTTTTCTCTTGCTTTGAACGGCAACACTCCCCTAGGGTTTATTCATGCGTCATAAACCCTAAATGTATGGGCTTCATGGGCCTTTGATCCAATTTGCCGAAAATCCAATGAGTCTTGAGAGTTCTTGGGCCTTGTTGCTTCAACTTCAAGCCTTGTCACCTTCCAACGTCATAACACTTCATTTTTCCATTTCTTTTTCATGATAACGTTGGAAACTTCATAGGTAAGCTTTCCTCCTTTTCGCAGGGTTTCCTGGTTGGACCAGGAAAACTTCTTTTCTTCATTTCTGCTCATTTCTGTGGCTCATTGTTCTTCATTTTTACTCCCCTTGACTTTCGCAAGCTCCTCTTTCCATTTGTGAGTTCATTTCCACTTTTTAGCTCGGAGGTCCTGAAAATAGAAACTAATAAGAAAAATAGAAACTTTCCGAAAATGAAAAATGACAACTTTCCTAAACTGAAAATGGGAAACTTTCTAAAAAATGCAAAATAGAAACTACCGAAAATGGAAACTTACTAAAAATGATAAACAGAAACTACAAAAATAGAAACTTTCTACAAATAGGAACTTTCCCAATCAAAGAATGGAAACTTTCCTAAACAGAGTTTTATTAAGGAAATAACGCAGAAAGTATAGGGAAATGCAGTTAAAACGTCGCATTAAAATGCTCCTATCAAATTCCCCCACACTTAGCTTTTGCTAGTCCCTTAGCAAAATCACACTAAGACTCAACGAAAATTTAAAGACTCTACAAAAACAATGACTCTATTGCCCTTCAACTATTTGTCTCAGCAATCTCTTACTTTCACAACACCAAGATTAGCACTCAACCAAGATTCAATGTTTAAGCATTCGAGAGTTAATTAAAACACATAATTTACACATACACAAGTAGGACTTGGTTGTAACAATGGTGATGGGTTCTGTTAAGCACGTTTCAGACAAGTTTGATTCAAATCCTCACAAGGTATGTCCACTCTTTCTTCCCTCAGAATTCAAGGCAATGCTTAAAAGCTTATACACTCAAGTATATGTGAAAGATAACAAGTATATCACATAATGTAAGAAACGAAAGCACATGTATAAATTTCTTTTAAAGATCTCATGAAGGATACCAACTACTTGCACAGATGGACCCAAGCCATAGGTTCAACTCTTGTAACTCATCTCCACATCAAGGGCTGTCCCATCTTAAGGATCAAGAAGGTCTTCTCAAGGGTTGTAATGGGTTAAGGCTCAAGGTTTAAAGAACTGAAAGGTAAGGATTTATCAAAGTGTCCTAAAAACCTAGCAGAGCATATGTAGATGTAGAGACCTCAAGAAATCCACCAAGGCATTGCAAAAACGTCACTTTCCCTAGAGGTAACATAAAAGGGGCCTAATGTCTTCATGTTGGGCCCAATCTTCATTGCAAACTTCCCTTGAACTATAGTGAATGGACAAAGGCCAAATTTTTCTTTAGTGGGTCTTCATTTCAAAGCAGACTCCAAAATCACTAAGTATGGGAGACTAAAATCCATAAATATTTCTTTCTTTTCTTTTCTTTTTATGCCGTACACTATTTTCTTTTCTTTTATTTTTCACGGCTTTCACATATTTTTTTCTTTATGGACAAGTCTACCCCCACACTTGAACTTTAACCTCTTCTCAATTTCCATCGTTAGCACCAAACCCACGTAGTATGTCTCAAAAGATAGCTCCACTAGGTTCTTAGAACAAAGGGTAAGGTTGTAACTATACTAAGCTTCATGGTAAAGGATTTTAGGGTGATGAACGAAAAGGCTTAATGTAGGCTCAAAGGGGCTTATCTAAGGGAGTCCCACGACGGGCACAAATGGGGACACAAGTTTATATGGCAGTGGTGGTAATTCCTAGGGTGCCTCTATCCTTTCCAGAATCAGGGCCATGTATTGATATACGTCTCAACAAGCACAAGAGCGAATTCTAGCATTCTCTAGTCCATCAAACTTAATCTATGGCAAGTAGTCAATCAAGATGAAAGAATAATGAGATCATCAAAACATCGCCAAGAAAATAAGAATATATTTTTCATTTCACTCCAAGAAAAAGGGACATGGGCTCAATTATCTCACATGGGTTTATATGAATCAAAACTCATCTTAACATGCCAATATTCTGTACCAAAGTTTCGAAATCCATATCCACTACAAGGCACATATTTTTCATATATCTCAATTAACCAAAGAATACCATGTTTAAGTCATCTCAATTTTGTGATCCTCTTTTAGTCACGATTTCAGAGATATAGAATCATCCTAGACAGTTGAAAGGGCATCCTAAGACTCAAAACAAAAACAAAAGCAACAAAATTTTTTTAAAATTTTTGACATTTTTCAATTTTTTTGTATTTTTCAATATATATATGACTCAAGATAAAATTGTAAATCCCTTCCCCCACACTGAAATATTGCATTGTCCTCAATGTAATCAAGAATAAGCATACAATGAAACACTTAAGTATATAGGTAGAAATTTACGAAAATGACAACTATTAAAATAAAACAATTCGAGAAGTGAAAGGGCGAGATAAAACAAATCTGCGATGACGACTCCTCCACAGCTACTTCTGAATTGGGTTGCCTCCCAAGCAGCGCTTAATGTTTATAGTCTTTCAGCCTAGACTTGTACCTCCATTTAATCCTCAGGGTTTGGAACGTATTGGAGGGGTACAGCCTCCACTTCATGTTCCACAAATGCCTCATAGTAAGGCTTCAGGCGATGGCCATTCACTTTGAACTCGTTACCTGTTTGTTCACTCTTTATCTGCACAGCTCCATGAGAAAACACATTAGTGATAACAAAAGGCCCAATCCAACGAGAACGAAGTTTACCTGGGAAGAGTTTGAGACGAGAATGGAAGAGAAGAACTTTTTGGCCCACAACAAAAGTCTTTCTTCGAATCATTTTATCATGGAATGCCTTAGTCTTATCCTTGTAGATCTTAGCACTTTCGAAGGCATCATTCCGAATCTCCTCTAACTCTTGCAATTGCAACTTCCTGTGAAGCCCAGCTTCATCAATATCCATGTTGAACTGCTTCACAGCCCACCAAGCTCTATGCTCCAACTCCACAGGTAAATGGCAAGGTTTGCCATAGATTATTCGATATGGTGACATACCTATGGGAGTTTTGTATGCAGTTCTGTAGGCCCACAGAGCATCCTCTAGACGCAAAGACCAGTCTTTCCTGTTGGGGTTCACAGTCTTCTCCAATATCCCCTTGATCTGACGATTAGAGACCTCAGCCTGCCCACTAGTTTGGGGGTGATAAGGTGTAGAAACCTTATGTGTCACATCATATCTCTTCAAAAGAGCCTCAATCGTCCGATTGCAAAAATGGGATCCACCATCACTAATGAGAACTCTAGGCATTCCAAACCTGCTAAAGATGTTAGACTTGATAAAATCTGCAACAACCTTAGAGTCATTAGTTCTAGTGGCCTTTGCTTCCACCCATTTGGAAACATAGTCCACTGCAAGTAAGATATAGAGAAACCCACAAGATGATGGGAAAGGTCCCATGAAATCTATACCCCAGACATCAAAGATTTCAACAGTTATGATATTAGTCAAGGGCATTTGATCTCTAGGACCTAGGTTTCCTGTTCTTTGGCACTTATCACAAGTTAAACAATAGGCATGTGCATCCCTGATGCGGCTGAAATAGCCTCACAATTTAACCCTGCAAAATGTAGTTGTTAGTATAGGATAAGCAGGGATCGTTCAGTCCGGGGATTGTAGGGTACACCTACACAAAAAGGTCAATTAACAAATAAAAGAATAAAATGGGGGGTTTTGAAATTTGGTTCCTAATCTACTTAAAATAAAAACAAAACAAATAAAACTATATACAATGATCGACTTCCCTAACCTTGACCAATACCACTCATAAATTACTGAGTGTAAAAACAGAAAATCCATTTCAACATGCTACAAAAATGTGCCCATCTTAAATGCCTAGATAAGAGCCCAAATGAAAAGCCTCAGCGGATCAATCCATTTATCTGATTCGTTCTAATGTAGGTTTGGATCGGAAAAGTCCTTACCAAGCCTAATACTACTAAATTTCGAAAACACTCAGCGTAATTCTCTTAACTAGTAGTATTATCTATCCCTCGAATCAACTCACACGTGCAAATTAACCATTACACATAGAATTTAACACGTAATTTCCAGAATCGTTTAACCATTGAACATAGTTTTTACCACTTTTAAGAACTAATTGCTACTTGTTTAACTCAGCGCCTTAACAAATAACAATTACTCTTGGCAAATTAAGAAAACACACAAGAACTCTCACCGTTATTCTAGCATGCAAACTTATGAACCTAACTCTGAAAATTACCTAAACACGTAAAAGGGCACAAGATTGTAACATGCATCATAAAAGAATTCTCGAAATTAACTCAATAATAAACTGAAAATCTCAAAAATATTAATAAAATATTCTGAAAATTCCATGTCTCCAATTACACAACTCGCAAATTGAAACACACAAAACCGAAACAAAAATTATAAGTAGAGTCATAGTTACACTTTGAAGCTTTCCTCAGCGGCTTAGCAACAAGGTGATGAACTTGTCTCTACTATGGTGGTGGAGCGTCCTTGACTCAGCGCCTAAGAGCTTTGTAGATTGATGGATGGATGGTGTCACGGTCTTGTAAGATATGGAGGTTTGAGGAGTGAATTGGGTAGTCTTGGAATGATCTTGGCTGGGAAGTGATCTTGGTTGGGAAGTGATATTGGCTGGGAAGTGATGCAAATTCAGTTCTGGGCGTTGCCTATTTATAGGGGAGCATTGGTTGGCTTTCCCAACTGAAACGTCTTCTTTATGGCCTTAACTCCTCTCATAATGGGGCAATTCCTTTAATTTCCAAGCTGAAACATCTTTCTCTTATTTATTTTCCAGCTGAAACATCTTTTTCTTTTATTCCTCAGCTGAAAACGTCTTTCTCTTATTTATTTTCCAGCTGAAACATCTTTTTCTTTTATTCCTCAAATGAAAACATCTTTTCTCCTTTATTTCCCTTCTTCATTGCTTGGTCAAATATCTTAATGCTTTATTTTATGACTCCATCATTGCTGTTTCCAAAAGTTCAACCAGGCAACGTTTCCTACAACAAGCAGGAGAATATCAGAATTTTCTAGAGAAAATAAAGGGAAATTAAAATGTAAAGACCGCAAAAATAGTTGACAGTTAGGAATCCTGATCCAGCTAGGATTTTTCATGAATTTTACTTTTTCCGCCTATTTCACTCCAAACACTCAACAAGGCTTTCAAAATGACTTAATGACTCAAAACACTAAACTAAGGGAGAAATAAGGCTAAAATGAGGCACATAATTAATAATATCGTCACACTTTTTTGCTCCTATCAACTACCCCACACTTAGCTTTTGCTAGTCCCTTAGTAAAACAAAAATACAAAACAAAACAACGACTCAACAAAAAAACAAATGACTCTACTTCCCCTAACTGTTGTCTCAGAGACTCCAAACTCATGGCTTTCACGTTAAACACTTAATCAAAATTGCATAGATAATTCCATGGTTAATAAACCTGTGACATTCATATGACTAAGCAAGATATGGAGAACTTAAGTTATACAGTGAATGATAGCATGTTTCGAACAAGTCCAATCCAAACTCACAGGGCATACTCTCGATTTTTCTCTCAGAAATGGCTATGCTTAAAAGCTTCACTCTCAAGTATATGCAAGAGAATAAATTATAAGGCAACAAACAGCTTGCATATTTCATCAATAAATGCATTTTGTGAAGAATTATTAAAGACCTCATGAAATGACTAAGTGCACAAATGGACCTAAACCATAAGCTCGACTGCGTACCTGACTCCACTAACCAAAGACTGCTCATCTCAAGGATCAAGTTAGCACTTAAAACAGGTTGTAATGGGGCTAAGCTAGGGTTCTCGAAATGAAGATTAAGGATACAAAAATCCTAAGGACCTAGCAGAGCATATAAGGACCACCTTATGTCATCATTTTTGTAGACCAAATATCATTGTTTTGGGCCAAACCTTCACTCTAACCAACATGGGAATGGACAAAGGCATAATTTTCAACTTTGAGCCTTCTACAAATTTGAAAGTTCAAAACCACACTTCAACAATTTCATAAGTGTTTTCTTTTCAATTTTTCTTCTATTTTGCCGCTTTTCTTTCTTTTTCATTTTCATTTTCTTTCTTCTTTTTTTTTGTTTTTTACAGCAAATTTTTTTTTCTTTCTCTTCTTTTTTTCGTGGATTTTCCCCACCCCACACTTGTCTTTCATCGTCACCCCTACATACTATGTCATGCTCTACTAAGTCCCTAAGACAAGGGTAGAGATATCCTGTACTAAGCTCATGGTAGGGTAGTGAGGGTGATGAAACAAAGGTTTTCAACGTAGGCTCAAAGGGGTTCATTCTAAGGAGTCCCACGACGGGCACAGTTGGGGACACATGCTTGTTTGGCTATGGTGGTTACCCTAATGCCTTCTATCCTATCCAGGATCAGTGCATATTATGGCATACAAGTTTTGACAGTCACAACAGCCGAGTTCTAGTACTCTCTAGTCCATTAAAATCTATGGCACATGATATCATTGGATTTTCAAAGAATGATGAGGTTTTGCAAATACAGCCATGAAATTTTGAATTTATCAATAAGCACTCGAAAAGAAAGTATTTTAGCTCAACAGCTCACTTAGGGTAAAATGAATCAGACTTAATCCTAGCATGCTTAATGAACCAAGTTACAATCCTATCTCAAATCTTCATACAAGCATCACAACGTCGATTAACCACAGAATTCAATTAAGTCCTATTTCGATTGTGAAAACCTTCAGCCATGAATTCAGAGACATGTTCATCCTAGACGTTAGGAGCATCCTAAGACTCAAACACACAAAAAGACTATAAAACTAACTTTTTTTTTTTTTTTTTTTTTAAAACTGAAATAAAGGTGTAAACCCATTCTAAGGAGTCCCACGACGGGCACAATTGGGGACATAATTGGGGATACAAAAATTGATTCGGCTGAAATAGCCTCACAATTTAACCCTGCAAAATGTAGTTGTCAGTATAGGATAAGCAGGGATCGTTTAGTCCGGGGATTGTAGAGTACACCTACACAAAAAGGTCAATTAACAAATAAAAGAATAAAATGGGGGGTTTTGAATTTGGTTTCTAATCTACTTAAAATAAAAACAAAACAAATAAAACTATATACAATGATCGACTTCCCTAACCTAGACCAATACCACTCGAAAATTACTAAGTGTAAAAACAGAAAATTCATTTCAACATGCTACAAAAATGTGCCCATCTTTAATGCCTAGATAAGAGCTCAAATGAAAAGCCTCAGCGGATCAATCCACTTATCTGATTCATTCTAATGTAGGCTTGAATCGGAAAAGTCCTTACCAAGCCTAATACTACTAATTTTCGAAAACACTCAGCATAATTCTCTTAACTAGTAGTATTATCTAACCCTCGAATCAACTCACACGTGCAAATTAACCATTAGACATAGAATTTAACACGTAATTTCCAGAATCGTTTAACCATTGAACATAGTTTTTACCACTTTTTAGAACTAATTGCTACTTGTTTAACTCAGCGCCTTAACAAATAACAATTACTCTTGGCAATTTAAGCAAACACACAAGAACTCTCACCGTTATTCTAGCATGCAAACTTATGAACCTAACTTTGAAAATTACCTAAACACGTAAAAGGGCACAAGATTGTAACATGCATCATAAAAGAATTCTCGAAATTAACTCAATAATAAACTGAAAATCTCAAAAATATTAATAAAAATATTCTGGAAATTCCGTGTCTCCAATTACACAACTCGCAAATTGAAACACACAAAACCGAAATAAAAATTGTAAGTAGAGTCATAGTTACACTTTGAAGCTTTCCTCAGCGGCTTAGCAACACAGTGATGAACTCGTCTCTGCTATGGTGGTGGAGCGTCCTTGACTCAGCGCCTAAGAGCTTTGTAGATTGATGGATGGATGGTGGTCACGGTCTTGTAAGATATGGAGGTTTGAGGAGTGAATTGGGTAGTCTTGGAATGGTTTTTGGCCAGGAAGTGATAGGCAATGAATTATCTTGGCTGGGAAGTGATCTTGGCTGGGAAGTGATCTTGGTTGGGAAGTGATGCCAATTATGTTCTGGACGTTGTCTATTTATAGGGGAGCATTGGTTGGCTTTCCCAACTGAAACGTCTCCTTTATGGCCTTAGCTCCTCTCATAATGGGGCAATTCTTTTAATTTCCAAGCTGAAACGTCTTTCTCTTTTATTCCTCAACTGAAAACGTCTTTCTCTTATTTATCTTCCAGCTGAAACGTCTTTTCTCCTTTATTTATTTTTCAGTTGAAACATCATTTTCTTTTATTCCTCAACTGAAAACGTCTTTCTCCTTTATTCCCCAATTGAAAACGTCTTTCTCCTTTATTTCCCTTCTTCATTGCTTGGTCAACCTGATTTAATAAAGGGCACAAAATTAAATTCTTTTAGAGAAAATAAAAGAAACTAAAACAATTTAATTTCAGAAAAATACACCCATAAATTCTCTCTTAAGGCCCACAGATTAGCATGACGGTGAGGAATCCTGATCCCGCTAGGATTCTTCATGAATTTTGCGTTTTCTGCCTATTTCACGCCAAACACTCCACAAGACTCTTAAAATGACTCGATGACTCAAAACACGAAACTTAAGGGAGAAACAAGGCTAAAATGGAGCACATACTCATTAATATCGTCGCACATTGTGCTCCTATCAACTACCCCACACTTAGCTTTTGCTAGTCCCTTAGCAAAACAAAAATACAAAACAAAACAAAGACTCAACGAAAAGCAAACAAATGACTCTACTTCCCCTAACTGTTGTCTCAGAGACTCCAAACTCATGGCTTTCACGTTAAACACTTAATCAAAATTGCATAGATAATTCCATGGTTAATAAACCTGTGACATTCATATGACTAAGCAAGATATGGAGAACTTAAGTTATACAGTGAATGATAGCATGTTTCGAACAAGTCCAATCCAAACTCACAGGGCATACTCTCGATTTTTCTCTCGGAAATGGCTATGCTTAAAAGCTTCACTCTCAAGTATATGCAAGAGAATAAATTGTAAGGCAACAAACAGCTTGCATATTTCATCAATAAATGCATTTTGTGAAGAATTATTAAAGACCTCATGAAATGACTAAGTGCACAAATGGACCTAAACCATAAGCTCGACTGCGTACCTGACTCCACTAACCAAAGACTGCTCATCTCAAGGATCAAGTTAGCACTTAAAACAGGTTGTAATGGGGCTAAGCTAGGGTTCTCGAAATGAAGATTAAGGATACAAAAATCCTAAGGACCTAGCAGAGCATATAAGGACCACCTTATGTCATCATTTTTGTAGACCAAATATCATTGTTTTGGGCCAAACCTTCACTCTAACCAACATGGGAATGGACAAAGGCATAATTTTCAACTTTGAGCCTTCTACAAATTTGAAAGTCCAAAACCACACTTCAACAATTTCATAAGAGTTTTCTTTTCAATTTTTCTTCTATTTTGCCGCTTTTCTTTCATTTTCATTTTCATTTTCTTTCTTTTTTTTTTTTGTTTTTTACAGCAAATTTTGTTTTCTTTCTCTTCTTTTTTTCGTGGATTTTCCCCACCCCACACTTGTCTTTCATCGTCACCCCTACATACTATGTCATGCTCTACTAAGTCCCTAAGACAAGGGTAGAGATATCCTGTACTAAGCTCATGGTAGGGTAGTGAGGGTGATGAAACAAAGGTTTTCAACGTAGGCTCAAAGGGGTTCATTCTAAGGAGTCCCACGACGGGCACAGTTGGGGACACATGCTTGTTTGGCTATGGTGGTTACCCTAATGCCTTCTATCCTATCCAGGATCAGTGCATATTATGGCATACAAGTTTTGACAGTCACAACAGCCGAGTTCTAGTACTCTCTAGTCCATTAAAATCTATGGCACATGATATCATTGGATTTTCAAAGAATGATGAGGTTTTGCAAATACAGCCATGAAATTTTGAATTTATCAATAAGCACTCGAAAAGAAAGTATTTTAGCTCAACAGCTCACTTAGGGTAAAATGAATCAGACTTAATCCTAGCATGCTTAATGAACCAAGTTACAATCCTATCTCAAATCTTCATACAAGCATCACAACGTCGATTAACCACAGAATTCAATTAAGTCCTATTTCGATTGTGAAAACCTTCAGCCATGAATTCAGAGACATGTTCATCCTAGACGTTAGGAGCATCCTAAGACTCAAACACACAAAAAGACTATAAAACTAACTTTTTTTTTTTTTTTTAAACTGAAATAAAGGTGTAAACCCACCCCACACTTAGAATCTACATTGTCCTCAATGTAGGCAAAAAAAATATGGTATATAGACCCTAAATATGGGGGGCTACGAAAATAAGGGAAAGGTAAAATAAACAAACAAACCAAGACCCATGTACAATTCAACCTAAGCAAGTGAAGGGATAGAAATGTCAAACTCTCATTGATGGCTCCTCCACAGCTTCGATTGAAATGGGTTGCCTCCCATGGAGCGCTTAATATTTATAGTCCTTCAGCCTGGACTTTTCTCCTTGTTCACACGTGCTCATTCCTTGGGTGCCTCCTGGAGGGGTATCTCTTCCAATGTGTGCTCCACAAAGGACTCACCAGATCAAGTGTTAGTAACATATACAAGGTTAGGAATACAAACATTATGTCTTTCCTACTTTCTAAGTTACTTTACATACTTAGGTACTGGAACAGAGGACCTCGTTTGTGCAATGGGACTATACAACAGCTCCCCTCGACAAAGTCATGTTTAATCCAATATACCTTAAGCAGGTCACACATCAATTTTTGTTTTTTTTTTGTTTTTTATAAACATAGTTAATATCTCAATTGATTCCAAGTTGTAAGTCGAGCCCAATAGAAACCACTACTACTGGTGAGATACGATATAGGGATAGTCGCCCAGACATAAGTCTCTTTCCTTTGTTTCAGAAGGCCGGATGGCCAGATTAAGAGGTAAGTGAGAGGGAGGACTCATTTTGGTGATACTACGGAGGCTACTCCCTCATTGAGGTTTAGGCCCCTATCGGCTACTCCCACATAGTGGTTTAGGCTCATTCTATAGTATCTCTGAGATCCAATTGAACCCATCACCCAGGGTCTCAACCTAAGACACCATCCGTATGTGCCCCTTACTCAGCTGGGAAATTAACTTATATGTTAGACTGTTCTCCAAGTGCTAATAAAGGCCGCCCTCAACCTCAAGAGACCTGAGTAAGGTACTAATGAAGGGTTTAGGCCAATATTAACAAAAGGGCCCTTATCTACTCATACGATTTTACACACTTACAACAATTAAGTATTTAGCTAAATTCATAACCTAAGTATATTAATGTAAGTGAAACACATACAATTTACAACATGCTAAAAAAAAAAAAAAAAAACTCATTCTACAATTTACAATATACAATTTACAACATGCTGGAAAAAAATCTAAGTGAAGCACATTCAATTTACAATATGGTAAAAAAAAACAACATCTACAAATTGTACAACAATGATAAAAGACATGCTTAATTTCGTAACACTCATAAAACTTAAACTAAATCACAATTACAGCTTGGCCTAACCGAAATCGCAATTTGTCACCATTCCATAAGTGTAGTACAAAAATTAGCATGCATTCTATATACAACAAAATCGATGACACTTTAAGTGCAAGAGATTTTAACAATCCCCGGCAACGGCGCCAAAAATTGATGCGGCTGAAATAGCCTCACAATTTAACCCTGCAAAATGTAGTTGTTAGTATAGGATAAGCAGGGATCGTTCAGTCCGGGGATTGTAGGGTACACCTACACAAAAAGGTCAATTAACAAATAAAAGAATAAAATGGGGGGTTTTGAAATTTGGTTCCTAATCTACTTAAAATAAAAACAAAACAAATAAAACTATATACAATGATCGACTTCCCTAACCTTGACCAATACCACTCATAAATTACTGAGTGTAAAAACAGAAAATCCATTTCAACATGCTACAAAAATGTGCCCATCTTAAATGCCTAGATAAGAGCCCAAATGAAAAGCCTCAGCGGATCAATCCATTTATCTGATTCGTTCTAATGTAGGTTTGGATCGGAAAAGTCCTTACCAAGCCTAATACTACTAAATTTCGAAAACACTCAGCGTAATTCTCTTAACTAGTAGTATTATCTATCCCTCGAATCAACTCACACGTGCAAATTAACCATTACACATAGAATTTAACACGTAATTTCCAGAATCGTTTAACCATTGAACATAGTTTTTACCACTTTTAAGAACTAATTGCTACTTGTTTAACTCAGCGCCTTAACAAATAACAATTACTCTTGGCAAATTAAGAAAACACACAAGAACTCTCACCGTTATTCTAGCATGCAAACTTATGAACCTAACTCTGAAAATTACCTAAACACGTAAAAGGGCACAAGATTGTAACATGCATCATAAAAGAATTCTCGAAATTAACTCAATAATAAACTGAAAATCTCAAAAATATTAATAAAAATATTCTGAAAATTCCATGTCTCCAATTACACAACTCGCAAATTGAAACACACAAAACCGAAACAAAAATTATAAGTAGAGTCATAGTTACACTTTGAAGCTTTCCTCAGCGGCTTAGCAACAAGGTGATGAACTTGTCTCTACTATGGTGGTGGAGCGTCCTTGACTCAGCGCCTAAGAGCTTTGTAGATTGATGGATGGATGGTGTCACGGTCTTGTAAGATATGGAGGTTTGAGGAGTGAATTGGGTAGTCTTGGAATGATCTTGGCTGGGAAGTGATCTTGGTTGGGAAGTGATATTGGCTGGGAAGTGATGCAAATTCAGTTCTGGGCGTTGCCTATTTATAGGGGAGCATTGGTTGGCTTTCCCAACTGAAACGTCTTCTTTATGGCCTTAACTCCTCTCATAATGGGGCAATTCCTTTAATTTCCAAGCTGAAACATCTTTCTCTTATTTATTTTCCAGCTGAAACATCTTTTTCTTTTATTCCTCAGCTGAAAACGTCTTTCTCTTATTTATTTTCCAGCTGAAACATCTTTTTCTTTTATTCCTCAACTGAAAACATCTTTTCTCCTTTATTTCCCTTCTTCATTGCTTGGTCAAATATCTTAATGCTTTATTTTATGACTCCATCATTGCTGTTTCCAAAAGTTCAACCAGGCAACGTTTCCTACAACAAGCAGGAGAATATCAGAATTTTCTAGAGAAAATAAAGGGAAATTAAAATGTAAAGAACGCAAAAATAGTTGACAGTTAGGAATCCTGATCCAGCTAGGATTTTTCATGAATTTTACTTTTTCCGCCTATTTCACTCCAAACACTCAACAAGACTTTCAAAATGACTTAATGACTCAAAACACTAAACTAAGGGAGAAATAAGGCTAAAATGAGGCACATAATTAATAATATCGTCACACTTTTTTGATCCTATCAATCCCTAAACAAAGTTGGCCAATAGAACCCAGACTCTAACACTTTTAATGCAGTTTTCTTTGACCCAAAGTGACCCCCACATGCTTTAGAGTGGCAAAACGAAAGTATAGCATTATGTTCATGTTCAGGCACACATCTTCTAATCAATTGATCAGAACAATATTTCCATAGATAAGGTTCATCCCAAACATATTGCTTAATAGTTTTCTTAAGCCTATCTCTATGAGCACGTGACATGGTATCAGGAATCTTCCTAGACACAATATAGTTCACAATATCTGCATACCATGGTTCACTTACCTGAAGTCCAAAGAGTTGCTCATCTGGAAATGTCTCCACCAGAGGGAGATGATCTTCTGCATGCACCAAGCGACTCAAGTGGTCAGCTACCACGTTTTCACTACCCTTCTTGTCCTTGATTTCCATGTCAAATTCTTGCAAGAGTAGGATCCATCTGATGAGCCTTGGTTTCGCCTCCTTCTTGGTCATCAAGTATTTCAAGGCTGCATGGTCAGTAAAGATAGTAACTTTGGTACCAAGTAAGTAAGAGCGAAACTTCTCAAGGGCAAAGACAACTGCAAGGAGCTCTTTCTTTGTGGTTGAATAGTTCATTTGTGCATCATTGAGAGTCCTTGAGGCGTAGTAGATGGCATAGGGTCGCTTGTCCTTCCTTTGCCCCAAAACAGCTCCAACTGCATAGTCAGAGGCATCACACATCAACTCAAAGGGCAAGGACCAGTCTGGAGGTAACTCACACGTGCAAAAGCATTCGCCAATTTAAACCCTGAAAATGTCGAGCGTTAGTATAGGATAAGCAGGGATCGTTCTAAACCGGGGATTGAGGGTGCTAACATGTGAGACAAAATTAAAGAAAAGAATATACAAAATTTTTACGAAAATTATAAGAACATTTACAAGTTATACGAAAATTAGAATTTACAAGTTACAAGCATGCATAAAATTAGAATCAAAAGTTAGAGAGCAAGCATACATACATAGCACACGAAATTAGAAGACAAGAATGAGAAATCAATGAAAACAAACATATATATACTCACACAATTCGAAAGGAAGAAAGAATTTGAGTTAGAAAAGGTTTTGGAAATCCTACTCCTATTTATATACAATTTACAAGTCCAAATCACATTGGGAATCCATATACAACAAGGATTACTAGTTATTACCTAATTAGAATTACTTAATCTACAAGAAAACAAATTATTGACCAAGTCAAACACAAAATACTAAGTCAAAACTAACTCTAACTACTTTTCCTATAAAACACCAAAGAATCCCTAAAATTTAGGAACTCCTAAAAAACACAAAACAAATCCCTAAAAACCACCAAATTAATTCCTAGAAAACACTAACACATATTTACTATTCACGGAGACACTATTCACGAAATTAAAAACATTTATTTTTTTTTATTTTTTTTTATTTAACTAGGTTAACATGCTACCTAAAAATCTAAGTTAATTTTATTTATTTACACAAACAAGAAAACATAAAGATAGGGGGGTTTTTGAAGATTGAAAACATAAAATTTCCAGAAAATAATAAAGATTAAAATCGTTTCTATACAAAGGTGGGAAAAGAAGAATTTTTGGAAAACAATTCATCAAGAACAATCAAGAACAACATATTCATGCATCCCTTAATCTTTATTAATTGCCAAGAACACCATCAATCAAGACACAAAGATCAAAGCAACCAATGTCCCTTTTAACTTTCTTTCTTATGTGAACCGAAATAGCAAAGCACTAAGTCAATTTATTTTGAAAACCCGAATACACACATACGTTGAAAATTCGTTTTCAAATCATTAAGTTCAAGAAAGAATTGATGAACATGCAAATCCAAGCACTCAAAGCAAGTCAAAACTTATCATCACATGCATAATCTGATTTCGACTCAAAGCAAGCCTTTACTACTTATTTCGAATTAAGGTTCACAAAGCATCAACCCTAATTACTAGCAAGTTACATGCAAGTCATCCTAATTGTTTGTCAGACTTAGAAAATCGTTAACATGTAATGAAGCATAAAACCAGATTATTATTCTTTAATTTCGGCAACTAAGCAAGATCAAGAACACATAAACACATCAATCATGAAAAGAACCATCTAAATTGCATCCAAAAATCAGTTTGTCACATCATAGTTTCGGTTTAAACAACAGAAATTCCAAAGCAGAAATTCTAACTACAAGAAAGCCAAAACCGTAAGAATACATGAAAAGATGATGGTGTGGACAACCCTTGATCACGTCCCAAGGTCCAAAGCAGATCCAAGATGATGCACAAGTGTTGATCACGGCTAGGAAGATGGATGGTTACGGCTGATAGGAGCAAAAAGTGTGACGATATTATTGAATATGTGCCCCATTTTAGCCTTGTTTCTCCCTTAAGTTTAGTGTTTTTAGTCATTGAGTCGTTTTGAGAGTCTTGTTGAGTGTTTGGAGTGAAATAAGCGAAAAAAGTAAAATTCATGAAAAATCCTAGCTGGATCAGGATTCCTAACTGTCAAATGTTTTTGCGGTCTTTAACATTTTAATTCCCTTTATTTTCTGTAGAAAATTCTGATATTCTCCTGCTTGTTGTAGGAAACGTTGCCTGGTTGAACTCTTGGAAACAGCAATGATGGAGTCATAAAATAAAGCATTAAGATATTTGACCAAGCAATGAAGAAGGGAAATAAAGGAGAAAAGATGTTTTCAGTTGAGGAATAAAAGAGAAAGACGTTTCAGCTGGAAAATAAATAAGAAAAAGACGTTTTCAGTTGAGGAATAAAAGAAAAAGATGTTTCAGCTGGAAAAATAAATAAGAGAAAGACGTTTCAGCTTGGAAATTAAAGGAATTGCCCCATTATGAGAGGAGTTAAGGCCATAAAGAAGACGTTTCAGTTGGGAAAGCCAACCAATGCTCCCCTATAAATAGGCAACGTCCAGAACTGAATTTGCATCACTTCCTAGCCAAGATAATTCATTGCCTATCACTTCCCAGCCAAGATCACTTCTTGACCAAGATAATTCATTGCCTATCACTTCCTGGCCAAAAACCATTCCAAGACTGCCCAATTCACTCCTCAAACCTTCATCTCCTACAAGACCGTGACAGCATCCATCCATCAATCTACAAAGCTCTAAGGCGCTGAGTCAAGGACGCTCCACCACCATAGCAGAGACAAGTTCATCACCTTGTTGCTAAGCCGCTGAGGAAAGCTTCAAAGTGTAACTATGACTCTACTTATAATTTTTGTTTCGGTTTTGTGTGTTTCAGTTTGCGAGTTGTATAATTGGAGACATGGAATTTTCAGAATATTTTTATTAATATTTTTGAGATTTTCAGTTTATTATTGAGTTAATTTCGAGAATTCTTTTATGATGCATGTTACAATCTTGTGCCCTTTTACGTGTTTAGGTAATTTTCAGAGTTAGGTTCATAAGTTTGCATGCTAGAATAACGGTGAGAGTTTTTGTGTGTTTGCTTAATTTGCCAAGAGTAATTGTTATTTGTTAAGACGCTGAGTTAAACAAGTAGTAATTAGTTCTAACGAGTGGTAAAAATCATGTTTAATGATTAAACGATTCTGGAAATTACGTGTTAAATTCTATGTTTAATGGTTAATTTGCACGTGTGAGTTGATTCGAGGGTTAGGTAATACTACTAGTTAAGAGAATTACGCTGAGTATTTTCGAAAATTAGTAGTATTAGGCTTGGTAAGGACTTTTCCGATCCAAGCCTACATTAGAACGAATCAGATAAGTGGATTGATCCGCTGAGGCTTTTCATTTGAGCTCTTATCTAGGCATTAAAGATGGGCACATTTTTGTAGCATGTTGAAATGGATTTTCTGTTTTTACACTTAGTAATTTCTGAGTGGTATTGGTCTAGGTTAGGGAAGTCGATCATTGTATATAGTTTTATTTGTTTTGTTTTTATTTTAAGTAGATTAGAAACCAAATTCAAAACCCCCCATTTTATTCTTTTATTTGTTAATTGACCTTTTTGTGTAGGTGTACCCTACAATCCCCGGACTGAACGATCCCTGCTTATCCTATACTGACAACTACATTTTGCAGGGTTAAATTGTGAGGCTATTTCAGCCGCACCAATTTTTGGCGCCGTTGCCGGGGATTGTTAAAATTCCTTGCACTTAAAGTGTCATCGATTTTGTTGTATATAGAATGCATGCTAATTTTTGTACTACACTTGTGGAATGGTGACAAATTGCGATTTCGGTTAGGCCAAGCTTTAATTGTGATTTAGTTTAAGTTTTATGAGTGTTACAAAATTAAGCATGTCTTTTATCATTGTTGTACAATTTGTAGAAGTTGTTTTTTTAAGCATATTGTAAATTGTATGTGTTTCATTTAGATTAATTTACTTAATTGTTGTAAAATTGTATGTGGATATGAATTCAGCTAAATACTTAATTGTTGTAAGTGTGTAAAATCGTATGAGTAGACAAGGGCCCTTTTGTTAATATTGGCCTAAACCCTTCATTAGTACCTTGCTCAGGTCTCTTGAGGTTGAGGGCGGCCTTTATTAGCACTTGGAGAACGGTCTAACACATTAGTTAATTTCCCAGCTGAGTAAGGGGCGCATACGGATGGTGTCTTAGGTTGAGACCCTGGGTGATGGGTTCAATTGGATCTCAGAGATACTATAGAATGAGCGTAAACCACTATGTGGGAGTAGCCGATAGGGGCCTAAACCTCAATGAGGGAGTAGCCTCCGTAGTATCACTAAAATGAGTCCTCCCTCTCACTTACCTCTTAATCTGGCCATCCGGCCTTCTGAAACAAAGGAAAGAGACTTATGTCTGGGCGACTATCCCTATATCGTATCTCACCAATAGTAGTGGTTTCTATTGGGCTCGACTTACAACTTGGAATTAATTGAGATATTAACTATGTTTATAATTAAAAAAAAAAAAAACAAAAAACAAAATGATGTGTGACCTGCTTAAAGTATATTGGATTAAACATGACTTTGTCGAGGGTAGCTGTTCTATAGTCCCATTGCACAAACGAGGTCCTCTGTTCCAGTACCTAAGTATGTAAATGTAAAAGTAACTTAGAAAGTAGGAAAGACATAATGTTTGTATTCCTAACCTTGTATATGTTACTAACACTTGATCTGGTGTGTCCTTTGTGGAGCACACATTGGAAGAGATACCCCTCCAGGAGGCACCCAAGGAATGAGCACGTGTGAACAAGGAGAAAAGTCCAGGCTGAAGGACTATAAATATTAAGCGCTGCATGGGAGGCAACCCATTTCAACCGAAGCTGTGAAGGAGCCATCAACGAGAGTTTGAAATTTCTATCCCTTCACTTGCTTAGGTTGAATTGTACTTGTGTCTTTGTTTATTGTTTGTTTATTTTAC